>NC_063359.1:6211709-6247308 GCF_021869965.1 Rhincodon typus
TCAGTTTCTCTCCCTCTGTTTCTCCCCCTCAGTCTCTCTGCCTCTGTTTCACCCCACCCATGTCTCCCTGACTGTTTCGCCTGATCTGTTTCGCCCCTTCTCTCCCCCTCTCTATTTCTCCTGCTCTGTTTCTCCCACTCTGTTTCTCCCATTCAGTTTCTCCCTGTCTCTCTTTCCTTCTCTCTTCCCCTTTATTTTGTCCTCTGTTTTCCCTCTCTGCTTCTCCACCTCTATTTCTCCCTCTCTACAACTCCCTCTCTGTGTCACAGTCCTTGCTGACCCTCTTTGCATCTTCACCTCTGCCTCTACCTCTCTGTTTCTCCCTCTATGTTTCTCCTCCTCTCTTTCTCCACCACTGTTTCTCCCATGTTTCTCCCCCTGTTTACACAGATTTAAGGTAATTGCCAAAAGGAACAATAGTGACCTGAGAAGTAACATTTTGATTTGAATGAGTGTGTTCAGTGTAAACTGGATTATTATCTGAATAAGAAGAAAGTGAAAGGTTATGGGGTGCAGATGTGAGCTTTGCATGAATTGATCTGCTCTTCCAGAGAGCCAGCATGCATATGATGAGCTGAATGGCCTGCTTTTGTGCTATAAATATTCAATGATTCCATAATACAATGGGTAGCTCATAACAGCACTGATAAGTGTGATTTTTCCGCCATTACGGTCTTGCTGCATATTCAATGCCTCTTCTCTTTGAGATCTCGAATTGTCTCAGTTGTGATTCACCTGCACAATTATAATGTTAGGCTTTAAGCTGTAATATACTGAGCAAACAACCACTGCCACTCACCCATGCCCCCACACTGCCCACCCCGCCAACCTCCACAACCCAGCTGTCTGTGCCCATTTTGAGATCAACTGCTTTTCATTTCATGGCCGGGTCTACACGTATGTACTAGAAGCTCAAAAATCACTCCATATTTCAATAATTTTCCCTTTTAGGCCACATACTTGATGATCTCCCTTAATTATCTCTAGATTATTTGATATTGAACATATCAAATTCTTACAGGGCAAGACAGGGTCAATGCAGGAAGGATGTTTCCCCCGGATAGATCTCCAGGATTTCCGATAAAGAGGTAGGCTAAAAAGAGGAGGAATTCTTTAGTTAAAGAAGGTGAATTTTCAAAATTCTCTAGCCTGGAGCACTGTGGATGTTTAGTCATTGAGTATATTCCCACTGGAATGCCCTTTCTTAATTTCATTTGGATTGCTACCTTAACAATAGTAGACATTTGTGGTGGTGGACGGTAGCTTTTCGGACTGGAGGCCTGTGACTAATGGTGTGCTGCAAGGATTGGTGCTGAGTCCACTGCATTTTGTTAATCATGTAAGTGATTTGGATGTGAACATAGGAGGTATGGTTCGTAAGTTTGGTGGCAAAAAAAATTGGTGGTATAGTGGACAGTGAAGATGGTTATCTCAGAGTACAACGGGATCTTGATCAGATGGGCCAATGGGCCGAGGAGTGGCAGATGGAGGTTAATTTATATAAATGTGAGGTGTTGCAGTTTGGATAGGCATATCAGAGCAGGATGAAGGTCCTGGGGAGTGTTGCTGAACAAAGAGACCTTGGAGTGCAGGTTCATAGTTACTTGAAAGTGGAGTTGCAGGTAGACAGGGTAGTGAAGAAGGCATTTGGTACCTTCACCTGTATTGATAAATGCAGTGAGTATAGGAGTTGAGAGGTTATGTTGCGGCTGTACAGGACATTGGTTAGGCTACTTTTGGACTATTATGTGCAATTCTGGTCTCCCTGCTATCGGAAAGATGTTGAAACTTGAAAGGGCTCAGAAAAGATTTACAAGAATGTTGCCAGAGTTGGAGGGTTTGAGCTACAGGGAAAGGCTAAATAGGTTGGGACTATTTTCCCTGGAGTGTCAGAGGCTGAGGAGTGACATTATAGAGGTTTATAAAATCATGAGGGGCATGAATAGAGTGAATAGCCAAGGTCTATTCCACAGGGTAGGAGAATCCAAAACTAGAGGGCATAGGTTTAAGGTGAGAGGGGTAAAATTTAAAAGGGACCTAAGAGCAACTTTTTCATGCAGAGGGGACCTAAGGGCAACTTTTTCATGCAGAGGATGGTATGTATGTGTGGAACGAGGAGGCTGGTACAATTACAACATTTAAAAGGCATCTGGATGGGTATATGAATTGGAAGGGTTTAGAGGGATATGGACCAAGTGCTGGCAAATGGGACTAGATTAATTTAGAATATCTGGTTGGCATGGACAAGTTGGACCGAAGGGTCTGTTTCCAGGCTGTATGTCTCTATGACTATGTGACTCTATAATGCCAATTCTGAGGAACCTCCAAAAACCTTATTCCTTACAAACTCATCCCTCTGCAACAATCACACTCATAAATGTCTTCTCAGTGTCCATTCTTGCCCATTGCCTTGTTGGTATTAGTTTGAGATCTATTGCATGCGCAAATTATTCTCAGCTTTACACTACACTGGGCTCCCAGGAGTGATTTTAAAGAATTGGGTTGTGGAAGACGTGCCCTCCTTGACCAGCAAAGCCTAGCATATCCCAGGGATTCAGCCCATGAGTTTCCCTTAAGCCTGGCAATAATTGCAGAGTGACACCAACCGGCCTTTACTCAACAAGAGATAGTAGGAACTGCAGATGCTGGAGAATCTGAGATAACAAGGTGTGGAGCTGGATGAACACAGCCGGCCAAGCAGCATCAGAGGAGCAGGAAGGCTGACGTTTCGGGCCCGCTTGGCCTGCTGTGTTCATCCAGCTCTACACCTTGTTGTCTCTTTACTCAACAAGATCTTATTGAAGTTACTGGTAAGCAAACAGCACACTTCCTGCTTGTTTCCAAGTAACACGAGATAGTCCTTCTCTTACTGATAAAACTTAAAATAAATCCTTCTTCCCCTCTCTGAAAATTAATCACTTTAGATGTTTTGGATTGCTTTGTAAATCATTGTGTTTACTGATGGTGATCTGCTTTTGTTTTTTGCACATGGTATGTTCTTTATTGTGCAAACGATTGCTTCCTGCAGTCTTTTGTTTCAGGGAATTTGAGAAAGCTTGATGGTTTTGACAATGTGGTTAACTTCAGACTTCCTGTTGCTGCTTTTTTTCCTCTGCTGAAAAGCACCTTTATGACTTGCTATATTTCCAGTAATGCTTGAGTCACTGCTGGGCTTTGTCCACAATTGAGAATTTCTGTTTTTTGCTGACGCACAGATTCCATTGTATGCAGCTAAGGTGCCTGGCTTTAGTTTGTTCAGTGCACTGAATTTGAATAACCTTGTCTATTTGATCATAGGAGTATCACAGTAATTTCCATATAGGTTATTAAGACCATACAATGGGACCTTGATCAGATGCACCGAGGAGAGGTAGATGGAGTTTAATTTAGATAAATGTGAGGTGTTGCATTTTGGTAAGGCAAATCAGGACAGGACTTATACTAGGAGTCCTGGTGAACATTGTCAAACAAAGAGACCTTGGAGTGCAGGTTCATGGTTCCTTGAAAGTGGAGTCACAGGTAGATGGGATAGTGAAGAAGGCGCTTGGTACACTAGCCTTTATTGATCAGTGCATTGAGTGCAGGAGTTGGGAGGTCATGTTGCAGCTTTACAGGACATTGGTTAGGCTATTTTTGGAATACTGTGTTCAGTTCTGGCCTCCCTGCTATAGGAAAGATGTTGCCAAATTTGAAAGGGTTCAGAAAAGAGTTACAAGGATGTTGCTGGACTTGGATGGTTTGTGCTATAGGGAGAGACTGAATAGGCTGGGGATTTTTTCCCTGGAGTGTCAGATGCTGAGGGGCGACCTTATAGAGGTTTAGAAAATCATGAGGGGCATCGATAGGGTGAATATCCAAGATTCTTTTCCCATGGTAAGGGAGTCCTAAACTAGAGGGCGTGGGTTTAAAGTGATAGGGGAAATATTTAAAAGGGAGCTAAGAGGCAACTTTTTCATGCAGAGGGTGATGCACGTTTGGAATGAGCTGTCAGAGGAAGTGGTGGAGGCTAGTACAGTTACAACATTTAAAAGACATCTGGATTGGTTTACAGAAAGGAAGGGTATAGATCTAAAAGGGCCAAATGCTGGCAAATGGGACTAGATTAATTTAGGATATCTGGTTGGTGTGGATGAATTGGTCCAAAGGCTCTGTGCTGTTCATCTTTATGACTCTATAAGGGTATAGTAGAATTAAGCCATTCGGACCACTAGAATATTTGTGTCATTGGTGAGGGCAGCCTTTATTATCCATAATTTGTTGCCCTGAAAAGATCATAATCAGTATTTGTCTTGAACCACTGTCATCCTTTGTGGTAATGGTGTTCCCAAAACACTTTTCATTTGGAAGTTCTGAGATATTGATCCAGTGTTCATTAACGATAATGGTGATAAATCCATAGGGCTCAGGATGCAATGATACTTAGAGGGGAAGGTCCAGATGATAGTGTTCCCACAGCACTTATGCTCTTGTATTTCTTGTTACAAAGGTTACAGGAGATGATGGACTGGCTGAGTTAACTTCTGTGCATTACCGCAGCGCATTCCATAGAGTGTATACACTGCAATCACAATCACTGGTGGTAGAGGGAAAGGGCGGTAAATTCAAAGCAGGGACTACTAATCCAGTGCCTTGTCTAAGATATCTTCAGCGTTATTGTGCCTGTGTCCATTAAGGCAAGACCTGAATATTCCACCATACTCCTGACTTGAGCATTGTTGGTAGTGGATATGCTTTGAAGGAAGTTATAGAGTCCTATAGCACGGGAACAGACCCTTCAGTCCAACTTATACAGGCCAACAAATTTTCCCAAACTAAACTAGTTCCATTTGCCTGCATTTGGCCCATATCCTTCTAATTCTTTCTTATACATGCACCTGTTCAAATGTCTTTTAACTATTGTAACGATACCTGCATCTACCACCTCCTCTGGCAGTTCATTCTACACACGAACCACCCTCTGTGTGAAAAAGTTGCCTCTCAGGTCCCTTTTAAATCTTTCTCCTCTCACCTTAAAATTGTGCCCCCTAGTTTTGAACGCGCCCAGCCTAGGGAAAACACCCTTGGCATTCACTTTACCTATGCTCCTCCATGATTTTGTAAATCTCCATAAGGTCACCCCTCAGCCGCTTACATTCCTGTGATTAAAATCCCAGCCTGTCCAGCCTACTTTTATAACTCAAACCCTCCAGTCCCAGCAACATCCTGGTAAATCTTGTCTGAACCCTCTCCAATTTAATAATATTTTTCCTGTAGCAAGGTGATCACAATTGTAAGCAGTTCCCCAAAAACGGCCTCACCAATGTGCTGTACAATCTCAACATGACATCCCAACTCCCATGCTCAATGGTCTGAGCAATGAAGGCAAGTGTGCTCAATGTCTTAACAACGCTATCTATCTGTGATGCAAGCTTCAAAGAACTATATACCTGAATGCCTAGGTCTCTCTGTTCAGCAGCACTACCCAGAGCCCTACCATTAACTGTCTAAGTCCTGCTTTTGTTTGTTTTACCAAAATGCAATAACTCACATTTATCCAAACAAAATTCCATTTGCTACTTCTCAGCCCATTGGCTCAATTGATCAAGATCCCTTTGCAATCTTAGATAACCTTCTTCACTGTTGACAAGACCATCAATTTTGGAGTCATCCGCAAACTTACTAACCATGGCTACTAAATTCTCATCCAAGCCATATATAAATGACAAATAAATGTGGACCCAGCACCGATCCCCATGGAAATCCAGTGGTCACTGGCCTCCAGTATAAAAAACAATCCTCCACCACCAACCTTTGTCTCCTACCCTAAAGCCAATTTTGTATCCAACTGGCAAGCTCTCCCTAAATCCCATGTGATCTAACTTTACTAATTGGTCTACCCTCGGAAATTTGTCAAAGACTTCACTGAAATCCATGTAGACAAAGTCTACTGCTCTGCCCTTATCAATCTTTTTGTTTATGTCCTCAAAAATCTCAATCACGTTTGTGAGGTATGATTTCCCACGCACAAAGCCATGCTGACTATCCCAAATCAGTCCTTGCCTCTTCAAATG
The DNA here is from genome assembly GCF_021869965.1 of Rhincodon typus. Lineage (NCBI taxonomy): Eukaryota > Metazoa > Chordata > Chondrichthyes > Orectolobiformes > Rhincodontidae > Rhincodon > Rhincodon typus. The sequence continues at coordinate 6,217,760 of NC_063359.1, forward strand.
CATGTAAATCCTATTTCTCAGAATCTCCTCCAACAATCTACCCACCACTGATGTCAAACTCACGGGTCTGTGGTTCCCAGGCTTCTCCTTACAGGTTTTCTTAAATAAAGGCACAACGTTAGCCACCTTCCAGTCCTCCGGCACCTCACCCATAGCTGTAGATGATACAAATGTCCTGGGATAGACTTGATCAGGTCCTAGAGATTTTCTGAAGAAGGGTCTCGACCCGAAACGTCAGCTTTCCTGCTCCTCTGATGCTGCTTGGCCTGCTGTGTTCATCCAGCTCTACACCTTGTTATCGTAGAGATTTATACACCTTTATGTTTTTTAAGACCTCCAACACTTCCTCTTCTGTAATGTGGATATTTTCAATATATCATTATTTATGTCCCTAAGTTCCCTGACCTCCATTTCTTTTTCCACAGTAAAAACTGACGTGCAATATCCGTTTAGTATCTCTCCCATCACCTGTGGTTTCACAGGTTTGATCTTTAAACGGCCCTGTTCTCTCTCTAGTTGGTCTTAATGCACTTGTAGAATCTGTTTGGATTAACCTTAACCTTTTCTGCTAACTATCTCACGTCCTCTTTTAGCCTTCCTGATTTCCCTCTTAAGAATGCCCTTCACAGTTAATTACCAGTGCCAGCATTTGTCCTGTTTTTCATAGTTCCAATGTAATTGTGGCTGGTCTGATTACATTTTCTGTCCTAAACCTGGCCTATGTGTTACAGACACAAAGAGTGCTGGAGAGTTCTCACTGTTTGTTTTAGATTTCCACCATCTGCAGTATCTTGCTTTCACTCTCTGTAAGATGTTGATGATTTAGTACTGGCACCACCATTGAAGCTCGAGAGGTCATCGCTGGACTTGCCTTTGTTTCTGTTGGCTGATCCCTGATACTTTTCAGTTCAGGTCTGGGTACTATCTCAGTGCAACTGGTGGCTACTTCACTATCAGAGTAATTGTTAATGAAGCTGAACAATTAAATAACTTGTGAATAACCTCACTCCTGCTGGAACAAAGATTTTCAATGATGCAACTGCCAATGTTTATTGGGTTGAAGACAATTTTTCCAAGGAATATCTACGGTAATGCATGGAGGGCCATGTCGAGACGTGACCTTACAGACAGTTATAAAATCATGAGAGGTCTCGATAGGGTTAATGGTAGATGTCTTTTCCCTGTGAAAGGAAATTTCAAGACCAGAGGGCATAATTTTAAGGTTAGAGAAGAAGAGATTTAAAAAGGACATGGGAGCAAATTTTTTTTACAAAGAGGGTGGTTTACGCGTGGAATGAACATCCTGAGGAAGTAGTGAATGTGAGCACAGTTAAAACATAAAAAAGACGCTAAGTACATTAACAGGAATGGTTTGGAGGGATGTGGGCAGGTTGAACTAGTTTAGTTTGAGACTATGTTTAGCATGAACTGGATAGACTGAAGGGTCTGTTTCCATGCTGTATGACTCTATGACTCTATATGTCTGATCCAAATGTTCTCCTCAGCCATCTCCATAGTTGCACATATCCAAGGATAGCAGACTGCTGGCTGTTCAACTCTTCATCACAAGAACTGTACAAGGCAGCAACCATTATACTTTTGGAAAGGATTGAGATAGAGTTGAAGCAGAGGAAAACACAGGACTGAGGACTAGGCAAATGATGAAGAGCCAGTAAAGATGGAAGGGGGCTCATGGTCTCCTTCTATGCTGCAAACATGGATGTCTGACCACCCGGACCAATAATGATTGAACATTAGAGTTATGCCAATTTCCAGAATCTCGGCTCTAGCTATAATGTTGGTGGAAGGATCTTGCTGCAGAATCCAGTTGCACATGAGGTGGATTCATAAACCAATAGGGGGCAACAAGACTGACAAAGCAAGTAAAAGGTTACAGTAGCCTGTTGGTAATGGTACTGCACTAGCACATCAGATGTCCAGGTGAACCTGGTGATATATGAGCTGGAAACAGGAGAAATGACTGAAAGTTACAGTCTTGTTTAATTAGTTCGTTAGTGCTATAAGAAAGATTCTTTTAAACTTGAAAGAGTGCAGAAAAGATTCACAAGAATGTTGCCAGGGTTGGAGGGTTTGAGTTATAGGAAGAGGCTGAGGCTATTCTCGCTGGAGCTTCGGATGCTGAAGGGTGATCATATAGAGGTTATAAAATCATGAGGGACATGGATAGGGTGAAGCGGCACAATTTTTTTTTTTCCCAGGGTAGGGAAGTCGAAAACTAGAGGGCATAGGTTTAAGGTGAGAGGGGAAAGATTTAGAAAGGACCTGAGGGGCAACTTTTTCATGCAGAGGTTGGTGTGTGTATGGAATGAGCTGCCAGAGGAAGTGGTGGAGGCTGGTACAATTAGGACATTTAAAAGGCATTTGGATGGGTACATGAATAGAAAGGGTTTAGATGGATATGGGCCAAATGCTGGCAAACGTGACTAGATTAATTTAGGATATTTGGTCGGCATGGACAAGTGACCTAATGCTTTTCTCTTGCTACCCTCGGTGTAAGCAGGAATGGAAAACATTTGGATTCTGAATGTCTTGTGCAGCCTTATTAGTGTCATCCACTCCGAGGAACAATTAAAATTAAATTGTTGATGTTATCTTTCTTATTAATTGAAGAACTACCCACCTTGCTGTAGCACTCTGAGATTTGAATACATAACCCAGGCTGACACTCTGTGCAGTACTGAGGGAATGCTGCAATGTCAGTAGTGCCAGTCTTCGGATGAAACTATAAGTTGTAATGTTGTTTGCCTTTCTTTTTATCCATTCATGGGGTGCTGCCAAAGGCAACATTTATTACCCATCTCTAACTACCTGTGAGACAGGCCATGATTGTTCATTTGGATTTTGAATATCTTGTGCTGGCTGTGACAATGCATTACTCCCACAGTGACAAGGAAAGTACAGTGGCATCATCAAATACATACGAAAATACATATCAATGGAGAATGATCCTTCAAGATTTTCTCAAGATGTCACGCCAGGAAGTCATAAGTCAATGGAAATGGATAATTACGATACAAGCTTTGTATCAGAGTTCCTGTCACCAAATTACACTGCCAGAAGCTACAGAAAGACATAAAGACCCTGGCTTTTGACCACTTCATATATCTCAAGGAGGAAACTAACATAGCAACACTAATGACTGATAGACAATGGGATGACAAACGATAAATAATGGCCAATTTTATTAATACTTGATAAACAGGGAAATAAAAGTATGTACTGGAAGATTAAGTAAATCAAGCAATGCTGCAAATACCTTCAGCCCAGTAAATTTCTTGAGAAGAAAAGACAACCATACATTTCTGATTTATTCACCTCATTGAGGCTTCTATTCCCACTCTCCTTTAGAAAAATACACTTTTATTTACATGGTACCTTCCATACCCAAAGTGTATTACAGCTTATTAGCTACTTATTGACAGATAGTTGCAGCATGATGGCTCAGTGGTTAACGCTACAGCTTCACAGTGCTAGGGACACTGGTTCAATTCCACCCTTGGGTGATAGCCTGTGTTGAGTTTGCACATTTTCCCCATGTCAGCATGGGTTTGCTCCAGTTTCCACCCACGGTCCACAGCTATGCAAGTTAGGTGGATTGGTCATGGCAAATTGTCCATAGTGTGCAGGCTAGGTGGATTAGCCATTGGAAATGCAGGGTTACAGAGGTAGGATAGGGGGTGGGATGCTTTTTCGAGGGTCGGTGTGGACTGGAATAGCCTGCTTCCACACTGTAGGGATTCTATAATTGCATTTGAGGTCTTATGGTGCAGTGGGTAGTATCCCTGCCTCTGAGTCAGATGTACTATATTCATGTTCCAGGCAGGACTTGATGGTAGGGTTATTGTTCCCTGGGGTATGGGCTAGCATTTGTTATCTGTCATAATTGCCCTTGAATTGAGCTGCTTGCAGAGCCATTTCAGAGGACAATGAAGAGTCAATTATATTGCTGTGGGTAGATATCTATATAAACAAATATATTAACAAATAGTGTTAGGATTGTCTTTTAACCTGCTTATCAAAGCCTTTTGCAGAAACATATAGGTTGCACCGGTATCTCAAAACAGGATAGAAGGTGCATCTTCAAACATAGTGAATAATAGTTTGACAAGGAGGTAGAATAGTCAGACTGGATACAACTGATTGATGCAGCGTGGACTGTCAATTGTTTAACTTAGCTGAAAAATTGCAAACCAGGCAGGTAGAGTATTTTTGGTCAAGATGTTGCCATGGAAAATGCAGCAAGGGGTAGGAGTTTCTATGACTTTATTCTCAATGAGAAAACGTGCAATGTATAAACAAACACATTTTACCTAAAAGAACAGAATGTGAACACATGTAACTTCCAACTTGTGCAAAAGTGACACACAATCAGCTTGACTGATAAATCAGTTTGCTGTGTAATTTCTGAATTATTTAGTAAATGTTGTCCAATAGCAGAATTGTAAATGCTCAATGTAATATTCTGTTTAAGGTGATGGGGAAAGATTTAAAAGGGACCTAAAGGGCAACTTTTTCACACAGCGTTGGTGCATGTATGGAATGAGCTGCCAGAGGAAGTGGTGGAGGCTGGTACAATTACAACATTTAAAAGGCATCTAGATGGGTACATGAATAAGAATGGTCTAGAGGGATATGGACCAAATGCTGGCAAATGGGACTAGGTTAATTTAGGATATCTGGTCAGCATGGATGAGTCAGATTGAAGGATCTGTTTCCATGCTGTATAACTCTATGACACTTACAGTGCAGAACTTAGTGCCATTCACCTGCCTTTTCCCCATACCCTTGAACATTATCATATCCTATCTTATACTCCAATTAAACGCAAAATATTTATCATATTGATTGTATGAATCCAACTTAAATTCATTTTCTATAAACAATATAGTAATCATATAAAAGTTTTGTATGAGACAAACACAGGAGTTGCTGGAGAAACCCAGCAGGTCTGGTAGCATCTTTGTAGAGCGAAACAGAGTTAATGTTTTGGGCCTGGTATGACTCATCTTCAAGTTGTGCTGGACTCAAAAGATTAACCTTGTTTCTCTCTTCACAGATGCTACCAAACGTGTTGAGTTTCTCCAGCATTTTCTGCATTTGTTTTAGATTTACAGCGGTTGCAGTATTTTGTTTTTATTTAAACATTTTGTACAATGCTGGCTGAGGGATTGACATTGGCCAGGCACAGTACTCTCTTCGCACTTCCAGTTCAATTAAATGTTTACCATTCACCTGGACGATCAGACAGGTCCTCAGTTAAATATTTCAAAGCTTAAGACAGCACAGCATTCTTTCAACATTAAACTAGAGTGTCAAACTAGAGCTTTGCTCACAAATACAGGAGCAGGATCTGAACACACAAATTGCTGATCCCAAGATAAGAAAGCTGACGCTGAGCCAAAATCAAGTCATTGTTCCTCAGAACTTCTTCCTCATGTCTCCTTTAATTTCAAAGTCTCCAAGTTGTCTTCCTCCATGCAAGGCTCTTCAATATGTTCAAACGAACAATTACATCTCCACCTCCTTTAAAACATTCTTTCCCAGAGCCTCTGTAATTGTGAATCTCATGTGATTGACCAAATCACCAATAAACATGCAATTTACAGGCTTCTGTTTTTATTCACTTTGGATTGTGGGTGCCCCTGGCTGGGCCAGCATTTATTGCCGGTCCCTAGTTGCCCTTGAGAAGGTGGTGAGGAGTGCCTTCTTGAACCACTGCAGTCCATGTGCTGTAGGTAGACCCACAATGCCTTTGTGGTGTGTTCTGATATTTTGACCCAATTACATGCAGGAATGCTGATATATTTCCAAATCATAAAAAATTAGTGGCTTAGAGAAGAACCTAGTGGTGGTGGTGTTCCTGTATATCTGCTGCCCTTGTCTTTCAACATGGAAGTGATTATGGGTTTGGAAGGAGCTGTCTAAGGATCTTTGGTGATTTTCTGCAGTGCATATCGTAGATAGTACACACTGCTTCTAGTGAGCGTCGGTGGTAGAAGGAGTAGATGTTTATGGATTTGCTGCCAATCAAGCGGCCTGCTTTGACCTGGATTATGTCAAGCTTTTTGAGTGTTGTTAGAACTGCATTTATCCAGGCAAGAGGGGAGTATTCCATCACACTCCTGACTTGTGCCTTGTAGATGGTGGACAGGCTTTGGGGAGTCTGAAGGTGAGTTACTTGTTGTAGTATTCCCAGCCTCTGAGCTGCCGTTGTATTTGTCTGGCTAGTCTAGCTCTGTTTATGGTCAATGATAACCTTCAGAATGTTGATAGTGGGGAATTCAGTGATTTTAAAATCGAAGCTCATGTCATAAGCAGACACATTAGCAACATTCAAGAAGCACCTGGACGAAAACGTGAATAGGAAGGGAACAGTAGGATAGAGATCCTGTAATTGAAGACAGTTTTAGTATTGAAGGACAAAATGTGTCTGCTGAGGCTTAGAGGGCCGAAGGGCCTGTTCCTGTGCTCTCAACTTTTAATTAACACAGATGTCATTTCATTGAGGTTAGGCCAATGCCGTAGGAATCGAACAAGTTTATGTTTTTAAAGGAGACTAAAACCCTCAAAACAAAAAAAAATGTTTACATAGAGTTTGCATAGAGCTGTTAAAATAATGAGGATTTTTGAAAGGGACCCAAATGAACTTGTATTTTAAAAGGAGCTAAATATAACCAGGCTTTCTTGAGCTAACAAAGAGTGCATTTATTTTTTACGAAGTGTGAAAACAATTTGTCATGCAACATGCCTAAACACAGATGAGAAATAAGACGTGAATTCAAAAGGATAGCAGTTAAAAACAAAATCAATCAGACTCTGAATTGATTGTGAAGATAGTTGAACTTGGACGTTGTTGCAGTGGAGGTTATTGGTAGCATTGACAGTGGCAGTTGAACAACCCTTCAGATTCCTTTTGACTATGACTGAATTCCAGCCTTCAAGGTGAGCAAGAGTCCTTTTGTTATTCTGCTTCCTTTTTTTCTGGCATGGTCCCTGTTAACATTATACAGAGCCCAGTCCTGGAAAGCTGAATGGGCTTGTTGCTTTAATTTTACTTTGGTTTTTGTGCAGCTTGTAAGGTGCATCAATTGCTCCTACACCCGTGTTGGAATCTCAGGCACACGCTCATGCCCACCCAATGTGCCGAGACCTTAGAGAACTGACAGCAGAGGCAACCAGAGTGAGTGAGGGCCTTCCTTTACCTGCATCGTAAATGCAACTAGGGAATAGTTCTTTGGTTTTGACCTTCTCAGCATGCTACTGCTGGAACTCAGGCTGGTACACATGAGAATGTTCTGTCCCACTTGCACACTCCAGTAGAGGTGAAGCTGGCTTTTTAACCCATTATCCTTGTACATTCTTCAAAAGGAAAAAGACAAGATATCCTGCAATGGGTGGCTTGTTTTTGAGCAGGAAATTATTAGCCCCTCGTTTTCTTTGTAGTTACAAGAGATTACAGTTCAGTGTGTATTGACTCTTCCATTGAACCCTTTGAAGGGCCATCGTTTGACATTCTGTTTGCAGCTATGGTGTAACATTCCATGATTTCTCTTTCTTCAGACAGCCACTTAACTTAAATCCACAGCTATTTGGCTATATCGGTTCTTTTCGCACAAATCACATTTTGGAATTGCAAGTTCAAAGTGTCCTTAATACTTCAGAGTTCTGACCCATGTGTGAGTGGATGATATAAATATGAATTGCTTTTATAAGATTAGCCATCATGTAATAGTTCAGAAGGTTCTGCATCTGTCCCGACTGTTTCAGTAAGTAAGGTAGAGAAAATACAAATAATTTTAATGGAATCTATTTTGTTAGCAACAGAAATTATTTAACCGTTTTCATATACTATACAGCAGGGGTCACCGTTTTCATATACTATACAGCAGGAGTCACTATTGAGCAACATTTTATTAGTCACAGACGACAACCGGATTGAAGAAACTTATTTCAGACATAATTTGATTAGTAAATGTTATGAAATTCCCTGTTTTGTTTTGTTGTTGTGGGGGGACTGTCAGTGAGGAGGCTGTTGAGGTTCTGCAATAGGTTACAATAATAGGTCCCTGTTAACATTATACAGAGCCCAGTCCTAGAAAGCTGAATGGGCTTGTTGCTTTAGTTTTACTTTGGTTTTTGTGCAGCTTGTAACGTGCATCAATCGCCCCTACACCCGTGTTGGAATCTTAGGCACACGCTCATGCCCACCCAATGCGCCGAGACCTTAGAGAACTGATGGCAGAGGAAACCAGATTTGGATATCGGATTTGCTGAAGCAGCCCTCTTAATCTGGCCTGGAGAGCTGAATCTCTGCCAGCAGTCTGGAAAACAACACTATCAATCTCTGGAACCAGAACCTGATGGCCACTCTGCCCATAGGCATATGCAGTGCCCAGATGAACACTTTCCCTAGTTGCCCACTCACTGCCCCACTCACAGCTGGACTCAGTGCTCTTCTCAATGCTAATTTGCCACCCTAACCATCACCATGCTTGTTGCATAAGTTAACATGAAGAGAGGCGGTGGCGTAGTGGTAATGTCACTGGCCTGATAATCCAGAAGTGTCCTGGGTGCATAAGTTCAAATCCCACCATAGCTGAAGTTAAAATTTCAATTCAATAAAATGTGGAATTTAAAGGCAAATGTATAAAAGCTAGTCTAAAGGAGAGCATATCACCCAGAAAAGGGGAAACTACCATGTTTACCTGGTCTGGGCCTACATGTGACTCAAGGCTCACAGCAATGTGGTTGACTCTTAACTGGATAATCAGGGATGAGCAATAAATGCTGGCTGAGCCTGTGATGTCCCCATCCCCTGACTGAGTCTAGAATAAGTTAGTACTGAAATAGTTAACTGTTCTTGGGAGGGCATTTCTGCAGTTGTTGCTTTTGCATTAGCAGAACACTTTGGCAGCATCAACGTATGCTTATGCCTAAGTATAACCTGAGGTCTTAACATGGGCTCTCATGTATCTCAGAATGTAACTAAACTAGCAACTTCGCAGTGTGTAATAGACCTCTTTACCATTCATCAATGTTGAGTCTACCTCTTGTCAAAGAATACAAATAGACATCCTTCCCCACATCAGTGACTTGGACTGATACCAGCAAGGTGGCAGTGAATCTATCCTAGGTGTCATTATTAGACTACTCAGTCCTCCACTTGGCATCCAGCTCGCTACCTCCCTGTCCGTCCGACATCCGAACCCTGCTTGCTTCCCTCCCACTCGCTGCCCTGCTGTCTCCATTATAGGAGCCCTATTCTTTGATGGAGAAAGCTAGCTGCATTGTTGCAGCTGTGATATCCCGGCAATACATGAGTGCTAAGTGTGCCTTCTACAGATGCAGTAGTAACAGACACAGCCGGGGTCTGAAACCGCTTGTGTTGAGCATGAGGAACCTGGGACAGGATGTTCCTGTGGTTGAGCTGCTCTCAGAAGTTACTTACTGCTTGAATCTTGGCTACTTTGGTTTTGGGCTTTGCTTTGTTGTTAGACTCAATCGTAATTTGTCATGATGCAGATTGCTGCTTTAGGTTTCTAAACCTCAGAAGTAATGTATAGTAGCTTTGCTAGAAATCAAACATTATTGTTAAATTGTGAATTTGTCACCGCCTTCATAGTTGGAGAAGTGCAACTATGAGGAAACCACAAATCACTACTGTGCTTAAAACAGCAATCAATCAATAACCTGCTCATGTGAAACATTACAAATTGTGAACAACCATCGCACTAATTGATTCATTCAAGATGGCAACGGAGTAGGGGACCAAGCACTGGGCTCGTCCACTCACATCGGCTTACTTTGTCTTTTTGCTTTTGCTGTTTTACTCTTTTATTCTTTTTTCTTTTTGGACATGACTCCACACTAGCCCAGGGTCTCCTGGCAAGTGAGGAACAGGTCCCAGGCTGACTCCCTCAGCCCGGACTCGCAGACTAGGCTGAGGCTGGAGGTCCGCAACTAGGCCCAGGAGCCTGAAGGAGGAATAAGGCGGTCTTGGCCTAGCGTGGCGGTCTCCTGGTGTGTCAGTCTCCCTGTGTGTCAGTCTCCCAGTATAGTGGTCTCCCGGTGTGTCAATCTCCCCGTATGGTGGCCTTCCAATGTAGCTGCCTCTCGGTGTGGAAGTCTCCCTGTGTGTCAGTGTCCCAGTGTGGTGGTCTCCTGGTGTGTCAGTCTCCCCGTGTGTCAGTCCTGTACCAGCATAGAGGCCTCGTCCCCGTGCGGAGGTCTTCTTCGTCTTTAGCATCCAGCTATTCCAGCGCACAGCAGACAGTCTCATCCAGGAGGGGCGGTCTCGGGCTGGCATGGCAGTCTTCTTTGGTGAAGGCTTCCAGCCTAGTATTCCAGCGGCCCGGCATGGTGGTCTTGTCCTGGAATGATGGCCTCACCCCGGCTGTGACTTCAGTGTATTCCAACATTCCCTGAGACCAGAAGCCATTAACTGAACTTTAATGAACTTTGTCTTAAGTTTACTTTTTTTTATTGTTACGTATGACTTCTGTCATTAATGTAGGCACTGTGGTGGGGCGACTTATTAAACTTTTCGCTATATTTTTCATGTAAAAGTACAAGTGACTATAAATGTCTTTTCTATAAATTTCTATTCTAATTGTAATAGTCCCTATTGCTGTTAATGCTAACATGCAGCTACTGTAAACTCGAACTTATTTTTCGAAGCCCTGCTGGGACAACAAGGTACGAATGAAGAAAAAAAATCAGCAGATTACGGAACAGTCCCAACAGATTGGAGGGTGGAAAATGTAGCCCCACTATTTAAAAAAAAGTAGGGAAGAGAGAAAATAGTATTCCAGACTGGTCAGTCTAACATCAGTCGTTGTAAAAATGCTGTAGTCTATAATGAAGGATGAGATAACAGGGCATCTATAAAAGGATTACACAAAGTTGACAAGGATTTCTGAAAGGGAACTTGTGTTTGCAAACCGTCTGGAGTATTTTGAGGTCATAACTAGTAGATTGGATGAGTGAGAACAATTGAGTGTAGTCTATTTGTATTTTCAGAAAGTTTTTGGTAATGTCCAAAACCAAAGCGCATGGAGTTGGTGGTAATTTATGTGTGTGGTTTGAGAATTGATTCACAAACAGGAAACAGAGACTAAAAATAAATAGGTGTCTTTTGAATCAGAAGGTGGTGAAAAGTGATCTACCGCAGGAACCCATTCTTGGGTCCTAGCTATTCTCAATATATATTGGTAATTTGGATGAGGGAATCAAATGTAATAGGCATCAACAATGAACACGTTGAATAGTGAAGCAGGATTAATGGATCGAATGACCTCCACCTGCCCCCTATGATTCTGAATATTATTCTGCCTTTGTGCAAGACCTTTGATCAGCCATAACTGGGCTCCTCATTCAGTTCTGGAAAAGGTTTCAGGGAGGACTGCTGAACTGATATTTAGTTTATTGTAAATTAAAACAAAGCTGGAACAAAAACAGAGAATGCTGGGCAAACTCAGCAGGTCTGGCAGCATCTGTGGAGAGAGTCAGAGTTAACATTTCATGTCCAGACACACCTTCCAGGTGAAGCAGTGCTTACCCACATTTCACTCAATCTACTCTACTGTATTTGCTGCTCACATTGTGATCTCCTTTACGTTAGTGAAACAAAACACAGACTGGGTGACTGCTTTGTAGAACACCTGTGTTCTGTCTGTAAAAATGACCCTGAACTTCCAGTTGCCTACCACTTCAACACACCACCCTGTTCCCTGGCCAACATCTCTGTCTGGGGCTTGCTGCAGTGCTCCAGCAAACTTCAGCGCAAGCTGGAAAAACAGCACCTTATTTTCTGCCAGGTAACACTGCAACCTTCTGGACTCAATATCAAGTTCAAAAGTTTTTAGAACCTGAATACTTTCTTCATGTCCTTTACCCACTCCCACAGTCCAGGCCCTGCCATGACATGGGCTGGTTTGAGCACATCCAACCCATTGTCACTCATTTATGGCCCCTATTATCAGCTTCTTTTTCTCCCTGGCAGACTATCATCCATCCCTTTGCCAGCCTAACTGTCATTTTCTCCTTCTGGGCTCCATCTCCACCAACCTGCTCACTCCTTCCCCTCCCACCTCCAACCCCTTCCATCAACATGTATACCACCTTTTTCTAGCTACTATCAGTTCTGAAGAAGGGTCACTGGACCCGAAATGTTAACCTAGTTTATCATGATGGATTCCTAACTTTGGAGACATGTAGTTTGATTGAGGTCTTTGAAATAACAAACAGATTGGTCTCAATCCATGTGCCTGGGCAATTTTGTTTTAGTTATTCATTCACAGGAATGAAGGCATCACTGGCAGGGCATTTATTGCCCAGAGGGCAGTCAGTGGCAACCACATTGCTGTGGGTCTGGAGTCACATGTAGGCCAGACCAGGTAAGGATGGCAGTTTCCTTCCCTAAAGGGCATTAGTGAACCAGATGAGGTTTTCCAACAATTGACAAAATTCTTAATTCCAGATTTTTAAAAATTGAATTCAGATTCCACCATCTGCCAAGGCAGGATTTGAGCCCAGGTTCTCAGAACATGAAATGGGTTCCTGGATTAACAGTCCAGCAATAATACCACTAGACCGTCAACTCCCCCTCCATGCTGAAGGTTTAGAAAGAGCCAGTAAAATATGGAACAAGGTAGATGTTAGCAAGGGTTTCATTTACTGAGTGGATGATCAACCATGGTCCGTGGGTATGGATTCACTGTAAACAATCAATCATGAACAGGGTCAACGGGACCAATAATCAAAAGCACATGGGTGTCTTCCTGTCACTGTTGTCTCCAGGAACTCGGTTGATGGAGAATAATTTCCCACTATCATCTTTCCTACCTCCTTAATTGGTTAAACATTTTATTCCTCTTTTCTCCCTTACTTCAAGGAGATGTTGGAGTTGAAGCTGGTGTGTGGGATTGTGGATGGAGTCAATGGTGTGTAGGATTCCCAATGTCTGTAGAGTGATGGAAGGGAGCTAGCAGAAGAGGATAATCGAGCGAAAGATTCTGATGGGCACAGTGGGCTTGGGGGAGGAAGTCTTCTGCACCTTTTAAAATTCCTGCCATATTCCCGCTAAAGTAATGGCAGTGGGTAAGGAGAAAATTCAAGGAACTTCCCACCCCCCATGTAGTGATTGAATGAGGGCCAGGTGGATCGCATTGACTTAATCGGGGTTGTTAACCTGGGCCAATCAGGGAGTCCTGGCTGACAGATATAAATAGGAGTGTCAGGGATTTTCCTCACTATCGGAGCTAGCTGGTTAGAGTCCATGTGCTGTGCACATGTAAATAAAGGGTGTTTTGGTGATGGGATGCCAGCCTCTGTGGAGTTATTTCAAACCCCCTTTCCCCCACCTTAGAAGGGTGTCAAATAAAGAACTAGGAAGTAAGAGAGCTTAGGGAATTTATGCTGGCAGTGAAGCAGTAGGTTTGCATTGCTCACATCAGTTGGTGTTGGATTTCTGGTGCTATTGAGTTGTTCACGGGTTAATTCTGGGGGTGGCTTCCTGGTCAGAAGATATAAAATTGCAAGGAAAGGGCAGGTTAGAAATTCAGGTGCATGGACTATTGATAGGTGCTGCCTCTCAGGAATTGGCAAGTGAAAATAGTCAATCTGAAATAAATATTAAGTGCCAACCTTTAAAGCCCCAAATGGGGTGGTTGGGTGGTGGGAGGGAGAAGTGGGCAGCACAGATTCTGTGCCTTTAATACTAAGTGATACATCTCTCCTATTTTACTGGCTGAAAGCACTTGGTTATTTAGCAAGTCTAGGGTGTTTACGAAGAAGGAAATATTAAATACAAGGCCTTTCACAGTTCACACTTAAAGGCTTTCATCAACGGAAGCGGTAGTTTAATCAGAATTTCATTAAGTGTAAAGAGAACATCTACTTATATTTCTGCAGATTAATTAAATGATGATTGAGGGCTGTTTAAGGGTTGATGTGATTCAAAGGCTTTTGAATCAGAGGCAATAACAATGTTGTTCATTTTGATTACTTTCTCAGATTTTGTTTTTAATTTTGCAAAAGTCGGAGGTGAGTATTTCAGTGAAGATACTGAATGACTCATTGCCTCTGTCTTTAATCAGGTTGCTATTATGCTAGCTGCCAATTTTAATATCACTTCACATCCAGCTAAGCAATGATTGCACTAACAGTTAATGAAGGTACTGATGGAAGACCATTGCCTTATCCTGCATTGCATTGCACTGCATGAGTGAGATAACTGAATGCTTTCTAATGGTGGGATTAAAAAGAAATTCTCTCATTTTCTTTCAGCAGTACTTTGACCTGAAGGGTGAGATTAATCTCTATCACAGCCTTAGTGGTTGCTGATGGAAAAGTTTTTAAGTGATAATACTGCAACCATGTCCTAGGTCTTTGTCAGACACACAAATTAGGAGCAGGAGTAGGCCATTTGGCCCTTGGAACCTGCTCTGCCATTTGATGATATCATGGCTGATCTTCTACATGTTTGATCTTCTGTGTTTCCAATCCTGCTTAATAAACCTTCTGTAGTCAAGGTCAAGTGTGATGTGAGACTGCCCCCTTCTGGAGGATTGCATGCAAACACAGCACCATCTGAAGAAGGCTCTTCCTTCAATCCCTGAGAATGCAGAAATCCCCTGGAAATCTGGGAACTGAAGATTCTCTTCTCGGAACAAGGGAAGTTCTCTCGGAAAGGACGAGGCAGCACCAGGAAGGAGAACATGCCTGCCATTGAGGATATGGCTGAATGAAGCAGCCTATTCTGCTGGGTAAGGTGCGTTCGTGGACTTCAGTTAGTTTTTTCAACCTGCCACAAGAGGACAACGAAAGACTGAGTGTGTGCAGAGGACCCTTTTCACTGTGTAACTGTGATGGGCTTCCTGCTTACAGCACGATCCCTCAGCTAAGATTCCCAACTGGACATGTAGACCCTCCTTGTACCGCTGACTGGCTTCCCTCCTGCCTATAAGACCATAAGATATAGAAGTAGAATTAGGCCATTCAACCCATCAAGTCAGCTCCACCATTCAATCATGGCTGGTATGTTTCTCAACCCCATTCTGTTGCCTTCTCTCTGTAATCCGTGATCCTCTTACCAATCAAAAACCTATCTCTGTCCTAAATACACTTGACTTGTCCACCACAGCTATCTGTGACAATGAGTTCCATAGATTCACCACCCTCTGGCTGAAGAGATTCCTCCTCATCTCAGTTCTAAAGGGACGTCCCTTCACACTGAGGCTGTGCCCTCAGGTCCTGGTCTCTCCTACTCGTGGAAACATCTTTTCCATGTCCACTCTATCCAGGCCTCTCAGTGTTCTGTAAGTTTCATTCAAATTTCCCCTGACCCTTCTAAACTACACTGAGTACGGACCCAGAGTCCTCAATTGCTCTTCATATGACAAACCATTTGTCTCTGGGATTGTTCTTGTAAACCTTCTCTGGATACCCCTCCAATGCCAGCACATCCTTCCTCAGACACAGAGCCCAAAACTGCTCACAATATTCCAAATGTGGTTTGACCAGAGCCTTATACATCCTCAGCAGTACATCTCTGCTCTTGTATTCTATCTCTCTTGAAATAAATGCTAATATTGCATTTGACTTCCTAACTGCCAACTGAACCTTAACAGAATCCTGAATTAGGGACTCACAAATCTCTTTGTGTTTCAGATTTCAGAAGCCTTTCCCCATTTAGAAAATAGTCTTTAACTCTGTTTTTCCTACCAAAGTACGTAACCTCACACTTCCCCACATTGTGTTCCATCTGCTACTTCTTTGCCTACTTTCCTAGCCTGTCCAAGTCTTTCTGCAGCCTCCCTGCTTCCTCAGCACTACCTGTCCTTCCACCTGTCTTTATGTCATCTGCAAACTTAGCAACAATGGTATCTGTTCCTTCATCCAGAGCATGACCACTCATTGACTGTCAGAGTATTGAGTCACTGAGCTGCAAGTTGACAGTAGGAGTAGATTGACTATCCTGGTTTCCTACCCTCATTGAACATCATAGAATCCAGACCCAGGGTCTGCACTGCAGTGGGAGTATACCTAAGGAATAAAGGTTAAATAGATTGAGACCGTACTCACTGCAGTTAGAAGAATAAGTGGTGATCTCATTGAAACATAAAGCATTCTTAAGGGGCTTGACAGGGTAAATGCTGTGACAATATATTAAGCTGGAGAGGGTTCAGAAGAGATTTACCAGGATGTTGTCGGTTATGGAAGTTTTGAGTTATAAAGGAAGGCTGGTTAGGCTGGAACTTTCTTCATTGGAGCGTAGGAGGTTGAAAGGTGACCTGATAGAAGTTTATAAAATAATGAGAGATATAGATAGAATTAATGGTAGTTGTCTTTTCCCTAGGATGTGGAATTTCAAGATGAGGGGAATATTTTTAAGGTGAGAGGAGACAGATTTAAAAAAATAAATGAGGCAATTTCTTTACACAGAGGATGGTTTGCGTGTGGAATGAACTTTTTGAGGAAGTGGTGGATGTGGGTACAATTACGTTTAAAAGATATATGGATTTGTACCTGGATAGGAAATGTTTGGATGGATATGGGCCTAGGGGTGAGCAAGTGGGACTAGTTAAGTTTGGGGTTATGTTCAGCGTGGACTGGTTGAACCTAAGGGTCTGTTTCCGTGCTGTGTGACTCTATGACTCAAATGGGAAAGTCTAAGACTAGGGCGCATAAAGGAGCATCAATCTGACACTGAGATAAAGAGAAATGTCGTCTTTTAGAGGTTTGTAAGTCTTTGGAACTCCTTGCCACAGACAGCTATTGGGGTAAAATCCTTGTTTGTATTCAAGGCTGAAATAGATTCTTGATCCATTGGGAAATCAAAGGTTATGGGAAAAACACAGGAAAGTGGACATGACTAACATCAGATCAACCATGATGTATTGAATGATAGAGCAGACCCGAGGGGTGAATGACCTACTCCTATTCCTAGTTTGAAAAATGACACTGAAAATATCTGGAGTGTTAAAGAGAATTTTAAATACACAGAAAATTTCCCTCATTCCAACAGGTCACCTATGTATTGAACTGTTACATATTCAAGTCCTTCCAATCCATCATGATTGGATGCCAAACATGGGGCATTTCTTCTTCCCTTCCCTTCTTGAACATAGAGGCCTATGAGACAGAGCAAACACATGGTTATGTCTGTTTTCATGGCTTGTTTTTCCTGGAATGGGGCACCAGTCTGTTGCCAGACGTGATGGGTACCACCCTGTATCACGCACAGCTTACCAGGCAACTCCTCCACGCTTACCATGTGGCATATCGGCAGGCTTACTGGCTGATCGCCAACCTATTTGGGGCACACTTGGTGCTGCATCAACTGTGGGGTAAGTGTCATGTTTTACAAAGGGCTGCTTTTGCATCCCTTTCCCTGTGGAAAGGAACTACTGGCACAACAGCACACTGAAATTTCACTGGGCAAGATTGGGATTTCCAGCAAACTACAAGAGTTGAGGATTGGTCACCAGGACAGTTAATGTGAGTGTACAGCATTAAGCACGCTAACTGGTATCGTAACATAGGGCCATTATTATTCAGGGGAAGGCTGTACGTTTTGAGGTGTCTCCAAGATGTTGCAGTCACTGCCTGTAGGTTCTTCCAAAATTAGGGGAGATTGGAAGGATGGGTGGTTGCTAGTATACCAAGATTATCCATCTCAGTCCTTTTTGTATGATATTGCTCCTTCACTATACTAAAGTTTCCAAATTTTCTGAGAATACAGAGACCATGATGTTACGTTAAAGTTATAAAAATCAACTAGCTCAGTCCCAAGTAGAGAATTGGGACCAACCCTGGGTACTCTACTTTCAGAAGGACAGAAATATTTTTGAAGAGGGATAAGTATAGTTACTAGGACAGTTCTGGGATTAAGAGATTACAGTTATGTGGTTAGACTGCAGAAGCTGAAATTGTTCTCCGTAGAACAGGGAACAATAAGAGCAAATTGATAAGGTTTTAGATAAACACAGGGAAACTATTTCTAAAATTTGAAAAGTTAGACAGTCATAGTAATACAGCATGGAAACAGACCCTTCGGTCCAAAAACAAAGTTGCTGGAAAAGCTCAGCAGGTCTGGCAGCATCTGTGAGGGGAAAAACAGAGCTAATGTTTTGGGTCTGGTGACCCTTCCACCGGACTGGGTTTTGAGGAAGGATCACTGGACCCGAAACGTTAACTCTGTGTTTTCCCCTCACAGATGCTGCCAGACCTGCTGAGCTTTTCCAGCAACTTTGTTTTTGTTACTAATTTACAGCATCTGCAGTTCTTTTGGGTTTTTTTTGGGTTTTCTTCGGGTTTCCCCAACTAAATTAATCCCACTTGCCTGCATTTGGCTCATATCTCTCTAAGCCTTTCCTATTTATATACCTATCCAAATGTCTTTTAAATGTTATGACTGTACCTGCGACTACCTCTTCGTCTGGAAGTTCATTCCACACGTGAACCACCCTCTGTCTGAAAAAGTTTCCCCTCAGGTCCCTTGTAAATCTTTTGTCTCTCACTGTAAACCTATGCCTTCTAGTTTTGAACTCCCGTACCGAGGGAAAGAACTTGGCTATTTACCTTACCTATGCCCCTCAAGATTTTATAAACCTCTATAGGTTCACTCTTCAGTGTCTAACTCTCTGATGAAAAATGTCCCAGCTGATCCAACCTCTCCTTATAATTCAAACCGTCCATTCTCACCAATATTCTTGTAAATTTCTTCTGAACCTTCTTCAATCTAATAATGTTCTTCCTGTAACAGAGCAACAGAACTGATCGTTTATAAGAGAATCAGAGACAATATGAGAAACTTTTTTTACACCACAAGCGTTTAAGTTTTGGAATGTACTGTCTAATAGTGTGGTGATACAGATTCAACAGCAATCTTCAAATGGAAGAGCTGAAGTGTACTTAAGTAGAGTCACTGGATTCAAAACATTCCCTCCAAAGATGCTGCCAGACGTGCTGAGCTTTGCTAGCAATCACCGCCCCTCCAAAGAGCATGCCACCCAGACCCACCCCCATAACCCCACATTTCCCATGGCTAACCCACTTAGCCTGCCCATTCCTGGATACTATGGGCAATTTAGCATGGCCAATCCACCTAACCTCCACATCTTTGAACTGTGGGAGGAAACCCGCACAGACATGGGGAGAATGTGCAAAATCCACACAGACGGTTACACGAAGGTGGAATTGAGCCCAGATCCTGGATGCTGTGAGGCAGCAGAGCTAACCACTGAGCCACCGTCCTGGCCTGGATTTCAGATCTCCAACATCCACGGTTCTTTGCTTTGCTGTTTGCTCTGATGTTTGGGGCATTTCTGATAATTAGAGAGAAAAAAACTGCTGATACATTTAGCGCTGATTCCCATGGCTTCGTGTCACTGTCTTCACTCTGTCAATCACCCCTCAAACCAGACATCCTGCGGCTTTACTGTAACAGGACCGTTTAATCCTTTGGGCCACAAAGAGATGGTCACTCCTATTTACATTACTTCCTTCGAAAAGACATAAATGTAATAATCCAGAGGGGGATTTCTTCATATGTCACTGGTCTGACCTGGCAGCTGTCCAGTGTTTATACAAACTGATTATATCTTATATTCAGTAGCACTTTTAGTGATGAAGGCTGGTCTACGAGATCTCAGAGCTGGAAGGAAAGATGAATTCTCAGCCAAACAAGGGAAGGTTAGAAGAGGTGACCGAACAGTTAATTGGCAAACTGGGATTCCTGTAAGCAAAGTGACTTACCACTTGAAAATAATTCTTTTACACCTTCCAGTGGATAAACAATGTAGCGCCACTATATTTCCCATCCTGATTGCTTCCTAAGTCTCCTTTCATTTAGTTTCCACGAAGACCCTCACTCACATTAGCAGGAGGCAATGGCAACGAGCAAGTTGATACGGCAGCCCCCTGCACATTTGACAAGTCCTTAGCAGCGACACAACTTTTAACAGAAACACAAAGTCAGACGGTATTCCTTGAATTAATGTTTCATCTCAAAGGTGTGTGGAGGTCTTTTGGGCAGTGGGAAGCCTCCCTGCCTCCGAGCCTGAAGCTCTGTGTTCAAATCCTACTCCAGGACTTGATGGCTCAGACAAACAGGCTGAGTCTTGCTTGGAAATCCTGCCATAGTCCATCTCAGGCAGGCAGTAAAAGCTGGAGAGATTCCTGGTCAGCCATGTGATAGAAAGAAATTGGAGCCTCTGACCTCACTGTGCATGGTTCTAGGTTACAAAATGCATGTAAAAGTGTATGTAGCCTTAGCAACTCGGCTGCCTTGGGGAACCAGCTGATTCGGTTATTTGGGTGGCCATGAGCAGATAGAGTCAAAGAAATGTACCTACCAGAAAAGGGAAAAACTTGACCTTCTCTTGGGATCCAACTCATCCATGCCAATCAGACATTCTAAATTAATCTAGTCCCATTTTCCAGCATTTGGCCCATATCCCTCTAAACTCATCTAGATGACTTTTAAATGCTGTAATTGTACCAGTCTACACTACTTCCTCTGGCAGCTCATTCTATACATGCACCACACTCTGCATGAAAATGCTGCACCTTAGGTCCCTTTTATATTTTTCCCTTCTCACCCCAAACCTTGGTCTCTAGTTTTGGATTCTGGGAAAAAAAGAACTTGACTATTCAACCTATCTATTTCCCTCATGATTTTATAAACCTGTGTGAGGTCACCAGCCTTATTCTGCACTCAGGAACATAAGGACTCTGAACTCTTGTTAACACACATTTGAAAGACTCCGACTTGTCAGTTGTCCCTTTACCTGCGAACAGTCTATTCCAGGCAAATTTTTAAAAGTTCTTGTCTCATACCAGTAAAATTTGCCTTGCTTCAATTAAGGACTTTAACTTTCATGGAAGGCTCATCCTTTTTCATAACTATTTTAAAACTAATAGAGTTATGATCGCTAGTCCCAGAGAGTTCCCCTACTAACACTTCAGTCACTTGCCTTGCCTTACATCCCAAGAAAAGGTCAAGTTTTGCTCCTCCTCTGGTAGATACATTCACATATTGATAAAGAAAACTCTCTTGAACACATTCAATAAATTCCTCTGTTTCTGTTGCAAATTCCACCTTCCCATATATTACCAATACTCTTTGATACCCCTGCCTAACGAGAACTACCTAGATCCACCTAAAAAATAAACAATAACCAGTTTCCATTGCCTTCAGAAGCAAAGTTCCAAAATCATAGAATCCCTACAATGTGGAAGCAGGCCATTCAACCCATACCAACACCCTCGACGAGCAACCCACCCCTTACCCTTTCCCTGTAACTCAGCATTTCCCGTGGCTCACCCACATAGCCTGCACATTCCTGGACACAATGGACAATTTAGCATGGCCAATCCACCTAATCTACACATCTTTGAACTGTGGGAAGCAACTGGAACACTCAGAAACAAGGAGAATATGCAAACTCCACATAGATAGTTGCCTGAGAGTGGAATTGAATGCAGGTCCGTGGTGCTGTGAGGCAGCAGCACTAACCACTGAGCCACTTTGCCACACAATCTGTTGAGAGAAACCTTTCCCCTCATTTCTGGCTGAAATGGCAACACCTCATTTTAAAGCAAAGTTTCGGCAAACATTTTTTAATTCTATTTTGATTTTATTAATTATTTCTAGCATAAATTATGATTAATTGTTTTATTTATATCTCCATGACAATTTGCACTTACTGCCGTGGTGATTTTTCAATACATTCATTATCTGTTTATCATCAGTCACTGAGGTTACCATCCATTGAACACCTGACCCTAACCCTATTGTAGCTGCTTCATGAAACAGCTACAATGCACATTTGAACTACTCCTGGAATTCTCCATCCGAAGGCTCAGTGCCATGAGTTCAGCAAGCCGGCAGATCCCAATCCCCCCAGTCAGAATGGAGAATCGAGCCCCACCCTGGTGTTTGAAAGATGTTGAAAAACTTGAAAGGGCGCAGAAAAGATTTACAAAGATATTGCCAGGTTTGGAGGGTTTGAGCTATAGGGACAGGCTGAATAGGCTAGGGGCTATTTTTCCTGAGGCATCAAGGGGTGACCTAATAGATGTGTATAAAATCACGAGGGGCATGGATAGGGTGAATAGTCAAGGTCTTTTCCCTGGGGTAGGGAGTCCAAAACTAGAGGGCATAGGTTTAAGCTGAGAGGGGAAAGACTTAAACAGGACCTAAGCTGCAACTTTCTCAAGCAGAGGATGGTGCATGTATGAAATGAGCTGCCAGAAGAAGTGGTGGGTGCTGGTACAATTATAATATTTAAAAGGCATCTGGACGACTACATAAATAGGAAGGGTTGAGTGTGATATGGGATAAATGCTGGAAAATGGGACTAGATTAATTTAGGATATCTGGTCAGCATGGATGAGTTGGACTGAAGGGCCTGTTTTCATCTGTACAGCTCGATGGCTGTAAAGCTCCAAGGTCATCAACATCTCTTCAAGTCAATGGATAGGAACACTGGCTCATTCAGGTGCACTTGTAACACAGGTACTAATGGAATGCTTAAAAGTGAATAGTTCATCTCAGATTGTATCATTAACTGTGTTATGTGTGAATATTTCACAATATTATACCACATTATTTCTTGAAGGTGTGTTTTTTAAAACTTTCAAAAGCTGGGACTGTTGCAAATTGACTTGAGATGAGGCAAATTGATTAAAAATGTAAAACCTTTTCAATGTGCTGGTGATAACCAATGAATTGCCCTCAAAAGGGGTGTGAAAAGGGAAGCTCCCTACAATCCAGACCCATTGAAACCCATCACGGTCTCAGGAAGATATTAACAAATGCAAATTACTCGAAATTGATCTAATGGCAGTCATAAAAGGACGAACCCAGAAGAACTCTTGGAAATACGTACTGGAGCCAGTATTTACATGGAGGTTCTGAGAGTTGTGTTAGAGAACTAGAAGAGAAGTCTCCATTTCTTCCTGTTTCAAAGAACTTGGCCCAGTTTATATGCAAAAGACCACAGAGGAAATGCATCAGGAACTGAGAACTTTAGAAATAATTGCAACATTCACTACTG
The DNA here is from genome assembly GCF_021869965.1 of Rhincodon typus. NCBI lineage: Eukaryota > Metazoa > Chordata > Chondrichthyes > Orectolobiformes > Rhincodontidae > Rhincodon > Rhincodon typus. Next base: position 6,240,844 of record NC_063359.1, read on the forward strand.
CATTCAGAAAACGTCTAACCAACCTTGGTCACAGGTTAAGGCTTTAAACCTGAAGGGTGCCCAAAGGGTTCCACACTGGAAGGTCCTTTATCTTCCTTTGGACTGACATAATCTCCTTTTCCCTTTGCATCTGTGTGCATGTGTGAGGGCCCAGGTGACCACGAGAAGAGGATATGATTAACAAATCATCTTTATTTGACCATAGACCATAAGAAGTAGAAGTAGAATTAGACCATTTGGCCCATCAATTCTGCTCCACCATTCAATCATGACTAATATATTTTTCAACCCTATTCTCCTGCCTTCTCCTTTGATCTGCTGACTAATCAAGAACCTATGTATCTCTGTCTTAAACACATTCAAAAGACTTGGCCTCTATAGCTTTCTGCAGTAATGAGTTCCACAGATTCGCCATCCTCTGGTTGAAGAAATTCCTCCTCATCTCAGTTCTAAAGTGTCATCCCTTCACTCTGAAGCTGTGCTGTCAGGCCCTAATCTCTCCTATTAATGAAAACATCTTCTCCATGTCTGCTCTATCCAGGTCACTCAGTATTCTGTAAGTTATTTTTCATTTAGGGTTAGTAGGTAATAAATTTATTCTTACAAGAAAGCCTTGTGATTGGCTCCTTATTGCTCTCTGTCAAAAAAGTAGTTGTGTACATTTTAATTGGAGAGTGGTAGTCTCACGCTAAAAAGACTTCAACCTTTGTTGTGATCGACCAAGGTGGTTGAACAGAGGGGAAATGATTCATTCCTTTTCACTTGATTATAGCACCATCCCTGGTTATTATGGCTGAATATTAGCCAAGGGGGAGTGGTGGTGGAGAAACTGAAGTGGATGTAATGGGTCCATGTTGTGCTCGGGAGGTTGTTTTAATGGGAGCATGTCCTCACAATCTGCCCCTTCACATTTTATCCACTTACATGGGTTTAAGGATGCCTCCTTTGTGTGTTCCTTTTCTCTTTGCAGAGCTTTCTCTCTCTGCTTCCATCATTCCATCTCCTGGTCATGTTGCAGACCAAGAAATCTCCACACCTGGTATTCCTGTGATAACTCTTGACTGGGTTCAAAAATTGACATTTAACTCCAAAAAATGCACAATCGGTGCTTCCACAAACTCACCCCAGGCAAAAATTATTCATACACATCTCATTTATAAGTTGTTAAATGGTTCTTTAATTCCAAACTAGTCTAGCAAGAGAATCGCTGTACTTTGATGAATGATGCCCAAATTTATTGCCACCATTAGAATGAAGAATCTTGGTGTTATATCAGTCTCTGATATTACAAACTCTGTGACAGGAGGATTTTGCTGAAACAAAGTCTTCTACAGTGCACTGGGGAGAGCATGGGATAGGCACTCACAAAGCAACAGTGACATTTGTGACACCCCTCCAAGAGTTACAATGAGACCTAAATTTGCACTCTTCCATTCCAACTTTTTAAAGGAATCAAGCAAAGACACAGAAAATCATTGTAGCCATGGCTCCTTTTAAGCTCAACATATCAGTAGTCTCCCCTCCATAACTCAGAAATTTGTCAGCTCCCTCTGGAATATGGAAGGGTCCCAATCTGAAGCGTCAACTTTCCTGCTGTTCTGATGCTGCCTGGTCTGCTGTGTTCCTCCAGCTCCACACTGTGTTGTCTTTAACTCCCCCTGGAAGGAGTGTCAAAAACTTTTCAGCTTGCTCCAGGGAAAATATTTAACTTCTGGCACATAACCTAGCTCTTTACTATTGATGTTATCAATGTCTTCTGTAGTCCGATCATGCTTTTTAATTTTGAATAAGACACATAACCAGACTGCATTTTGTTCCTTTATGTGCTTGCAAGCTTCAGACATGTCAGTGTCGATCTTAGTTTTAAGAGCCAGGTGTAAGATGGACAACAGGAGAATAGGTTCCTTGTTTTACACAATACCTGACTTTTTCTTCCACTGATGTCAACTTTTCCACACCAATGATCCAAAGTAATATTTGATTCAATTTATTATTATCACATGTACCGAGATATAGTGAAAGGTATTGTTTTGAACGCTAAACAGATCAATTATACCCTACATAATCCCCACTGCTGATCACCACGTTGTATGAAGCTGTTGGCATTTTACTCACCATGGGCAGCTTTTGCTGCCTCTGTCTTCTCTTAATGTAAAGATCTACAGGGTCTGCTTGGTCTGATGTAGAGAAGGGTAACTACTTGATAATCTAATGAGAAGAGGTTTTGTCTTAAACAAGATGTAATTTATTATATGTTAACAACTATGTTCGGCAGTGTACACTTTTTTTATTTCAAAAATACATTTTATTCATAAAATATATCTTAACATGTATACATGGTCACAAATGCAGTTTGGTTCAGTACAGTAGTATACCAAGGAAACAAACAAACATTGGAGTTTCACTCAATCTAAACAAACCAAACAAACCAGCTCGGTGAGCCAACCAACCTCAAAACCAAAGATCTCTTACTTGTACGTGACTATATTTACATGCATTTGAGGCACCAAGGGCTTCCAATAACTGATTAGACCACCATTTAACTTTGGCAGAAAGACCTCAGACGGTGGTCTTTCCCCACTGTGCCTTAGTAGCAGCTGCCCAAAGCTTTAGTGCATCCCTCAGCACATAGTCCTGGACCTTGGAGTGTGCCAGAATGCAACATTCGGATGGAGTCAACTCCTTGCTAAGGAAGACCAACAAGTTTCGGGGCAGACCAAAGAATGTCTTTAACCGAGTTGATGGTCCTCCAGGCGTAGTTGATGTTTGTCTCAGTGTGCGTCCCATAGAAGCACAGAGTTCTGTGTCATGGAGTTTGACCACACATATGTCAAACATAGAACAGTACAGCACAGGAATGGGCCAATGGCACCAGGTTCTTCTGCAATCCGCTGGTCTGTTGTGGTGACTGAGCTGATGTCTCACAGAATGCTACTGAGTGACCTCTCTCTGCTGCCCTCTGTTGGATCAAACATCCAAACTTCAACATCCTGCCTTTGACAATTTCTCACTCAGGACCTGGTTCATTCTGTGCCTTTGTAATTTGTGTCTCACAGTGAGATCACTCAGCTCAGGCCATGATTGCGCAGCATTGTTATGACACTGGGATCAAACTGTGACGGTACTACACATGGCACCAGTTTCCTTTTCCGTAAACATTTAAAAAGTGTGAGGAGTATTTTGGAAAATAGGGTGAAAAAGGCTCCTGAATGAATGCTATTTTTAAATCTGAGATTGATAAATGTTTGTTGAGCAACAGTATTAAGGGATACAGGGCAAAAACAGGTATATGGAGTTAGACCATGATCGTATTGAAGTGTGGAACAGCCTGTGGGAATGAACAGCCTACTGCTGCTCCTATGCATCCTTGTGAGAAATACCAATCTAACAGTATTAATTTTGGCTATAGGTTCAGTGCTGAAGGCTCTGGAATGGAAAAGCAAGTTTCAAGTTGATTCAGTGTCTGAAGGAAAGGACAAAAATGTTCTCAGGTGCAACAATGAGAATCCTGCGAAAGAAATCCACGGGGGGTGGGTGGGGGGGGGGGGGGGGGGGGGGAGGTTGGGGGGGAGGTGAGGTGGTGCAGGTTAAGCTCTACCTTAACCCTAAACCTAACTCTAACCCTAAACTTATCATTTACCCTAATCTTAATGCTAACATTAAACCAAACACCAATCCTAAACCTAATGCCAGCCCTAACTCCAACCCATAAACCTAAACCTAAACATTACATGAACAATAACTCTAACACTTATCACTAAACCTAAATTCAACTGTAACCATAACTCTAACCCTAGCCTAGTCACAGACTGCCACAAACATTACAGAATACACGAAAATCAGCTAACAGCAAAACAGCACAATGAATTCTCTTTAATATCTGTACATTCAGACAACGAAGGCCATCAATTTAACTGGGACAAAGTAACCATAGTAGCCCAAGCCAAACATAGACACACACAGGAATTCCTAGCAGCATGGTTCTCCACCCATACTTCAATCAACAAACATATAGAATTGGACCCCATATATAAACCCATACGGGTCAAAACCAGAAATGACAGTACTCACCATAACGGACCGGACAGTATAAATTCCAAGCGAAGTAGAATAACATCATTTCATCGGAGGTCTCGCCGATGATGTCACCTAGAGTGGTGATGAAACATCTGAACAAAAACAAGCCAGCTTGGAGAGCAAATCAACAACCTCATCCACAACCCAAGTTGCAGATCTTTGCCAATACTTTAAACCTAGCTTAGTCCTAATTCTAACACTAACCCTAACCCAATCCCTAACACACACCCTAACCCTAATCCAAACCCTAACTCTAACCCTAATCATAACCTTAACGCTAGTGCTGATCCTAACTCAAACCATAGCTCCAACCTGAACCCTAACCATGACCCTACCCCTAAACCTTTCTTATAGCCTAACAGTAAACCTAATCCTAAATCTAACACTTGCCCTAACACTAACTCTAAACTTAACTCTCACCTGAACTCAAACCCTAACTCCAAACCTAACCCAAATCCTAACTCTAACCCTAACCCTAGCCCAAATTCTAAGCCTAACCTGAACGGTAACCCAACCATAACCCGAACCCCAACCCTAACCCTAGCCCTAACTCTAACCCTAATCATAACCTTAATCCTAACACTAACCGTGCCCTAACCCCATCTAAAACTAAACCAACCCTTGCCCTAAAATGAACCCCAACCTTAACCCTAAATCTAATCTTAAACCTAAACGGAACCATAACTCTAATGCTAATCCTAATGCCTAACCCTAATGCTAACCCTAACTCTTACTGTAACCTTAAACCTAACCCTAAACCTGACAATAACCTTATCCCTAACACTAGCCTGAACCTCAACCCTAACGCTAGCACTAAACCTAAACCAATCTCTGAATCCAGCCCAACCTCCAGCCCAACCCTAACCCTAACCCTATCAGTAAACCTAACACTAATTCTAATCTTAGCCTTAACCCAAAGCCTAACATCACCGTAACCCTAACCCAAACCCTAACTGTACCTCTAACCCTAACACTAACCCTAACCCTAACCCTTACCCTAACCCTAACCCTAAATCTAACCATAAACTGAACCCTAAGCTTAACCCTAGATCTAACCTTAGACCAAACTCTAAATCCAGCCCTACGTCTAACTCTAACACTAACCCGCAACCTAACACTAACCCGCAACCTAACCCTAACTCTAAACATAGCCCATCCCATAACCCTAACCTAACCCAAATCCCAAACTTAACCCTAACCCTAACTTTAATGCTAAACCTGACCCTAACCTTAACCCTAATCCAAACTCTAACCCTAACTCTAACCCAACCCTAACACGAACACTAACATTAACTCTAAGCACAAACCTAACCCTAAGTTTAACCCTAGCCCTAACCTTAGACCAATCTCTAAATCGAGCCCTAACTCTAACCCTAACCCTAACTCTAACCCTAAAACTAAGCCTAACTCGAACTCTAGCCCTAACCATAACCCTAACCCGAACCCTAACCCTAAGCTAAACCCTAACCCTAACCTGCCCCTACCCTAACCCTAATCCTAACCCTAACCCAACCCTAAGTCTAACCCTAACCCTATCCCTATCCCTAACATGAGCTCTAAACTCAACCCCAGCCCTAACTCGACCTAAAACCCTAACCCTTACCCTCAGCCTCACCCTAACCCTAACCATACTGAAATGCTAAACCTAACCCAACCCCCAAAATTAGCCGTAAACTCAAACCCAGACCTCAGTTTTACCTTAATCCTAAATCTAGCCCTTTCACTAACTCTATACCTAACCATAACCCTAACTCTAAACCACACCATAATTCTTACTCTAACCCTAACCCTAACCCTCAACTATGTCTCACCCTAACCCGAAACTTAACCCTAACCATAACCCTAACTCTAATGATAACCGTAGCCCCAAATCAAGCACTAACCCAAACCCTAACTCTAAACCTATACATAGCACTATCTCTAACCCTAATTCTAAACCAAACACTAACTCAAACCCTATATCTAACCCTAGCCCTAACTTTATCCCTAACCTTACACTAACTCCAACCTGAGACCTAGCTCAAAGTCTAACCCTACCACTAACACAAATGCTAACCCTACCCCTAAATTTAATCCTCACCTAACCCTAGCCCTAGATCTAATTCTAACCCTAGTCCTAACTCTAAACCTAACCCTAGTCTAACACAAGCCATAATTCTAGCCATAAACCTAACCCTAACCCTAAACCGAACCCTAACACTAACTTTAAACCTACCTCTAAGCTTAGCCCTAACCTTAACCCTGAATTTAACCCTAATCCTAACAACAAACCTAACCCTAACCCTAATCCTAACCCAACCCTAGCCGTAACTTTAACCCTAACCCTAGCCTTAAATCAAATCCTAACCCTAAACCTAAATCTAACCCTAATAAAAAGCCTAACCCTAA
>NC_063359.1:6247808-6331187 GCF_021869965.1 Rhincodon typus
GAACGGTCTTCCAAACAGAACTAGGAGTGTCCCTGAACCCAAAGGCCTGCAGCAGTTCAAGAAGAAAGCTTAAGCCCAGATTTTCAGGAACAATTAGGGATTGGGAATAAAATCTGACCAGCCAGCGATGCAATGCCCAAACCCTATGGATCAATAAAACAATTCCCTTTGTTATAATTTACCCATTAATGTGTACACATGTAGCCAAAGGAATTGCACCAGGGGACATTTTAGTAGAGGACACAAAGTGTGAGGACACAAAGACTGCTGGGGGCAGAGAGGGATGGGGAGGAGCTGCCGAAGAGAAGGAGAAAGTAACTTGGAAAGCCAGGTTTATAAGGTAGAGTGCCAGCCAACCTCTCCAAATTATATGCCCGCAAAATGTATAGCCCAAGAAGATCATTCATGATTATGCCCATGGTGTTTCTCTGGTATGGGTCTCCACATTCTGTGAGACATATACAAGGGCTGGCAGTCAGTCCAGCACACTGTCATACAGAAAAGTTTTCATTGATGATTCCACAAGGGATGTCATCAGTTTCTACCTCCAGCCATGTCTTGTTCTATCAACAAAAACTGGTTCTAAACTCTGCAAACATTTGTTTTTATAATAGCATCCACATCAATGGTTGAATATTCAGATATGAATATCTGGGTCTTATCTTCAAAGCTTCTGCTCAGGTCTCATCATGGTCTCACTCCAATATCCTATCACTTGGATCTTTATGAATCACGCTATGGCAGGTTCCCCCGTTACCCTGAATTATATAATGTATTGCTGATTGCAAGATTCTGCTTTGGACATCAGCTGGTTAATGTTCTGATATTGGTTTCTCTTGGTTCGCTCTCTCCTCTCCGTGTGAGGTGTCAATCAGCCATAGCGATATAAAACAGAAATGTGAATAATTTCCTCTTTTGACACCCACTTTTTCCTCTGTAGGGAGGCACAACTAAGGATTTTGTCAGAAAACAGCCCTCAAAAAAAAGACCCTCTTCTTAATATTTGCCAGTTAGCTCTTAGACAGCTTAAACTGTCTGAGGGAACAGATTGATCCACCTTCCCAACTCCTGAGAATTGTTGGAACCCACATTTAGGTCTATGTGATCGCTCATATGCAAAGGTAAAACTTATTAGTTTTAGAAACTGGATGTCAAATGTTCAGTGGGTTAAATCCTGACTAATATCTAGAGGCTGGAAAGCCACACACACTTAGGAATAGATAACCCCAAATGTAAAAGCTAACTTGTGTTTATTCAATGAGAGTCCTAAAGCAGCAGGTGGGCCTATTTAGGAAAAGAATCCATTATTCAAGAACAGCTTCTTCCCCTGCCGTTCAGACTTATGAATGGGCCTCTCATATATTAGAGTTAATCTGTCTCTGCACCTTCTCTGTAGCTGTAACATTATATTCTGCATGCTGTTCAGTTACCCTGATGTACTTATTTAAGGTTATGATTTGTCTGGGTAGCACCCAAAACAATACTTTACACTGTAGGTGCAGGGCTGAATGAACACAGCAGGCCAAGCAGCATCCCTATGATGCTGCTTGGCCTGCTGTGTTCATCCAGCCCTGCACCTTGTTGTCTCGGATTCTCCAGCATCTGCAGTTCCTACTATCTCTGATTCAACTTTACACTGTATCTTGGTACATCTGACAATAATAAATCAAATCAAACCAAATCAGATTGGAGACATGGTGTGGGGTTGAAACAGCAATTGTTAGACTAAAGATATGAACGTTCTTGGTTCAGTCCTGGGTGTTGGAGTGATTAGGTGTTGGGGAAATTAAATGTTCAGTTGTGTGAAAATGCACTTCTGGGTCAGAAGGGAATATACGAATCTGGGAGTGAAATCCTCTGTTCCTGGAGGTGAAGAGATTGGAGATTCATGGAAGGGTATGCTCAATCAAAAGTAATCATAGCCTGCTGGGAGTCAGCCCCTTACCTTTCTCCACGTTCAGTCTATCAGTGCATCCCGCTCCACGTTTGCCCTTGGTCGTCTGGGACCCCTGTGGGAGGGGTGGGCTTCCTGTAGCTGCCAGCCTCTGAATGGTCATCAGCTCTAGCTGGGCAGGTTTCCTACATTGTGGAGTCATGATTCCAGGGGAAAGCAAGCCTGTGACTTCAGGCAACATGTGGTTTTGACGCACTTCCCCTGAAACAGGTTTCTCCAGGAGTTAAAGATAACTCAAGACTCCCGTCCACGACATCTGCTGTTATTCCAGTAGAGGATATGTTAATCATATGGTTCCCCAGAAGAGAAGGAAGCTCTGGAATGAAAAGACAGTGAATTTGCATTTCTACCAGGGGTCAGGCCGCTTGTGGGACATCTCACCATGGCGATGGGTGGAGGTGAGTGAGATTTGAGTTTATCTCTGTGAATTTAGTTGGGATATTGTCAACACTTGAGACCAATTGATTTTTGGCTTCCCAGAAAGTGCATGGGATTTTTCTGGAATTGTTTGGGAAGAAAAGGGTGAGTCTGGAGTACAGCACTGCGGAAGTAATCACAGAGGAAAGTCCGGATATCTCCTCTCTTTTCTTATTCTTTCACACAATGTGGGCATTGCTGACTGGTTCAGTAAATATTGCCCATCCCCAGTGGCCCTGGACAAGGTGGTGGTGAGCCAACTTCGTGAATCATTGTCGTCGTTGGAAGGTAGGTACATCCACATTGCTTTTAGGGAGGGAGTTCTAGGATATCCACGATATGAAGACAGGCAATAGCCTAGTGGTATTATCACTGGACTGTTAATGCAGAAACTCAGATAATGTTCTGGGGACCCAGATTTGAATCTCACCATGGCAGATGGTGGAATTTGAATTCAACAAACATCTGGAATTAAGAGTCTAATGATGACCATGAACCCATTGCTGAACTTCAGGAAAAACCCATCTGGCTCACTAATGTCCTTTTGGGAAGAAAATCTGCCATCCTTACCTGGTCTGGCCTACATGTGAGTCCAGACCCAAAGCAATATGGTTGACTCTTAACTGCCTTCTGGGCAATTAAGGATGAGCAATAAATGTTGGCCTAGCCAGTGATGCTCTCATCCTATGAATAAAAAAAAACCCAATGATACAGAAGGAATAGTTATTATATTTCCAAGTTACAATGGTAAGTGGCTTGGAGGGAACTTGTAGGTGGTGGTGTTCTTGTTTTTTGGTCTGCACTTGTTGCTAGCCCTTTCTGACATTGATGATCTGCAACACATACTACTTACCAGTTTATGGCTGTTCTCCATGGTCTTGTCTTCCATTATTTCTCTTTTTGATGCCTTGTGGTCTTTTGGTCTGTTCTCTACACCTGTAAGTCAATCAGGCACACTGACAGTTTATTGTTGTGAGGGATTTAGCTTCTGATAAATGAACGGAAAGTTATATTGATCTTTCTAAAAATTCCACTCATTCACATTGCCCTGAGCATTTATTATGTGGAAATATTAAATATTAAGTAAATATTCAGGAGGCACAGAAATGTTTTGGAAAACTACATAGGCTGTCATTTAAAATGTGACTTAAGCCTTGCCATAAATACAATTTCAGAGAAACAGAAAATACTGAGAAATCATGCAAATAATTTTAAAAGAAAATTTGTCAAGAAGTTGCAATTAGGAGACCTGATTTTGCTTTATATTCCACTTGAAAATCTGGTTACAGCATTGAGCAAACCCCATCACCAATGTCTGAGTGGAATGGTGGCTCAGTGGTTAGCACTGCTGCCTCCAACTGCCAGGAATCTGTGTTCAATTCCAGCCTCCAGACTTATCCACGTCAAAGTTACGCACAATCTCTAATGTCACAAAAAAATGTTTGTGCCTGAGCCCAATGACAAAGGAAGTCCCATTGCCAATGTAGATGTGTACTCTCCATCTCACTCTTACAGAGATCTCCTGCATTTAATCATAGTTATGTGCAAAGTGCTTAGGGAATTTTTTTTCTTGCAAATTCCCAGAGGTAATGCCCCTGCCTCTGGTGAGGCTAAAAATATACTAATGTATGCAAATGCACCTGAGAATTTCACTATCTATTCTGACCAACAAGGTTCATTGTACATTGCATTGGAGACAAGTGGGATTGATCATAGAACATAGAACATAGAACAGTACAGCACAGGACAGGCACTTCGGCCCATGATGTTGTGCCAAACTTTTACCCTAAACCTAAGGTCTATCTAACCTCCACCCCTACCTTATACTATCATCCATATGCCTATCTAATAGCCGCTTAAATGCCCCTAATGAGGCTGGCTCCGCTACTCTCTCCGGCAATGCATTCCACGCCCCGACCACTCTCTGAGTAAAGAACCTACCTCTGACGTCTCCCCTATATCTACCTCCACTCACTTTAAAACTATGCCCCCTCGTAATAGCTACCTCCACCCTAGGAAAAAGTCTCTGGCTGTCTACTCTAACTATACCTCTGATCATTTTGTACACCTCTATCAAGTCACCTTTCATCCTTCATCGTTCTAAAGAGAAAAGCCCTAGCTCTCTCAACCTTTCCTCGTAAGACGTTCACTCCATTCCAGGCAACATCCTGGTAAATCTCCTCTGCACCTTTTCCAACACTTCCACATCTTTCCTGTAATGAGGTGACCAGAACTGGACACAATACTCCAGATGTGGCCAAACCAGGGTTTTGTATAGCTGGAGCATAACTTCATGGCTCTTGAACTCAATCCCTCTATTAATGAAAGCTAACACACCATATGCCTTCTAAACAACTCTATCCACCTGGTTGGCAGCTTTCAGGGAACTATGAATATGAACCCCAAGATCCCTCTGCTCCTCCACACTGCCAAGAATCTTTCCGTTAACCCTGTATTCTGCTTTCAAGTTTGTCCTTCCAAAATGAATCACACTTTTCAGGGTTAAACTCCATCTGCCACTTCTCAGCCCAGTTCTGCATCCTATCAATGTCCCTTTGTAACCTAGAACAGCCCCCCGCAATGTCCACAATGCGACCCACCTTCGTATCATCCACGAACTTGCCAATCCACCCTTCCACTCCTTCATCCAAATCATTTACAAAACTCACAAATAGAAGAGGACCCAGAACAGATCCTTGTGGTACACCACTCGTAACTGAGCACCATGTTGAATATTTTCTGTCCACTACCACCCTTTGTCTTCTAAGGGTCAGCCAATTCTGAATCCAGTCTGCCACATTTCCCCCTATCCCATGCCTCCTTACTTTCTGCATGAGCCTACCATGGGGAACCTTATCAAATGCCTTACTTAAATCCATGTATATCACATGTACTGCTCTACCTTCATCCACGTGTTTGGTCACCTCTTCAAAGAATTCAATAAGGTTTGTGAGGCATGATCTACCCCTCACAAATCCATGCTAACGATCACGAATCAAACTGTGCCTTTCCAAGTGATCATAAATCCTATCTCTCAGAACTCTTTCCAATAATTTGCCCACCACTGACGTAAGACTAACTGGCCTGTAATTTCCGGGGTTATCCCTATTCCCTTTTTTGAACAAGGGAATGACACTATATCCGGCACTATACCTGTGGACAGTGAGGACGAAAAGATCATCGCCAAAGGCCCTGCAATCTCTTCCCATAGAATCCTTGGATAAATCCCATCAGGCCCGGGGGACTTATCTATCTTCAACTTCCTCAAAATTCCTAGCACATCTTCCTTACTAACATCCACCTCCTCTAGCCTACCAGCCTGTTTCACACTGTCCTCCTCTACAACTAGGTCCCTCTCAGTTGTGAATACCGAAGAAAAGTATTCATTAAGGACCTCTCCTATCTCTTTAGGCTCTGTGCACAAATTCCCGTTACAATCCTTGATCGGCCCTACCCTTTCTCTGGTCATTCTCTTATTCTTCACGTATGTGTAAAAAGCCTTGGAGTTTTCCTTGATCCTATCTGCCAAGGTTTTCTCATGCCCCCTTATAGCTCTCCTAAGCCCTTTCTTCGGCTCCTTCCTGGATAACTTGTATCCCTCGAGAGTCATTTCCGTTCCTTGTTTCCTAAACCTTACATAAGCATCCTTCTTCCTCTTAACCAGTCGTTCGACCTTTCTTGAGAACCAAGGCTCCCTCACTCGACCGCATCTTCCCTGCCTGCTAGGGACAAACATATCGAGCACATGCAGTATGCATTCCTTAAACAATCTTCACATTTCAATAGTGCTTTTCCCAGACAGCATCTGTTCCCAATTTATGATACTCAATTCTTGCCTAACAGAATTTTAATTACCCTTCCCCCAATTATAAACCTTACCCTGCTGTATGTACCTATCCTTTTCCATGACTATTGTAAAAGTAACAGAGTTATCATCGCTATTGCCAAAATGCTCTCCTACCAACAGGTCTAACACTTGGCCCGGTTCATTGCCAAGCACCAAATCCAAAGTGGCCTGTCTGCGTGTTGGTCTATCTACGTACTGTGTCAGGAATCCTTCCTGAATGCACTGGACAAAATCTGCTCCATCTAAGCTATTACAACTAAAATATTTCCAATCAATATTTGGAAAATTGAAGTCACCCATGACTACAACCCTGTGACTTCTGCACCTTTCCAGTATCTGCCTCCCAATCTGCTTCTCTACTTCTCTGCAACTATTAGGGGGTCTGTTAAAAACCCCCAACAAAGTGACTGCTCCTTTCTTGTTCCTGACCTCAACCCAAACTGATTCTGTAGGCATATCATTCTTGAATTGCCTTTTAGTAGCTGCTATACTAGCCCTGACTAGCAATGCCACTCCCTCGCCTCTTTTTCCATCCTCCCTATTTCTTTTAAAGCATCGAAATCCCGGAACTTCCAACGACCATTCCTGTCCCTAAGTTACCCAAGTTTCTGTAAAGGCCACAACATTGTAGTTCCAAGTACCGACCCATGCTCTAAGTTCATCTGCCTTATTTCTGATACTTCTGGCATTGAAGTATACACACCTCAAACCATCTCTGTGTCCACAATTACGCTCCATCGACCGCATTTCTTTATAAACAACCTCATTCCCTATTGTGTCTGTTGGAAGGCTGCATACCTCATGCTCTGAATTACAAATCCGGTTCCCCACCCCCTGCCAATCTAGTTTAAACCATCCCATACAGCTCGAGCAAACTTCCCTCTCAGGATATTTGTGCCCTTCCAGTTCAGATGCAACCTGTCCTTACTGTACAGGTCCCACCTTCCCCAGAATGTGCTCCAATTATCCACATAATGGAAGCCCTCCCTCCTACACCAGCCCTGTAGCCACATGTTTAGCTGCACTCTCTCCCTATTTCTTACCTTGTTACCACGTGGCACTGGTAGTAATCCAGAGATAACTGCCCTGTTTATCCTGGACTTCAGCTTGCAACCTAACTCCCTGTACTCGTTTTTCACATTCTCTGTCCTTTTTCTACCTATGTCATTGGTACCGATGTGTATCATGACTGCTGGTTGTTCACCCTCCCCCTTAAGGATCTTGAAGACACGACCCGCGATATCATGGATCCTGGCACCCGGGAGGCAACATACCATCCGTTCATCTTGTTCGTGTCCACAGAACCGCCTGTCTGTGCCTCTTACTATCGAATCCCCCACTACAATTGCTCTCCTATTCTCCCCCCTACTCTTCTGTGCCACAGGGCCAGGCTCAGTGCTAGAGACCTGTCCGCTATGGCCTTCCCCTGGTAGGTCGTTCCCCCGCAACAGTATCCAAAACAGTATACTTATTATTGAGGGGAACGGCCACAGGGGATCCCTGCACTGTCTGCTTATTCCCTATCCCCTTCCTGACAGTCACCCAGCTACCTTTTTCCTGTACCTTGGGTGTGACCACCTCCCTACAACTCCTCTCTATCACCTCCTCAGCCTCCCGAATGATCCGGAGTTCATCCAGCTCCAGCTCCAGTTCCCTAACACTGTCTGTGAGGGGCTGGAGTTGGGTACACTTCTCGCAGGTGAAGTCAGAGGGTACACCAGCAGTGACCCTTACCTCCCACATCCTGCAAGAGCAGCATGAAACTACCCTAGCTTCCATTCCCTCTGCTCTAGATTTCCAGAAGAATGAAAAAAAAGCCTTACTTTACCGGCCCTCCACACAGTCTTTTTTTTTGGTTAGAGGAGGAGGATGGGTGGGAGACACTACACGTGTAGTGTTTTGGGTTTAGCCAATGCCCGAAAACATCAGTTCCTTCCTGGCTCGCGTTCTCTCCACACACCCGCCGCTGAAAACAAGAAGGCCGCTGCTGCACGAGGTAAGTTTTTATACTGGAGATAAAAAACCTTACCTTCCCGGGTCAGCACTCTGGATTGTGCTGCTACTGAAAACAAGAGCAAATATAATGTGTCATGAATTGAATTTGCCCTGTGGAGGAGCATTATTGCTGCTAAGTGAGATCAAGTCATTAGCAAGCTCCTCCTTGAACTTTTAATTTACTCTTCAGTAGGATGAGAGTGAGTTAAATGGGAACTGATCATCTGGTTTTCTTATGTTTACCGGTCTTTCCATGCACCTTGTCTCAATTGACTCCCATTGAAGTGTGATCCATAAATAGTTAGCACAGAATAGAGCAACTGAAAACATCACAGCTGTTTAGACATTCTTTAAAGTGAAAAAATTGGCTCATTCGGTTGTGTGTAGCGAGTAAATAAAGGGGTAAAATTAGCTGTAAATATAGCTTTAAAATTAATTATTTTCAGGATCAATGAAAGAACAAGAAGCCTTGGATTTGTATAGTGTCTTCCATGACCTCAGATCATCCCAAAGTGAATTGGCTTTATTGTCACATGCACTCAAATGAGTACGGTGAAAAGTTTGTAAGTCACCACTTACAGCACCATCTTAGGTACAAAAGTACCGAGGTACAGCTTCTTCAGTTCCAAAATTAGTTACAGTGTAACAATGTCACCAAAATACAGAACAATCTTAGGTACACAGCACCTAGGTATAATCCTTAGTTACAGAATGGAGAAATTAAGAAAAAATGTTACATTACAGCTATACACAGCTGGTCAGAAAATCAAGAAGCAAAGTTAAAAAGACAGAGTGCTTTACAGTTCATAAAGTTCTCTTGAAAGGTAGGCCTTAGGCACCAATGTAATCTGTTTTAGCAATGTTAACTACCGGATAAATATTGACCAGGTCATCAGGGAAAATTCAAATACTTATCTGCAAAGTAGTGCCATGGGATCTTTCATGACAGGGAATACGCCAGGTTAGTGTCTTCTTTGAAAGACAGGTTCTTCTAAAAGCGTGGAGCAGTCTCACAGCACTGTACATGTGAGTTTGACAAAATTTCTGCAAGTGTTAAGAGTGGGATTTGCAATGGTAACCTTCTGAAATCACTGATTCACAGATGGTACCTACATGAAGGTGATCAGGATACAGAAGGACAGATTTACTGCTCAAGTCCTATGGATTATGGTTCATGATGTAAAGGGAAATAAAATTCCATTTACAGGTCCTCCAACAAGTAAGGTTTGGATCTATCCAACGTTGGGGTTCATTGCTTTTGTGCCAAGGTGTTACAAATTGCGTAGATATAAGGAAGAAAGTGTTTGGTTTATACTAGTCAAAACATGTGAAACAAGAGCTGCCAAATATACATAGGCGTGAATAACAACTGTCTTACATTAGCGATACCTTGGCTTGATTTGCAATGATCTCATAAAACCATACTGAAGGATATATATTTATTTCCCATCAGTGCCATTAACAGTGCACGGAGGTTGAGGGTGTCAATGACTAATTTCACAAGCGACATTACTCACCCAGCATTACCTTTGAATTGATGCAAGTGCAGCACGAACAAGATAATGAGAACATTGCATAAGATAAATACGGCAATGAGAAATAGATGTCAGGCTGTAGCTGAGTCAGTTTCTCTCCTCGACTATCTCAAAGTGCCTCTGAATCATGTCTACAGCTGGACTGTTATTTCATTTGGTAATTCCTTAGCGCCAGATGATACATGACACAAAATTCTCCTCTCCCTAAGATTCGATCCCATCTAGTTCACGCCATTATTACCTTTGTAGAACAGATGACTTTCAAATCGTGAAAGCAGATGTTAATGCCAGGTCAACTTCCTGAACCCCTCATGCAGATATCATCAGTTTGGAGTGATCCAGATGATGCAGAATTCCCTCCCTACTGGCATTGTGAGTCAACCCACAACAGATGAACTGCAGTGGTTCAAGAAGGCAGCTCACCATCACTTTCTCAAGGGCAACCAGGGACGGACAATAACTGCTGGCCAGTGAGTGACCCACATCCCACAAATGATCAAATAAAAAAAGACAATTGTATGAAATGTAATGATCCTGACTCATACTGCGTGACTCAAATGGTATGAGAGATTGCCACTTGAATTTATTTTACTAACAATGGATTGGCTCTTCTTTCCATGCAAACATCATGTGTGCTGTTATGATATGAACCAATAAGTGACCAGTTCCATACATTACACACAAGCGCCAAAATGTAACCATCAAAACAAGAGAAAATCTGACTACTTCCTCAATGTTCAATCACAAAAACCATCGCTGAAACTCCTGCCATCAACATCCTGGTGTTTACCATTGACCAGACACCGAACTGGACCAGTCATTAAGTAATATTGCTTTAAAAGCAAGGCAGTGATTCTGAATTTACTGGTGAATATCACTTCTTGACTCCCCAAAGCCTGCCCACCATCTATAAGACACCAACCAGGAGTGTGATGGAATATTCTCCTCTTGCCTGGGTGAGTGCAGTTCCAACATCATTAAAAACCACAGTCCAGGAGAAAGTTGCCCACTTGATCAGCGTCCTATCCACCACCTTAAAAATTTACTCTTTCCACCACCACTGCACAGGTGGCAGCAATGTCTACCCTATATAAGATGTACAACAACAACTCACCAAGGGTCTTTAGACACCATCCTCCATAGGTGTGACCTCTCCAAAGGATAAGGACAATAGACATATGGGAATATCACTACCTTCAAGTTCTCCTCCAAACCACAGAACATCCTGGCTTGTAACTATATTGGTGTTCTTTCATCGCTGCCAAGTCAAAATCCCGAACTCCATACTCAATAATACTGCAGGTGTACTCACAACAAATGCACAGCATTCCAGCTCACCACAATCTTACCAAGAGCAATTAGGAATGGGCAATAAATTATGACCTTGATTTGAATACAAATATCCCATGAGCAAATATTAAAAAAAAACTTTTTAGGATAAGAAAATCAATGTAGCCAACCTTGTCCATTAAAATTAAATAAAATAATTATGTAGCTAATCAAAACACATTAAGATCGGTAAGACGGGTGATGCATCACATTTTCAGCATGTGGGAGTTCTTGGATGCTGGTGGGAACTAGGGCAAACATGTAAATGTTTGTTACTTAAGGAGCTTTGGCTCAGGAGTTGGAGACCGAACTACATGCACTGTGATGTGTGAGGTTGGCAAAAGTGAAATAGGATATTTTGGACCAGGAGTCTGTCACACCTCTTTGAGCAGGGTGTTCTGAATTGACCAGTGGTCAGGGACAGGGAACTGTGAAAGGTAAGGGGACACAAAGGGCAGGAGTGTAGCAGTGACAGTCTTTCCAATTGTCCAACTGATTTGAAGCTGTTTCAGCTTGTTTGGATGCAAATAAGAGATGCACAGGAGATGAGTGAGCTGATCATCGCAGTATGGTACAGGAAACCATTCAAGTGGGGGCAACAAAAAGGCATGTGTTGGCAGTAGGGAACTGGGATTGACACTGTTCTCTGCAGCAAAGAATGAGAATCTGCCTGGCTGTGTTGCCTACAAGGTACCAGGGCATGGAACATCTGAACAGGGATGGAAAGAAAAATTTAATGGGAGGGGAAGGATTCAATTGTCATGGTCCATACATACAAATGACATAGGCAGAAGTGGGAAAGCATTTCTGCATAGTTAGTTATAGGAGCTAGGCACCAAATTAAAAAAAAAACCTCAAAGATAAAATTCTCAGGATTATTACATAAAGCAAGTACAAATTGGCACAGGATGACTCAGATTAGAGAAATGAATGCATGGCCCAGGGACTGGTGTGGGAGATGTAGGTTCTGTTTTGTGGGGCACTGGCCCTAGTACTGGGGCAAGTAGTCTCTGTATCGTTGGGATAGCCTCCATCTGAACCATGCTGTAATCAACTGCAGAAGTAGGAAGGTAGATGGGGTTTTAAACTAAATAGTGAGGATGAGGGATCAAAGTTAGGAAACTGTAGCAAATCAGAGAATAGAGACAAGGCAAAAGAGAAAAGTATTATTGTCAGAGAGATGATAAACAGATGGTGACACGGAAGGATTGAGAGTACAAATCTAGGAATGAATCAACACATAAGGCTAGAGGTTGCAAAAATGCAGAAAAGGATGAAATTAAAGGCTCTATATCTGAATGCATATAGTGTTCAAAACAACAGATGAACAGATAACACAAATAAAAATAAAAATTTATGATCTGATAGCCAATACTGAGACACAGCTGCAAGCCAACATGGATTTTGACATTTAGGAGCGACAGGAAGCTAGGAAAGGGTGGAGGAGGGTTCTGTCAGTTAATAATTGCATTAGCACAATAGCGATGGATAACCTAAATTCAGGAAACCAGGATGTAGAAGCAGCTTGGTTAAAGATGAGAAATGATAAAGGCTAGAAGTCACTTGTGGGAGTAGTGTACAGTTCCACTAAGAGTAACTACAAAGTAAGACAGAGTAGAAAAGAAGGAAAAAAAATCTATTTATTAGAAAGAGTCAGTGACAGTCTCAGACACTTTAATCTGCATATGAATTGGAAAAATTTGATGGACAAAGGTAGCTTTGATGAGAGTTCATAAATTGTTTTCAGGATAGCTGTTTTGGAATAGCACATTCTGGAGCCAACCAGAAAACAGGCTATAATAGACCTGGGATTATTTAAATAAGACAGCATTAACTAATGACCTCATTATGAAGGTGAACCTTCTTCCTATTACTTACTATCTGGGTAGCAGTGATCATAAAATGATTAAATCTTATTCATTATCCTTATTCATTTTTAAGAATTGAAGAGTGGGTCCAAGACTAAAATTCAATCTTAAATAAGGTCAAATACAAAGTCTTGAAATCAGAAATAGCTGAAGTGAACTGGCAAATTAGGCAAAGAGATAGAACAATAGAGGCAGATATTTAATGAAATATTTCAGAATATGCAGAATAGGTATACGTTACAGACAAATAAAAATTCTAAGTAGAGGACCCATCTTCCATGGTTAACTCAAAAGTTGAAAAAGAACAAAAGAACAAACAAAAGAGAAGTATGGCACAGGAACAGGCCCTTCGGCCCTCCAAACCTGCGCTGATCGCTCCGGGTTTCCCAGCCCACACCAACCCACCGAGAATGTCCTGCTCCGGGTTTCTCATCCCACACCAACCCACTGAGAGAGTGTCCCGCTCCGGGTTTCTCATCTCACACCAACCCGCCAAGCCAGTGTCCCACTCCAGGTTTCCCATCCCACACCAACCCACTGAGAGAGTGTCCCGCTCCGGGTTTCCCATCCCACACCAACCCACTGAGACAGTGTCCCGCTCCGGGTTTCCCATCCCACACCAACCCACTGAGAGAGTGTCCCGCTCCGGGTTTCCCATCCCACACCAACCCACTGAGAGAGTGTCCCGCTGCGGGTTTCCCAGCCCACGCCAACCCACTGAGAGAGTGTCCTGCTCCAGGCTACACCAGTCTTCACCATGCTGCCATCTGGGCCCCAATCCACGTGGAAGCGACAGCCCATCTCCAGGCTTCACAGGCCGACCGACCGACTCTGTAGCCACGCTGCTTCTAAAAACACGCTGTTGCTGCTTCGGACCCCAACGAAGCTGCCTCCTGTCTAACAGCTTTCTTTTTAAAGTAAGTTTGAGGAAACAATGAACCGGTAGAAGGAAAAACAAAAGAAGAAAAAGTGCAGGCAAGGAGGACAAGCTGGGGCACAGGAGCCCATACGCTGTCTACTCCACCACCGCCAACCTTGAGTTTTAATCGTTTACTCAAAACCGGAGGGAGACAGAAAGCAGGATACTATGAACCAGTGTGTTTAAAATCTGTCATCGGAAAAATAATAGAAGCTTTTATTAAAGACATGGCAGCATTTACAAAAGTTCAATGTAGTCAGACAGTGTTTTGTTGTTTCATGAAAGGGAAATCATGTTCAATTTTTTTGGAATTTTTTGAAGAAGTAACATCTGCTGCAGATAAAGTAGAACCAGTGGATGTCCTGTACTTAGATTTCCAGCATGTTTTTGGTAATGTACCACATCAAAGGCCATTGCAGAAAACAAAAACTGATGGTGTGGGGCTAACATATTCGCATGATTAGAGGTTTGGCTCACTAACTAAGAGCAGGGAGTAGGCATAAATGGGTCTTTTTCTGGTCAGCAATACATAACAAGCTGTATGCACAGTGAACAGGGCTGAGGATTCCAATTTTTACAATTTATATAAATGACTTAGTTGAAGGGATGGAACAGTTGTTAAATTTGTTGAGACAAAGATTAGTGAGAAAGCATGATATGACACGGACATAAGGAGGTTACAAAAGGTGATAGACATGGTAATAAGTCAGCATAGGTATGGCTAATTGAGTATCATGTGGGAAAATGTGAAATTATACATCTTGACAAAAAGTATAAAAAAGAAGCATATTATCTAAATAGTGAGAGATGCAGAGGGGTCTCGATGTCCTTATGCATGAATCATAAAACGTGAACATGCAGGTATTGCAAGTAGCTAGGGAAGCTCATTGAATGTGATTGCTTATTGAGAGGGGCATTGAATACAGAACTAGGGAGGTTATGCTTCAGTTCTCCAAGGTACTGATGAGACTGAATCCAGAGAACTCAGTCTAGTATTGGTTTCCTTATTCAAAGAAAGATGTAAATGCATTGGAAGCTGTTCAGAAAAGATTCCCTAGCTTAATACTTTGAATTGGCAGGTTGTCTTATGAGGAAAGGTTGAGCATCCTAGGCTTATATAGGCTGGAGCTTAGAAGATTAAGAGGTGACTTGTTTGAAGCATGTAAGATCCTGAGGGATCTTGACAGGGTCTTTGTGGAAAGGATTCTTCCTTTTGTGGGAGAATCTAGAACTAAGGGCCACTGTTTCAAAATAGGGGATTGTCCATTTAAGACAAAGATTAGTTGAAACGCTCTTCCTTGAAAGATGGGGTCAAAGTAGAGGCTTTGAATACCTTTAAGGCAGCAGTAGATAGATTCCTGATTAGCAAGAGGACTAACGGTTATCAGGAGATAGTGGGAATGTGGAGCAAAACCAATCAGCCATGATACCATTGAAAGGTGGATTCAGCCCAAAGGCTACTCCTGGTTCTAATTTGTATATTCATATGTTTGTAGCTTGTAACAAAAACAAAATCAACATCAGGAAGTTCCATTTCACTCCAAGAATGACCAGCATATAAAATGGACCCAGACAGAGGAGAAGAAGGAAGGTACTCCTGAACAATTTAGGAAATAATTAGATAATGTAGTAGGAAGACATTTGCATCCTTTTGGATGAATGAGTTAAGATATGTTGAATTGTTTTCCTGATCCATTATTATCTTGTCACCTTCTGAAATTAATGATTTATGTGACTTTTTTTTTATTTATTCACAGGATGAGGGCATTGCTGGCCATCATTTATTGCCATCTCTAATTGTCCAAAGTCAACGACATACCTATGGGTCTAGAGTCACATGTTGGCCAGAACAGGTAAGGATGGCAGATTTCCTTCTCTAAAGGGCATTAGTGATCCAGTTGGCTTTTTCCTCCCCTTGACAATTGTCAATGGTTTCATGGTCATCATTAGACTTTTAATTCCACCATCTGCCATGGTAGGATTTGAACCCAGGTTCAAATTGAACATTACCTGGGTCTCTGGATTAACAGTCCAGCAATAATATCACTGGGCTATCATCTCCTCTTTGCAAGTCAGGCATCAATGGAAAAATTCAGAGTTGAGATCTTACCTTATCTCAGAAATCTCTTCCAACTTCCTGGGGATCTTCGGGACGATAGGTGTTTTCTTCATAGTCTTCTTGCAACTGTTTTTCTGCCACATATTGTCTTTGCCATAGGCATCCATATGGTAATCTCAGCAGTAGCATAGCGTAGAATGGACCAACCCACTGTCATTTTGCCAACTTCTCTGACTCAGAATCTGAGTCACCCCTAGTGCAGTGTAAATGCTAGAAGTATTCTTTCACAGGTCATAAACTGTGATTGTCGAGATATCTTTCTGCAGAACATGGTCCTTTCTGGACAGTACAAACATCTGCAGCAGCCAGTTTTTCAGCTGGTGATAACAGTCTGCAGGACCCAACCAATCTTCATCAACATCTATGACGAGAAACATAAACATCACATCACTTTGTCACTTCGAGTGGTATTTTCCTATAAGCAGGGCCTCTGCTGGCCATGCTACCGATGACTGGCAATGTCGAAATGCAGATTTGTAAAGTCAAGCTCCGTGATGTAAAAATGAACAGCACGCTGACTGATTCTGGTGGAACCGCTGAACTGGCTTGTGGAAAGGCAGAAATCTCTAACAGAGTTTTGTCTCATAGCTATAAGTCTGGTTTCAAGAGTTATGGCAGGTCAGAGATAAGGCACTGGATTTTCACCTGTGAGGAGGGGAGTTTCCCAGCTCAGCTGGCCTGTCTGGGGAGAAAGTACGCTCAATGGATGGATTTTTGTCCTCGGGATGCTGGCTGCCATCGGAAACTGGGCCCAGCACCTGCAGAGAGAGTTCAGAGGCAGCCATAGGGATACAGAGGCAGCTACTGTTGCAGTAAAAGCAATAAATCAGAAAACAGCCCTTTTGTCCTCACCTTCACACACTCCCCATAACCACTCACCAGTCTGTGCCCCATCACCCACCCTCATAGCTTCCACGCCAATCTGTCGCATTTCCGTGGGCATTCACTCACTATATACTCCGTACAGAACCAATGGGTTATTTAGTAACCGTGTGGTGTGTGAAAAAGCTTTTCACATGAAAAAAGCTGGGTCTCGCCATGTCCTAATACAGCAAGACGTGGACAATGTTCAGGTTTGGTCTGATAAGTGGAAAGAAACATTCATGACACATAAGTACCAGGCAATGACCATCTCCCAAGAGAGAAAATCCATCTATCACTCCTTGACATTCAATGGTGTTCACGTTGCTGAACCCTCACTATCAACATCCTGTGAGTTACCATTGATCAGCCCTATAAATGCTGTGGCTACAAGACAAGGTCAGAGGCTATTAATCCTGCAGCAAGTCACTTAGCTCCTGGCTCTTCGAAGCTTGACCGCCATATACAAAGTACAGGTCAGGAGTGTGTTAGAACATTCTACAATTGCCTGGACAGCTGCAGTTCCATCAACACTCAGGAAGTTTGACACCATTCAGGACAAATTGGCCTGCTTGATTGGCACCGCATCTAATACCTTTAAGCGTGCTTACCTTTCACAAACAATGCACAGTAGCAGCAGCACGTACCCTGAACTAGATGCACTGCAACAAATCACTAAGGGTCCCGTTATGAATAAATGATCATAAGTTACCTTTAAATTGGCCACTTATCAAGACAGCTCAAAGAAAATCAAGCTCTGAAACAATTATTTAAACTTGATTGCACATAGCAAACAAAATAAGACCCCTCAAGTAAGCAAGTTAAGCCTCACAACCCAACTGAGTTATTACCTGATCAATTGTGGAAGTTAGTAACTATTCCAAACAATAGCATCTCTCTCTGGATATATCTAGGATTCAATCCTTGTGCAGTGCGGATCTCTGGCGTTCTGTTCCTGCAAAATCCCGAAGTTGAATTATTATGGGATTTTCTGTCTTGTTAGGTATGATATTGTTTATGATACATCTGAAGTCACCATGTATGTAGCTCACTTTCTTATCAGGAGTAGTTCTATTTTCCTTGTTACATTCAGTGTTAGCTTTCAGCCTGTCCGACCATTAACTTCTTAAAATCTTCTGCAGGGCAATCATTTGTCCTTGTGGCATTAAGCTGCTAGTTATCAAGCATTAGTTAAAACAGTTTTTTTTAATGCAGCTTTATCTCCTTGTTTTCCCAGAAATGGCTAATAGGCACATTGTTTTTAACACGTTTCTAACACATTGTCCTTGTCCTTTTATCTCAGGAAACAGTTTATTTCAGAAAGTTATTGCTAATTCTTCCAATCCCTGAACAGTTATTACGGTTCTGAAATTTACAGTGTCACACTACTTCGACAGCACCTTCCAAATCGCGAACTCTATCACCTAGAAAGCCAAGCAGATACATGGAGACACCACCACTGATTGTAGGTTCCCCTCCAAAACACTCACCAGGCTGATTAAGAAATACGTCGCCACTCCTTCAGTGTTCTGGGTCAACATATTGTAGCTGTCTTCCTGTTGGCATATTTGGTGTATTTAGACCAAATGGACTGCAGCATTTAAAGAAGGCTGCTCACCAACACCTTTTGAAGGCAATTAGGAATGGGCAACAAATGCTAACCCAGCCACAGACATCCACAATGCCATGAATGATTTGAAAAAAAGCACATGCAGATCATTGCCATCCCCACAGTATATTCTGTTGTTTACACTTCACACATGCCACCTCCTGCTCTACTTTATCTCACCCTATCTGGAATTCATTCTGTTCCTTTTTGCCCCATACTTATTTGGCTTCCTGTTACTTGTATTTACCTCAAATACTCTTAAAGGTGTGAGTTCCACATTCAAACCACTCTCTGGGTAAGCACCTATCTTCTAAATTCCTCTGGATTTATTATACTACCAATTGTCTGAACAAACAGAGCACATTTTACAGACAACAAAGACAAGGCTTGGAGGAGAGCTTGTAAGTGGTGATGTTCCAAAGCAATTGTTGACCTTGGTCTTTGAGCTGGTGCAGGTTGTGGTCCAGGTACAGAATTTAATTCTATTCCAATTCCCTAAGAATGGACTGGGAGGTGGACCTATAAAAAAGTGGGTAGAGTCGGCAGGGTGGAGAGTCCACCACCTTCCTGACTCCCTTCAATTAAATTAGAGGCAGTGAAGGTCACCTTTGATCTATCTGTAAATTTCTATCATAAACCCAATTTCTTTGAGTCTGTACTCTCAGAATACTGATTTGTTCTTTTTAGACTTTGACCATTCAGTCAGTAGGGAACAGTCTGGTGATGTAACTCAGGAAATGTTTGTTAAGTAATAAAGATAAAACTTATAGTTTCATGGAATAAATATGGGTCTTATTTCCTGGTTCAGCTCAGGGCACAGACCACATTCAGATTTCATTCTTTCCCCATCTTGTCCACTTCTGTGTTCTTCTACTTCCAGATTTTACCCAGGGTGGAAGAGTCAGTTACGCGGGGGCATAGGTTTAAGGTGCAATGGGCAAGGTTTAAAGGTGCGAGGGGCAAGGTTTAAAGGTGATGTACACAGTTTTTTACACAGACGGTGGTGGCTGCCTGGAACTCGCTGCCGGGGGAGGTAGTGGAAGCAGATACGATAGTGACTTTTAAAGGGCGTCTTGACAAATACATAAAAAGGATGGGAATGGAGGGATATGGTCCCCGGAAGGGTAGGGGGTTTTAGTTGTGATGGGCAGCATGTCAGTGCAGGCTTGGAGGGTCAAAGGGTCTGTTCGTGTGCTGTAATTTTCTTTGTTCTTTGTTCTTTTTTTAAGATGCCAGTTACTCAAGAGACTATCCACTTCATTATAGTTTGTTTATGACTTCTCATGAAGATAATAGGGCATTTTATGATATCTTCTTTACCCACTCATTCAGTAAAGGAGAATGCGTGCTGTCATACCCTCATGACTTACACCCTGAGCTTATTGTTTCGGAATTGCTTAATTGGTCAGAGTTACTCATTCAATCAAAAACCCTTATCAGTGACTGTTCTGAGAGGCTATTGCTAGGGAATATAGTCTTGTTCATGGCTAATGGAGCTTGGATACGTTTCCCTTCATTTTAAACAAATGTTTGAATGGTAAAATCTCATGTGATCTAAAACTATACAACATAAAACTAATACAGAAAATTATAAAGTGGGTAGTACTTACAACTGATTTATACTGTTTATAAAATATAAGTGCAAAATGAAAAACAGTTTGTAAAAGACAGGCAGTGAAGCATACTTAGTGTGGTGGCTCAGTGGTTAGCACTGCTGCCTCACAGCACCAGGGACCCGGGTTTGATTCCACCCTCGGGTGACTGTCTTGCATTGATTTGCATGCATCCCACAGTCCAAAGATATGCGGGTTAGGCAGACCGGCCAAGCTAATTTGCCTGTTGTGTCCAGGGATATGTAGGCTATGTGGATTAGCCATGGGAAGTGTGGGGTTATAGGGTGGGTAGGGTGGGGTGGGGTGGCTGTGGGTAGGATGCTCTTCAGAGGGTCAGTGTGGACTTGATCGGCCAATTTTTAAAAAAAATTCACTCACGGATAAGGGTGTCACTGGCCAGGCAGCATTTATTGCCCAGAGGGCAGTTAGGAGTTAACCACATTGCTGTGGGTCTGGAGTCACATATAGGCCAGACCAGGTAAGGATAGCAGTTTCCTTCCCTAACAGACATGAGTGAACCAGATGGGTTTTCCCCCGACAATTGGCAATGGATTTATTAGACCCTTAATTCCAGATATTTATTGAATTCAAATTCCACCACCTGCCATGGCTGGATTTGAACCTAGGTCCCTGGAACATTATCTGGGTCTCTAAGTTAACAATCCACTGATAATACCACTAGGCCATTGCCTCCTCTATGGCCTACTCCCACACTGTAGGGAGTCTATGAAAAGTAAGTTAATACAAAGCCTTGACAAATAAAAGCAGAAGAAGAGGATTATGCAGTCACCAAACTAATCACACACTACTACAGAACTGAACTCTAATATAAAAAATACATTTAACAAAATGTGATTGGTTCTCTCTCTCTAAAACATGTGGATTAAAACTAGCCAGAAATAGAACACAGCTACCGTTCTTTTCTTTTCCTCTTTCCAAATAATAAACCATTTTTTACTTTCCCTCTGATGAGGACGAGGCCAAGTACTTGGTGAGGATTTAATGACGTAAGCTTGCTTATTCAACCTTGAAAGGCTGATATGAAGATAAGTTTAACAGGGCCCCTCTGACTACCTTTCAAGGAAGGGTATGTTAAACCTGAGTCAGTCACCATAGTCCCTGACCATAGGGCTGCTCTCTCAGGAGACAGAGATGACCAATGGTGGTTTAACCCGAGGGTCAGCACTCACCTCACGATCTTCATGGTAGCCTCAGCCAGTGTGGGAATTGAACCTGCACTGTTGGACTTACTCTGCCTTTGCAAACCAGCTATCCAAGCTAATCAACTCATTAACTACAATTGAACATAATAGTATGCTAAATAATTAATATGCTTTGATGACTTGATCAAAACAAAACAAAAGCTAATTATTAAACATGAACTTTTGTACATACCCCTGGTAGGTCACTTAAGGTCAATTCATTCCACCAGTGGCAGGAGACGGGTGGGCCTATGCCACGTGGTGGTTGGGAAGCCTGAGTGGCAAGTTGCCCCCTTCTTGGAAGAGGCCCTTTTGCTGTCCAAAATGACCAATCCCTCCCTCGCTGGTGAGCTGGCCTCTCTCACCCCCTCTCCTGACATCCACTTTAACACTTGTGGGCCAACTGGCACTTTCAGGACCGAAGAGCTGCTGGAGCTCTGATTGGCTAACAGACCTTGGAGGTGAGATCCTTGCCTTCAGAGATGGGGCTTTTGGCAGCAGGCAGGACATTCCAGTTCAGTCGGTCTTCCTGAAAAATCAGAGCTGGTTTGCTTTTCGATTGGTGGGTAGGTCCACCGTCATGGCTATTAAACTGTGTCCTAGACTTCAGTGTGGAAATTATAGCTGGTATTCCACTACAGTGCTGAAGTAGTGCTGCACTGTCAGAGATACCATAATTTGGAGGGGACGCTGAGTTAAAGCCACTTCTTTTTCCATCATGTGAGTGTAAAAGATCTAGTGACATTATTCTGCTGAAGAGTTATTCACGAAAAATATTTATCTCTCAATCATCAAAAACATTATTTGATTGTTATCACATTGTTGCTTGCAGAAACTTGCTGTGCACAAATGGCTGCTGCATTTCCTACATTACACCAATAACTGCACTTCAAAATTATTTCATTGGTGGTATTGTCGATACCAAAGCAGGTGGTCTGCAGTCTGATATTGTCCAACTGGTAAACTGGGCAGAGCAGTGGTAGATGGAGTTTAATCCCAATAAGTGTGAGGTAATGCATTTTGGGAGATCTACTAAGCAAAGGGTATACACAATGAATGATAGGTCTCTAAGGAATATTGAGGAACAAGGGGACTTTGGTGTACAAGTCCATCAATCCCTGAAGGTGTCAACACAGGGTGGTGAAGAAGTCATATGAGATGCTTGCTATCATTAGCCGGGGCACAGAATAAAGGAGCAAGGAAAGTCTTGTTACAACTGTATAGAACATTGGTTAGGCCACAGATGGAATACTGTGTGCAGTTCTGTTCACCACACTATTGGAAGGATGTGATTGCATTGGAGAGGATGCAGAGGAGGTACACCAGGATGTTGCCTGGGGTGGAAAGTCTCAGTAATACGGAGGAACTTGATAAGCTGGGTTTGTTTCCCTTGGAGCAAAGGAGGCTGTGGGAGATCTGATTGAGGTATACAAAATTATGAGAGGCATAGACAGAGCAGATTGTAAGAATCTCTTCCCCATGGCAGAGGTGTCTAAGACGAGAGGACATAAGTTTAAGGTGAGGATAAAATAGTTTAGAGGAGATATGAGAAGTAATTTTTTCACCCAGAGGTGATAAATATATGGAATGTGCTGCCAGACAGTCAGGTACTCTTAGAACATTTAAAAAGCAACTGGATGAGTACTTAAAATGCCTGGGCATAGTAGGCTATGGACCAAGTGCAGATAAACAAGATTAGCGTAATTTGCTGTTTGTTGATCAGCATGAACATGGTAGGCTGGAGGGCCTGTTTCTATGCTGTATGACTCTAAAAGCACTTTGGGATTTCCTGAGAACATTTAAGGTGCTATATAAAGACAGGGCTATCTTTTTATCAGTAACTACCTCTGATAAAGGGTCACGGATCACAACCTCAAATATTAGCTCTACCTCCCTCTACAGATACGGCCTGATCTACTGAATGTCTTCCTGCATTTTCTGTTTTCATTTCAGAGTTCCAATTCCAGCATCTGCACTGTTTTACTTCCATTTTTCTGTTTGTTTACCAGTTTTTATTCTTTCATAAAATACGGGTGTCACTAGCATGGTCAGCATCTGTTGCTCATCTCTAATTGCCCATTGAGAAGGTGGTGGTGAGTTGCCTTGGTGATCCTCTGCAGTCCATCTGATTTCTTGATACCTAAAGCAGCTTCTTCAAAAGGATAGCCAATGTCCAATTTAACTACCAGTGAGGGCATCTCTGGCACTGAATAACTATTGAGCACAGTTGTAGCACTCCAGCTGCCTCTCTGACTGAAAGCAACCAGCAGGGATTTCAAATCAATACTGAGATCCTCTGGCTCTGTACTGCTCCAGGCAATGCAGTCTCAGTGATGGTGCTATGAAACTACCACCAATTGTTGTAAAATCTCATCATGTTCATTCATATCCTTTAGGGAAGGAAACCTGGCTTCTAGACCTGGTCTGGCCCTTATTGTGACTTCAGATCTATAGTCACGTGCTGGATTTAGCTGCCCTCTGAAATAGCCCAGCAATTCACTCAGTTCAAGTAAAAAACAGATAGACGACAAATGCTGGCCTCTCCAGTGATGGCCACATCCTATAAAACCATAATGAAATTAATCTACTTAACATGGGAAGAGGAGTTGGCTATTCAGTTTGTTGTACTATTCATGGCTGACATGTATTGCAACCACAGCTTTGTACCTTATCTTGATCTTAAGTTCATCTAGGTTCCCAAACTTCAAGACCCTAGCCTAAATGCTTTGTATTAGTGCTTCCTGACCTCATTCCTGTTTGATATGGCTCTACTCTGAAGTGTACCCTATCCTCTCCTGCCGTCAAGCCCCTCATTGGTCCTGGACATGCCCAACAGAGGAATTAGTTTCCCACTATCTAGCCTATCAAATTATTCAATAACCTTACAAATGCCTTTGTCAATCTATTCCACAGTAAAGCAGCAGGCATGTCAATACAGCCATTATTACCGTGTGTAATTAGATGCTGTCAGTTTGTAGGTGACTCTCCACTGTGACATTTTGTGACATTATCTCTGCTTGTTCAGAAAGAAGAATTAAAAAGGCTGCAATAGAGAACTGAGTACAAGCCAAGAACAAGTATATTTGAGAATTCCCTACATGGTCTTGCCTCTCCCTTTTTCTGTGACCTTCTCCAGTGCTACATCCTTTCAAGTTCTCAGTGCTCCTCTAAGTCTGTCCTTTTGTAAATTCCCAATTTCAAACACTCCACCACTCCACCATGTTTTGTGATTCCTAGATCCTAAACATTGGAATTGAATCCCCAAACCTCGCTATCTTTAGATTTCCTCCTTCAAGATGCTTCCTAAAACATGGCTCATTGACCAGTGCAGTGATTGTAACAAGGTCAGCCAGCTGGACCTCACAGAATATGAGTTCCCTGATTGGGGCTGTTAATCTGGTCCAATCAGGGAGCCTTGGCTGACAGATATAAACAGGGGTGGTAGACATCCTAATGCTCTAACAGCTGACTCTAAAGAGGTAGTACCACCCTCAAGGACCATTCATGTGTAAATAAAGGGTGACCTGGTGACAGGATACCTGCCTCTGTGGAATAATTTCCACCAGATTTTTGGCCACTTGTCCGACTATCTCCTTCTGTGGTATAATATTAAATTTTGTTTAGCAACAATCCAATGAAGCATCCTGAGAGGCTTCCGGCATGGTAAAAGGTTGCAAGTTGTTGTTGCAATTACAGAAATCTCACAACTAACTTGTTCAAACTGTTTAAAGGGGCTTATTTCACTGATTAGTTAAATAGTCAAGTTACATGACTGACAACCTGCCAAGGTTGACTGAATTGCTGACCTAATTTGACTAATTTAATCCATGAACACAATTATTGCAGAAGGTACTGACTAATTGAAATTGAGATGATCAAATATTAGGCAGAATTACTGGTATGTTTTCCAGAATAAAGTTTATGGAATGAATGGACTCCGGTGTACTGACTGTGAATCTCACACTTTTGTTCATCTTTGATTTGCTTATCCAAGACTCTCTGAATGGCTTGTAACATTGTTGCTTGCTTGTGGAACTGTTTTCTCATTGAAATAAAATCCTGCACCAGGCCTCAGTATCGTTAATTTGTGTTTCTTTGTTTCTGCCTTCTTGTAAAATTAGAACCTCAAATTTGTACAAAATGTTATTCATTGAATCTTCACCGATGCGTGAGATTTCCATATGTTTAGTTGCTGCGACGACGAGTGAATTAGAAAGAAGTGTTTTCACTGGCAGGAAGGTTATTAACTAGAGGAGACAGATTTTAAATGATTAGTAAAAGTACTAAATGGGAGTTGAGGAGATTTTTCTTTATGCGTTATGTTATTAGGATCTAGAATTCACTGTTGGGAAGAATGGTAAAGTAGCTTCAGTAGCAACTTCCAAGTGAGGATTGGATCAACAAAAACAGAAATTGCCAGAAAAGCTCAGCAGGTCTGGCAGCACCTGTGGAGAGAAAGCAGAGTTAACATTTCGGGTCCAGTTTTGAAACTTTAATTCTGATTTCTGTCCACAGATGCTGCCAGACCTGCTGAGCATTTCCAGCAATTTCTGTTTTTGTTTCTGATTTATAGCATCCACAGTTCTTTCGGTTTTTATTGAGAATTGGATAAATACTTGTTACTGTGCTACAGGGAAAGAGCAATGGGTGTGGGACTGATTTACTCGCTCTTTGAAAGAACTGGCACAGAAATGATGAGAAAAATGGCCTCCTTCTGTGCTGTAAAATTCAATATTTATTTTAGTTCATTCATTTCTAACTCATTTTCATAGCTTTTGTGAAGATTTGGTAAGGAGAAGCCCAATGAGTAATGAAGGTGACAGCTCTAGTTTTAACAATGCCAGTGCTGGATAGCAGTGAGGATTAGTCATTGAGGCACATGGAGAGTCTGCAAGCAGAATTACAAACAATAATGTCATTTTTTTTAACATGTATTCATGAATATGCGGTATTTGAGTTGAATTAAAAGGAAAGTGGATGTTTTTACATTTACTGTAATTAACTGTGACCTTAATACAATGGTAAGGCTGCATTTGGAGTACTGCATGTGATTCTGGTTGCTCTGCAATAGAAAAGGGTGCAAAAAAGATTTACAAGGATGTTACTGAGACTGGAAGGTTTGCGTTATAAGGAGAGGCTGGATAGGCTGGGATTTTTTTCACTGGAATGTAGGGGGCTGAGGGGTGATCTTATAGTGGTGTATAAAATCATGATGGACATAGATAAGATGAATGGTCAAGGTCTTTTTCCCAGGATAGGGGAGTCCAAAACTAGACGGCATAGGTTTGAGGTGAAGAGGGGAAAGATTTAAAAGGGACTAGAGGGCAACTTTTTCACACAAGGGTGTGGTGCGTGTATGGAAGGAACTGCCAGAGGAAGTGGTAGAGGCAGGTACAGTTACAACATTTAAAAGACATTTGGACAGGTACATGGATAGGAAAGGTTTAGAGGGATATGGGTCAAAGGCAGGCAAATGGGATTTGTTCTGTTTAGGAAACCAAGTTGGCATGGACAAGATGGGCTGAAGGGTTTGTTTCTGTGCTGCATGACTCTATGACTCTATAATAAGCATGTGGCAGGATTATGATGTTTGAGATTTGTACAGTTCAGAGCATGTTGCTATATGGCCTTACAATCATGCAGATGTTATGAATAAATATTGCTTAAAAGTGACCTACTAGAAACCTAGCCTAAGCTTGTATGATGAACAGAAGAGCCCATACTAAAGCAGTTATTGCTAAAATTAGAAAGGTCTGGAAAATCTGTGATGTGAGGCAATGGCCGAGTGGTATTATTGCTAGACTATTAATCCAGAAACTCAGCTAATGTTCTGAGGACCCAGGTTCAAATCCTGCCACGGCAGATGGTGGAATTTGAATTCAATAAATACCCGTATTGATGAACATAAAACCACTGCTGATTGTTGGGAAAAGCCCAACTGATTTACTAATGAGAAGAAAATCTGCCATCCGTACCTAGTCTGGCCTACATGTGACTGCAGACCCAAAGCAATGTGGTTGAGTCATAACCAACCTCTGAAATGGCTTATCACTCAGTGTAATTGCTACAAAGTCTCTACAGAAAAATGAAACTGGATGGACTACCTGGCATCTACCTGCAGCAAGTGGAATGCAGCGGTTTAAGAGGGCTGCTCACCTTTTCATGGGAAACTCGAGATGGATAGTAAATGATGGTTCAGCTAGTAATTCCCACATCCTGTGAATGAATTTTTTAAAAAATTGGAAAGGCCCAGAAAATCCACAATGGATGCCTTGCTATCATCATATTTTCTATATATGCTCTTTAGATTTTAGATAAGGGTGTCAAGAAGAGAACTGCAGAGTTTGATTTGCTGGAATCTGAAGGAAGATGAGGTAGGAATTTGGCAAGGTGCTGACAATTAGAAACAGGATCACTTTGTGTGCCTGTGTGCGAAGGGCCTGGAGGGTGGCCAATGTTTTATTCCTTTTCAAAAGGAGAGGCAGAGCTAATGCAAATAATTATACAGCAGCTAGTTTCACATCTGAGACAGGGAGCAGTTCAGAGTCTGTAATTAAGGATGAAAATTCCATACATCTAAATAAAGAGAAAATAGATGTAGCTGATTTCTGATTTCAGAAGGGACAATTGTACTTGATAATTTTCATTGAATTCTTTGAGAAGCTAACATATGACAGAAGGAAAATGCAATCAATTTTCAGGGCTTCAGGAATACATTTGCGAAGGTACCACATGGGAGATTACCAGAGAAGATTAAAGTGTACAGAATCAGAAGAGGGCATTAACCTAGATATATAATTATTTAGAAGGGAGAAAATGGAACCTGAGTTCAAGAGAGTTACTTGAAAGTTTAAAGTGTGTAAGGTCTTCCACAACATTCAGTCTGGTACCACTTCTGTTTTCTGAATATCAATGATACATATGGATGATAATGGAATAGTTTAGGTTAGATGGGCTTCAGATTGGTTTCACAGGTCGGCGCAACATCGAGGGCCGAAGGGCCTGTACTGTGCTGTAATGTTCTATGTTCTATTTGTTTGTAGACAAAAGGAGGAAAGATTTGTATGGTGGGTCTGGGTGGGATGCTCTTTAGAGGATCATTGTGGACTTTGATGAGTTGAATGGTCTACTTCCACACTAGGGATTCTATGATACGTTATGGATTCAATTGAGAATAGACCTGAGTTAGTGCCAGAGACAGAGGACAAATGGAGGGAACCATGTAAAAACAAAATGGCCACCACCATAGCAACAAATTCGCAATCACTAATGACTTGGGAGCCTGATGATGTTTTAGAGGCATTTAAGACAGAAGTTCAGACTGACTTTCAGTCACTTTCTGAAATGTTCTGATGACTGGACAACAAGGAATAAGTCTGTTGAAGCTGGGAGAACAGAGAGGACAACAGTAAAAAAGCCAGGCAATATTTGAAAAATTGAACACACATCTTTAAACATAGTAAAAACTTTGGATCCAACAACATAAACTTAAAGTTCAAAATCACTGAGATGGCAATCAGGTGGAGCTTGTTGATTTTTAAAAAATGATATTGAGGAATGTAGCCAACAAGGTAAATTCAAGAAAACAGGTAAAAGGCTGAAGTATCAGCTCACTTGTGGCTCTGCACACACTGAAACAAAACTATTTGACTATTAAAGACAAGCTTACAATATCACAGACAGTCGACAATGTCAGAGACAAGACATCAAGAATAAACTGAAGATGCTGACCGGTTACCACAGTGCGATAAAGTAATGCACACCAGATAGAGAGGAAGATGTGTAAGGCTGTGGGCAACCAGATAAGTGTACAGACAGAAAGAAATTCTCCAAATATGGATCGAACTACAGAGCTGGTGGAAAGCCTAGTCACTGGGGAAAGATGGACAGAAGAAAAATGGTAAAGGAGTTACCATAGCAACAAGGAGCATGATAAAGAAAAACAAGCTCTCCACACCCTTGAAGATGATGAGTTTGAAGACACAATGGACATTGGAAATGTACAACTACATAAAACATCTGGATGAGGGAAAGAAATCTACACAATTATTCAGATCAGGAAGAGGGTGAGAATAAGCCTGTAACCATTAATATGAAGCTGAAGATTGATACTGGAGCGCAGATTTGCATCATCCCACTCAGACCCTATCAGAAGGTGTTTCCTGACAATTTGTATCAGTTACCCAAAGAAAGGTGTTTTGTAACTGAACAAGGTCATATTAACTACATATAGACTCAGTGATATTTACTGAAGGCCATTCAACCAATTGTACCAACCAGTCAACAAAGATCTGAAGATATTAATCGCATTTTCCAGTTTTGACTTATATCCCTGGAGGTTATGACAATGCAAGATGGCGGCAGATTAGGAAGCTCCTCTGCTCACCAATCCCTTTCCCTTTCCTTATATTTTTTCTCCTCTTTCGAGCTGTTCTTTTCTTTCCCTCTCCCCCCACACCCGACTTCTGCCCTACCTGGAGACTGGAGTCGAGGAGTGGAGCAAGTGCAGGTTGAGTACGGCGGCAGAGCAAGCACAGGCCAAGTCCCACGGTGGAGTGGAGCAAATGAGCTGGGTCCCATGGCGGGGCAGAGCGGACGGGCTGGGTCCCACGGCGGAGTGAATGGTCTGGGTCCCACGGCAGAGTGAGAACGGGCAGGGTCCCACGACGGAGCAAATGTGTTGGTTCCCATGGCAGATTAAGAACTGGCCGAGTCCAATGGCAGAGTGGAGCAAACAGGCTGGGTCCCACGGCAGAGTGAAGCGAACGGGCTGGGTCCCATGGCAGAGTGAGAACGGGCTGGGTCCCATGGCGGAGCGGAGCGAAGCGAATGGGCTGGATCCCACGGCAGAGTGGAGCAAATGGGCTGGGTCCCACAGCAGCGTGAGAACAGGCTGGGTCCCATGGTGGAGTGGAGCAAGCGGGCCGAGTCCAGCGGTGGAGCAAACGGGCTGATTTCCAGAGTAGTGGCGGAGCGAGGTCCTGGATGGAGGTTGACACATGGAGGCAGCATGACCTCGATATGGGGCCACCGGGCATGGACTGGAACTTAAATATTTATTGTCACTTATTATCATTCAGGACTTTTTCAACTGTTCCCATGCTAATCTTTTATTTATGCTGTAACAATGCCTTTTTTTTTAGGTCCTCTGTACCTAAGATGGTGCCAAAAAGCGACATTACAAACTTCACTGCATTCTTTCAAGTGCACGTGACAATAAATGCTACTCTACACTATCTAAATACAGCTTAAATGTTATACAATTTATGACTCAGCCACCCTCTGTGTGGAAATCATTTCTCTCAATACTCACCTGAGTCTTCTCCCTCTAACATCCAACTTATGCCCTTTGTTATTGACCTCTCTACTCATGGAAACCCTGCATCTGATAGTTGAAAACTGAGACTCAACAGCTAGTAATGACTGAAATCATAAGGATGTACAAAGGAAAGGAGACTACTGTATCACACAGACAGATGATGCTGTATCCTGGGGACTGAAATTGATCTGTTGACTCAGGAATGAAGAAGACATCACTGCAGATTGAAGGTAGTACTTTCACTGAAACAACTCTCCAAGTAGAAGCAAGAAAGTGTTTGCCAGAGACACAGACATACAAACTGTGTGAATTTCATCAGGATGTGAAATAGCTGTAAAACTAAATGAATTCTCGAGGCCATATTGAAAGGCAGAAGGTGCTCTTGACAGAAAAAGGAAGTGATTAAATTAGGAAAGTTCAGGCAGCTAAAGAAAATTTTCAGACACTTAAAGCACTTCTAGTTCAATGATTAAAACTGCAGAATAAACTTGCTGACTTGCAGAGACTCAAGGCTTAGCAGGACATAACATGACATGTTGGAAAAGGGGATAGGAAAGTGAAATGGAAAGCTGTACTGTTAGCAGAGGAGGTATCCATGAGAGAGACCCCAAACTTACAGTCAAACGTCAATGGCGTGTGCTTCAAATGGGAACAGTTGAAAAAAAAATGACATTGCTGAGTTCAGACAGCAAATTCAGGAATTGTGAGTGCAACTCAACACCGTTGGGGAATGAATTACTGGGTAACAATGACAGACTGTGCTAAATACTGGAGTATTTAAAACAGGAAAGACAACATGTAAGAAGCCTAGAAGAGTGGGCACAGCAGGAAGCTGATAAGCTGGTGGAAGATGGGGGTAAAGAGGGATTGGAAGAGAAATATAACCTGCAGAATCGGAAAGTAGAGTTTGAAGAAT
This sequence comes from Rhincodon typus, assembly GCF_021869965.1. Lineage (NCBI taxonomy): Eukaryota > Metazoa > Chordata > Chondrichthyes > Orectolobiformes > Rhincodontidae > Rhincodon > Rhincodon typus. The sequence goes on from NC_063359.1 coordinate 6,279,312, forward strand.
GGCACTGTCAGGTGCAGTCCTGACTGCTGTGTGCTGCTGTAACTCAGCACAGGGGTACCTGACTTTATCACCTCAATGATTCCATGATTAATGTTCTTGATAATATTTGCCATAAAAACTCTTCACAGTTTTCAGTGAATTTTAAAAGTTGATTGTTAATTTTCTTTAGACCTAACATATCATACATAAATAGTTAATGATTGTAACAGTTACATTGATATAGGGGTCTCCTTTTTTTAAAAAAAGGGGTATATTTTGTTCTTGAATTCCTTTATGATTTAGGAACTATAGATGCTATTTTTCCTTTCCAGAACTAGGTGTGGAGGCAGCTCCGTTGACTGAGAAAACTTGTCCCAGTCCACTCCCATCAACACATTAAGGGCTGAATATGGGAGCATTTTGGCCTATCACAGGCCTCCCTTTGAGAACCTACTCCTCAGGATATCCAACAGTGAGCTTCTCGGAGGGTAGGGGTGTGGATCTCCAAGAGAGGGATGTTGGGGGAGTAATCGGAGGGAAGGTGGGCATTTGGATACATAACCACCAGCCCCCCCCAACAACCCGGCACTGTTTATCGAGTTGAGAAGCCAGCTTCCTTCCTTTCCACCAGGAAAGAAGGTAATTGTGGAGGTGGAGGATTGAGACCCTCATGTGATTGTAAACCGATCACTTAAGGTCCTGAATTGAAAGTCTCCACTGGATCGCTTCATCCAGAACTGCATTGGTGAGGTGTTGAGGAGAGAGCAAGCATCTCTCTTGGGCCAACTCACCCAACTATTACTCCATCTTGCCTCATCCCTCACAACCCCTTGGGATTGTGGGGGGTGGGGAGGGGTCGAAGTTCCACCTTCCAGGTTCATGTATGTGTATATGTAAGTATCCTGAATTGTCACATCACTACCTCCTGTATTACAATCCATGTATCAAACTAACGTTGTATCAGTTGTAATCATTGTAATCAGAATTTCATGTAACAACTATTTGCATAAAACAGATGGACAGTTCCTGTGTTACATTTAGAAACATACTGATACAACTTTGTATTTAACCAGACAAATCACAGTGGGCTATATTTTGTCATAGCAGAGCATATAATGGCATGTGTTGTTAGATACATTTAAACTTATTCAAGCAAAATTAAATCTAACAAGTTGCTTAAAGTATAAGGGCAACAGGTAAACTGGGACCTGGGGGAATGGGGAAAGCAATTGTGGATTTCAATAAGATTGATAATTTGTGAAATTAACAGGGCAAGGACTGAGAAGAAACTTAAATCAGCACATTCTGCGAGGAGTAAGGTAATGAATGAGAAATAAAGACAGGGAAAATCAGCTTGGTTTAAGTGACAGAGAACAATGAGACAGAGGACAGTTCTGTTTTCATTTAGAATTTTTAAAACCTCCAACAATAATAAAATGCTGCTGGTAATGATATTTACTGATTTGTGGTTTATGTAGTTCCTATATGTTCATCTGAGTAACACATACCACAGATAGCTGGGTCTTCTTCAGTCAGACATCTGAAATTATTTGCATCTTCTATGTAAATAAAGCAATTTCAAACCATTTAACACTGTCCTGTTATGAGGCAGTCTGATTTGCAAAGCTAACCATGAAGCAGGATTACTCAAAAAGCAACTTTAGTGTTTTGTTGCAAATCACTCGCCTACTTGATGTTGCTTTGAATTTCCACATAACTGACAGCAAACGTGATTATCTCCAACCCTTGAGAATAAAATCCACTCCTTTATTCCTTTGGATGCAGTCAAAATCAGTATTATAGGGGGCATCTTAAAACTGGGTGGAATTTGTTGGAGGTGGGCCTGTAGGTTGGCTTTGGGGTGTATATTTGAGTAGGCGTGAGGCTGGGTGAGTGGGGAGGGGGGTGGGGAGCGGGTACAGGTCACGCTGCCCAATCAAGCTCCAGATGGGAAGGGTGAGGGCAGCCTTGCAGTCCAGAAGCAAATTATGCCTTTCTGTAGCCACCTAAAGGCCACTTAAAAACCTCCTCTGACTGCTGCTGGAATTTTTCCAGCCTTTGGCAGGAACTCACCAGGAAGAGCAAACTGTTGGGTTTGCCTGGAATTTAACTGGGGAGAAAATGTTCTTTCCTTCTTGGCTGCTCTGTGTCTGATTGAGGGATTCGGCTTTACGTGACAGGGCTGGAGGAAAACCCATTTGCTGTGACCCCTCCCTGCTACTTCATCCCATCCACACTCACCTCTCTCTGTGTTTCTATCATCTATCCCTGGTACAGGCCCCATTGTTGTACCAGCAGTGGCCAGCAACCTGGACGCGCTGCTCTCAGGGCAAGATGTCTGACCTCCTTGGGCCTTATGTAACATGAGGCTTCATGCTGCCCAGGTAGGTGAATATGATTGGGCCTCCTGTTATGATGGTGGGCACAAAACTCAAATACTATGGATGTTTTTAGCCTTGATACTAAAATGTATGTTTTTTTTAGAAAGAACCATTACAATGCCAAATGACTACAAATACAAATTCAGTGGTTTCCTCTTCCAGGAATATATAAAAGAGAGTTGCATCACAAATTTGTGTGCTATTATTAGACTGCTGTAGACTCGGGAATGTTTAGTAAGCTAGGGAAGTTGCCATTTGAGATTAGTCATAAACACTCCTGCACTGCAGGTAAAGAAGAAGGCAATCTCTTACTTAGAGCACTGCAAGCCAGTTAGGAAAGGAATTAAAATATAGGAGTTTCAGTCTGGCTACAAAACCAAGAACTTTGAAAATCAACTGTTCAACAGCTGACATTAGTGCTACCTATACAACAGAATTACAGCCACAACATCATCTTATCTGCTCTTCACAAACAATTCAGATTCGATTCATATAACCTCTACTACTTTTACCTCTTTGTTTCTAATCTTTGTGTCTTTGTCGGTATTTCTTCTCCCAGTTAGTAATGAATAAATTCCTTGTATGTTTATAATTCAGGAAGCCAGATTAAATTGACTCCTTTTAAAAAATATTGCTACATTTGTGTCTGGGAGAAAGGTATCCAAAAGGGAAGGCATCATTTTAAGATTAACTTTGTTGCAATGAATTGAGGAGTTGTGTGAATAAAGAAGAGGAGTCTGTTTATCCCATTTCACACAGTAACTTAATATTTTGGATTAATCCATCAGGAACTGTAATGAATTGGGGAATCTCATTCAAGGTCTAGGTGTAACATGGGACTTCCCATTGGTTGGTAGGCAGGTGTCCCCATTATCCATTTTAAATTCTGTCCATTGCTTCTCTTTCTATACATAGAAAATAAAAGTTTAAAAGTAAGTAAGAAAGTAACTTCCTGTTCTTTATTTGTCCGACAGAGAACTGAAAGCTTAAATGTGGACACAATAGAGGAGGGAGAAAAATGATTCCAGACTTTAAAGTTCACAAGTCATTGACACAAGCATGGACTCGAACCTGTGGCCTCAGCGTGGACTTGAACCTGTGGCCTCAGCGTGGACTCGAACCTGTGGCCTCAGCGTGGACTCGAACCTCTGGCCTCAGTGTGGACTCAGACCCCCAGCCTCAGCGTGGAATCGACTCCCAGCACACCTGGCCTCGAGGTGAAGCCTAGTGCAGTCTGGGTTGGAAGGTCTGTTATTCTGAACTCTTATTTCTCTACTTTTCTTATTTATTGCTGGACTTTTTATTTCTTTATTTTTCTAATTTCTTTCCCGTAAGAATTTGTACTTAAGAATCTGTACCTAGATACCTTAGTGCCTAAGATGGCACCTTAAGTGGCGACTTGTAAACTTTCCACTGTACTTCTGTGAGTGCATGTGACAATAAAGCTAATTCTAATTTGGTAATTTCCTCATCATTAGCAAATAAGCTTTTATTGACCTCAGCGCCTCAACTGGAAATTCTCATCTTTGTGTTCAAATCCCTAGACGGCCTTACACTTCTGTAGCTTTGTGGTCTTCTTGCATCTGACAATCCTGGAGAACATGGTATTGTCCTTTCTCTGATCTGTGTATCCCCACTTCTTTGCTCAACCATTGGTGGCCATTCTTTTCGCTGTCTAAGCCACAAAGTTTGGAATTCTGTCTGCAAACCCCTTTGTCTCTCCGCTTCTATCCTCCTTTAGGTCACTGTTTAAAACCCAGCTTGTTTTCCGAGTCATTGTTCACTTATTCCAAGAACTTCACCATTGACGCAATCTTGATTTTCAATTGACTATTTGCCTGTGAAGTGCTTTGCGATGTTTCACTAATCATGGAATTTTTATGCTATAGTGAGAGGCCATTTAGCCAATTTAGTTTATTAGAACAAAAGTTGCTGAATCAATGCAAATTGTTATTCTTGGTTGTGGTGATGTGCAAAATTTCTATTTTGTGCCCTTAAAGAGATAAGGCTGATCCACAGTTCTGTTTGGACAACAGGATAATTTTGTAAACATTTCACAGTATAACTCCCTTATCATTTTAAAATAATATAAGCATCTGACTTATTGTGATCAATGACACTGAAGAGCTGATATTATAGAATGATTGTGTGGCGAGTATAATTATGGAAATGAACATCTAATCCCTCCTTGTAAGGATCAGGGGAATCATGATTAATGGATTGTAATTAAAACAATCAGAGTTTGCAAAATAAATACAGAGAGGAGACGATTTGGCCCAACATATTTCATTCCTTGAGATAAGACCCACAATCGCCCATCATTCCCTTATACACTTAATGGTCAGGTCCTGAGGAGTGTTGCTGAACAAAGAGACTTTGAGGTGCAGGTTCATAGATCCTTGCAAGTGGAGTCCCAGGTAGATAGCATTGTGAAGACTGTGTTTGGTATGCTTGCTTTATTGGTCTGTGCATTGAGTATAGGAGTCGGGACGTCATGTTGTGGCTGTACAGGACATTCGTTAGGCCACTTTTTGGAATACTGTGTGCAGTTCTGGTCTCCCTGCTATAGGATGTTGTGAAACTTTAAAGGGTTCATAAAAGATTTACAAAGATGTTGCCAGGGCTGGAGGGTTTGAGCTATATAGAGAGGCTGAATAGGCTGGGGCTATTTTCTCTGGAGCATCGGAGGCTTTAGGGGTGACCTTATAGAGGCTTATAAAATTATGAGAGGTACGGATAGGGTGAATAGCCAAGGTCTTTTCCCCGGGGTAGGGGAGTCCAAAACTAGAGGACATAGGTTTAAGTTGAGAGGGGAAAGACTTAAAAGGAACCTAAGGAGTAACATTTTCACACAAAGGGTGGTGTACATATCGAATCAGCTGCTCGAGGAAGTGGTTGAGGCTAGTACAATAAGGCATTTGGATGGGGTCTATGAATAGGAAGGGTTTAGAGCGATATGGGTCAAATACTGGCAAATGAGACTAGATTAATGTAGGATATCTGGTTGGCATGGACGCATTGGACTGGTGGGTTTGTTTCTCTGCTGTACATTTCTATGGCTCTATGTTTCTGCTGTTTGCAAAATATTACCAAGCATTTTGCTGCCACCACTAAAGTGGAAATCCATTCCATGTATTGATCATTCTGAAGAAATTTTAGCATAAAAATTAAATCTGCCTCCTACTTAGCCATGTCCTTACAAGGATTTCCTAAGTTTCTCAAGTTAGTCTTCAAAGTTCAACCCACTGATGCTGCAGGACCATGTGCCCTCTGGATTAAAGTTTCAATTCAGTTCAAGGTTCTCATTTTAATATCTCTTCACACGGGTTGAATTTGGACAATTATTGAAGTTGTTATTTTGGTAATAATGGTGATTGGAACGATGCTTTGAGTCTGGAGGGGGTGTTTTTAAGTTGAAGTACAGCATTGAATATAATCCTTTTATTGATGTAGTTTGATGTTTCAGCCAATGTGTGGAGCTCTTTTTATTCTGATCTCAGCACTGAGATCTTTCAGGAGAATGGTTGCAGTTTGACAGGAGGATTAATAAAGTGGATGGACACAGCACTGAAACTACCCTAGTTGAAGTTACTATTGATATTGTCTGCAAAAATTATCAGCAGTATAGTTTTGAGCTTTCTTTCTGACGCCTCTAACCCTGTGTAAGACTGTCTATTGCTTATCCAGTCATAGCCAGTGAATCTGCTGCAATGGCTTGTATTCCTAAGCAAGCAGCATTAACATTTGAATGCCCGGAGATATACCCTTGGCTTCTCCTGTTTCTCAACTACCAGAGGATTCTAGAATGTTACAGAACAGAAGGCTGTGCTGTTCCTTTGGAGGGGTTATCCAATTTGTCAAAATCTCTTTCTCTTTCTTCATTGTTCTGCTTCATTTTCAAATACAGTGTGTATCCAGTTTGCTAATCAATATCATTTGTAGGCATAAATTCCAGTTTTGCATGTATGTTGACTAAACTCCAGCTTTACCTCCCCAACGACCTCTCTTGACCCATTCGTTATCTCTGAAATGCCTGTTCAAAAACCAACTGGTGAGCTGTTCCAATTAAACATTGAGAAAATGAAGGCCATTGCCTTTAGCTCCTGCTGTAGGTTTTGTTCTCCACGAGTAATTTCAAGGTCCCCTTGACCATTGCCTTAGGCAAAACCAAACTGCTTGCAAACTTGATTCCTTGTTTGATCCTGAGCTGAGCATGTGATCCTATATAGATATCACAGTGTGGAGCTGGAGGAACACAGCAGGCCAGGCAGCATCAGAGGAGCAGGAAAGCTGACGTTTCAGGTCGAGACCCTTCTTCAGAAATGCTCTCCATCACAAAGACATTCTTTTTTTGCATTCTTAGAATCTTAGATTTAGCTTTGTTGTCACATGAGTACAGTGAAATGTTTACAAGTCACCACTTACAGTGCCATCCTAGGCACAAAGGTGTCTAGGTACAGATTCTTATGTATAAATTCTTAGGGAAAAAATACTTTTAAAAAAAGAAAGAAATAAAATGTCCAGCATTACAGATCATAGGAATAAATTAGAAAAAGAATAAAGAAATAAAATGTTCAGAATAACAGTCCTTCCAACCCAGTCCACTCCGACTAGCCTCCAGTCCATGCTGGGCCTTGACTCCAGGAGATTATTCTTGAATTATCTCGAGCTTGGTAGTCCACGCTGGGCCAAGAGACCATCACAACGGGCTGAGAAACCATCATGCCGGGCCAACAGATTGCCGCGCCTGGCCTGTGCTGAGGCTGGGAGTTCAGGACATTGCTGAGATGAAATTCATAAGCAGTCTGTTATCTCTGCCTTAGCTTCATGGTTGTTGTAACGCTTCTCCATCTCTTTCTTACCTCTGGACTCTCACTCAGTGGACTCCAGGGGGTTTTTCTTTTGTTTCAATCCTAAAACCACATGCCTCTACCCTTATCTAAATCAGGAGTCCACCCAATCCCTCTTTGAACACTTCTCCAGGATTAATTACTCTGAAGTAGCAGGTTCATTTCCTAGATATGAGTTATTGCTCAGGTTAGGTCACCTTAAAATTGTCACCTCTGTTTCTTCTGTCCAAGTTTGGTGCATATTACCATCTTACATACAATTTATTGATTTTCCGTTTTGGTTTATAAGCAATGAATCACATCCGGCCAAAATCTTCTCCCTTCTTAAGCTGATGCAGTAAACAATAAATTGCACACACAAAAAAAAGACTTGATCATTTGATATAGGAAAATTATGTTTTTTTTATGTTTATATGCACCTGAAAGTATTCTTTCAGTTAAACATACAGATCATGGTTGTGCATATTTTTTTTCCACCACACAACTATGTGTAAACTACATCTGCAAGAGAAAACAGTTTGAAAACATTTTTTGAACTATTTTGAAAATATCACATGTGCAGGGGTGTGTCCATTCAAGATTGACCTTTGAAGTCCCAATAATCATTGTTTTCACTTTTAGGTTTAATGCTTTGAGCTAGATCATAATGCAAGAATTCTCCATCAATAGATGATTAATGTTCCTTCTTTCTGTAATATATAGAATTGTAGTTATTTGTTAATAGCTAGACTACATCATCAATGATATCAAATCACGTGGATTGTGTCTTGATTGAAGAATTCTTAGCAAAGCTCTGCTCTACTATAATTCTGAATGCTATTTAATGTCAGAAAAGGTGACTCATTTGCATGAGTCTAGTCCAGTGCTCATCTGTCCAAAGCTCTCCAAAGTTATAGAATCATACAGCACAGAAACACACTCTTAGATCCAACCAGTCCATGCTGACCATAATCCCAAACTAAACTAGTCCCACCTGCCTGTGTTTGACCTATATCCCTCCAAACATTTCTTATTGACTTACTTATCTAAATATCCTTTAAACGTTGTAACTGTACCTGCATCCACCACTTCTTCAGGAAGTTCTCTTCACACACAAGCCACTCTGTGTAAAAAAAATTGCCCCTCAATTAGGTTAAGAATATTTATAGATTTCACAGTTCACCTTAATTTGCCTAACTTTTTAATGTTTGTTCTCTATATCTTCAATCTCAAGAATCACACCAGTTACCTTTTGAATCCATTTATATTATGCTTCAAGATCCTTCCTCATTAACTTAATCCATTCCTTTATTATCCTGTTATTCAATATGTCCTGCCTGATGTCTCTTGTTAACTCTACCTTCCTAAAGTTTAAAGTTTCCCCCTTCCCAACTCCATTCTAATTTGGTACCCCTACCACACCTTCCCTCCCCTTCTGTTGTTGTTGCACTGCACCCATTGGACAGAGCTTGTAACTTGTTTTTTGTCAGTCCAAAACACAGGAGATTTAGTCGTGGAGAAACAAAATTTAAACAGGAGATTTGGTGATGGTAAACAGAAGTGTTCAAAGGTGAAAAAAGCATCCCTGGATAGACAAAAAAAATTAAAAGCATGTGAACAAAGAAAATATAAAGTTTAAAGTGTCCTTTGCTATTCGAACCCTTCACCATTGTGAATAAAATTGATATCCATTAACTTTCTTATACCTTTCATAATGTTGAACATTCACCATTCCCTCAAAGAAAATCCAGACTTTATTTTCATAGATTTCCTACAGTGCAAAAGCAGGCCATTCAGCCCATCATGTCCACACTGACCCTCCAAATAGCATCCCACCCCATCCCTGTATTTTCCATGGCCAAGCCAACCTAACCTGTACATCTTTGAACTGTGGCAAGAAACTAGAGCACCCAGAGGAAACCCACGCAAAAATGGAGAGAATGTACAAACTCCATACAGACAGTCACTTGAGGGTGTAAGTGATCCCAGGTTGCTGGCACTGTGAGGCAGCAGTGCGAACCACTGAACCATCGTGCCGCCCTTGAACAGTGTTGAACAATTTCCTTTTATCTTCAGTTGCTGATACTTGAAGCCATCATTGTTGTTTACTTCTGTACCCTTGTCATATCTTGACTGATTTTGCCTGATCTGCAATGCATTTTCAGCATTTTGTCTATTTGGGATTGAAAATAACTTGTGAAAATTTGAAATAAGTTTAATTTGACTGTACTTTCTGTAATTTGCAATTTGAAATGATTTATCCTCAGATTATACAGTTGATATTGAACGGATATTGTAAATATTCGGAGCATTACAATTGCTTTCTGGTGTCCAAGGATGGTACATGCTGTATGGGGATGAGTTGAATTTTATTACGCTTTCTGCAATTTTCAAGTTGAAATGTTTTGTAATGTACTTTTACAAATGCTATGAATAAAGTATATTTTTAGAAAAAAATTCAATTCTACTACAATAATTAATGCATTTATTCATATATCCTTCTTGGAATTACTTTGCAGGTGAAAATGTTACGACGATTGTACTCATTAGTTGCAGGCCTCTGGTGGATAGTAAGGTCTACATGTGAACAGCAAATTCTGCTGCAGTGGTGCCAATGAAGGTGTGGTCACTATTGGATACTCTAGTTCTCTGTCACGCATATTCATACATATGCTCACAAATACATATCAGTAGAAACACTGAAACATATACAATGATGTGCATGTGTATGAACATATTTACACTTAAGGATATCTCATTTGGAAGCACATTTGCCTCTGAGTCATAAGATTTTGGGCTCAAGTCCCACTCCAGAACTTTGGCACCAAAGTCAAAGCTGCCATTCTCAGGTGGTATTAAGGGTGATGCCTGTCAAATAAGACATTAATCTAAAGTCTTGTCTGCAGTCTCAGGTGAACTTACAACCTCTCAGGACCGTATCCCTTAATCACAAAAAGAACAAATTTATTGATCATAAACCACGTCCTTATTTTATGAGACCTTGCTGCCAGCAATATTCCCGGCTGCAATTCCTACATCACAACAATGGCTACACGTCAAAAGTACTTCAACTCTCTGTAGAGCAGACTTCCTGTGGTTGTGAAAGGCGCTATACAAATGAAAAGTTTTTTCCTCCAAATATACACACATAATGCATTGAAGTATAAACACCTTTGTGAAGATGCGCATATGCAGTCAGATATCTACATGATCAACTCTGAAATATTGGAAACGCACGATTACATCTGTTTTCCCCCCGGTGCAGAGTAACAAAGTGAGACTCACAAGAGATGCAGATACGGGGGGTGCACGAGCACGACGGGGGCAAGCGGGATGACGGGGACGCGCTCGGGCGCCCAGAACTGGGTGACAGCGGTAGCGCGCGTCCCCAGAGCGACGGCGGGGGACGCGGGCAGAGAGAGACGGGAGCGAGCGCGCTCGCGGGCACGCTGCAGCCGCTTGCCTCCTGCTTCTTGTCTTTGTTTCCAGCGCCCACCCTCCCCGTCCCCCCGGGTTTATTTATTTTCTTTGTGGTGTGGGGTTAGGAGGAGGGGGCAGCGATGTTGGGGCTATTCCCCCCTTTACCCCGGGGCTGCGGGACCACTGCTACCGCCCCCAGTGAGCAGAGTCCGGGCGTAGAGCGAGCGGAGAGGCGCCGCTAACCTTCCGCTATCCGCAGCCTCTCTCTCTCTCTGTCACACACACACACACACACACAGAGAGAGAGAGAGCGCAGCCATGGGCTTCCTCCACCAGCTACATCTCCTACTCTGGAAGAACATCACCCTGAAACGCCGGAGCCCGGTGAGTGACTTCTCCCCCAACCCCCCCCACTTCTTGTTTTAAAACAAAAATAAAAATAAACCCTCGGTCTGCAGCTTTTCTGTAAGGGGAATCCGTCTGGTCATTGCTGGTGGGTTCAGCTTCCTGATTGAGGGAGGGTTTCTGTTCTGACAGAATGCCCCCGCACAGTCTCCCAGACATTCCCTCCTGACCCGGGAGTTCGTCTTCCCTCCCTCCCGAAGTTTCTTCCCGTTGGCCTGGGGAAAGCAGACCCAGCTGCTGGTTACATTGTGCTAGCGCCTGTCTGCCTGCAGGGAGATACACTTCTGTCACTACGCACTTCAGCATCTATACTCGAGCGGTGCAATGCATTTGTCCGTGGCCCTCAACTGGAAATATATAAAAAAGCGCTTCCAGTTGCCAGACGTTATAAATATAATACGGCTTTGAGCGTGTCTGCCTGGGTTTGACCAGTGCCTGGGATAGACTAGTAACTGTGACATGGCCATCTTTTTGAGGCTTCAGCGTTAACCCTTTCCTAGTTTTGTACCAAACGTCAGACCTTTCGTAACAGTCAACAGTTGAGTTAAATCTGTGCTCGGGGGTAATGCTTAATAAGTGTTGTCGTAGTATTAACAAACTGCATCTCTACAGAGCAGGCAATCTGACTTGATGGTGGGGCAATTTCTCAGTGTTTTTTCAGGGCATAAGGTAGTAATTGGTGGTCATCATAAGACATAGGAGCAGAAATTAGGCCATTCGGCCCATCAAGTCCGCTCTGCCGTTCAATCATGGCTGATAAGTTCCTCAACCCCATTCTCCTGCTTTCTCCCCCTAACCCTTGATCCCCTTAATAATCAACAACGTATCATTTTTGTTTTTGTTTGCCAATCACTATTTCGCTTGGAAGCAGGGAGGGAGACGGAGAGACTTTTTGACTTCATTGGTTCTTAGCAGCATGAATTGCTTTGCTATCCACATTAAACACGGGAGCAGAAATGCAGTCTCAATGTACCAATCCATTAATCAATAACACTGGGCATGATCAATAAAATATGTGATACAACAGCATTGGACTCAAAATGTAATAGCCCTTTGGTGTACTATGTTTATTTGCTTGTTCACTGGTCCGTAGCCTGCTGGATAACATTGGCTAGGGTCGATGCACGTTATAGTAATCGTGTGATTTAAATTGCTGGCGAGCTTGCATTTTGCAATTGTGTTGTGATTTTTACCACTTTCTGGTTTGCACCTTATGCTAACTGTAGAACACTTGTGATTTAGTCAGAAGGTTGTGAATGCAAGCCCCAAATGAGAGACTTGAGTATGTAATTCAGAGCGACATTGCAAAGTAGGACTGTTGAGCTGCTTCCTGTCGGATGTTCTGCCTTACAGGTGAATCATTGAACTGAGTTTCCATCTTGGGCCTTGGCCAACATTTATCCCTCAACCAACTTCACTAAAACACATTATCTGGACATTTTATGGTAGCTTGCTGTACACAATTTGTCTCTTGTGTTTCATAGATGGCAACAATAAGATGAATCGAAAAAGTGCATTATTGTGCACTTTGGGGCATCCTCAGGTTGTGAAAGGTGCTATAAGAATGTACATTCTTCTTCATCAGTAACACATTTGGCGTCCTTGAATGTTACAATACCAGCTGTAGAATTCAAAGAGATGGAACAGGAAGATGGAAAAACTGACTTGTATCAAGTTCTTGCAAGTTCTGGCCCTTTCTTGGAAAGGCCATCGGAACAATGTCTACATGGTTGCCTGCAGTGGTCTATGTTTTATTTTTAAAAAACCTGTTTGTGTGAAGAATGTTTAAAATTTTAAATTGGAGGTACATTTGCTCATTTGGAGCCAGGTGTAAAAATTAACTTGAAGATATATCTAAGACAAGTGAATATAATGGAGCAGAGTTGGATTTGAGAGACCCAACAGTAAAACTTCTGAAAAAGTGTGTAATTTTTCAGTCGATTTAATGATGGCTTCAAACAATATTGAAACTGTGAAACTATTTTGAGTTGCATTACAGCCTTTCTCAACGGCTGTGTCAGTTAAATATATCGTAGTGTCAGCTGTGACCCAACGAGTAGCACACTTGCCTTCGATCTGAAAGTTGTGGGTAAAAATCCAGCATTTGGGCATAACACTAGGGGTGTGTGGGAAGTTTCATGCTTTGCATGAGACATTGTTGAGGCATTGTCTTTCGATATAAAATACCTGATGGCTGTTTTTATAAATACTTCAAATATAGCAAAGGAATGGTGACTATGTTCATAATCATTGTTGATAGTTGAATGTATGAGCACATGTATTACACTTGGGGAAAGAACCCCAAAAATAAGAGACCTAAGGGTGCAGGTGCACAGATCCTTGAAAGTGGAGTTGCAGGTCGACAGGATGGTGAAGAAGGCGTTTAGTACACTTGCTTTTATTGGTCAGTGAATTGAGCATAGGAGTTGGGAGGTCATGTTGCGGCTGTACCTCAGAGTGACCCCATGGTTAGTCTCCGACTGTTACCAGGGGGAGAGACAGACTCAGCTAGGGAATGAAGTTTGGAGCAGGAACCAAAAATAGCGTCTTCAGTCTTCACAAAATAAAACTGCAGTAAAATTCTGATCATCCAATGTTGGATGTCTGATAAGCAACCTGACTGCAGAGTCAGAATGGAAGAGTCCAGATCAATGCTTGTGAGGTCAAGCTGGGTGTCATCAGTGTATGTGTGAAAACTGATTCTGGCTTCTGATGGTATCAAAGGATAGCATGTATATGAGAAACTAGAACGGCTAAGGATCCATGCTTATTAGAGATTATAAGAACTGCTGTTGCTGGAGTCAGAGATAAGTGTAGAGCTGGATGAACACAGCAGGCCAGGCAGCGTCAGAGGAGCAGGAACGCTGACGTTTCAGGTCGGGACCCTTCTTCAGAAATTTCTGTGTTCTGCCTGCTGTGTTCCTCCAGCTCCACACTGTGTCATGCTTGTTAGAGGGTGGGCAGCAGACGTAATGGTGCAAGAGCTGGAAGAGAAGTCATTGCCTATAGTTCTCTGGTTATGAATAGATAGAAATGAACAGAGCCGGGGTAGAGCAGTTCCAGCCAGCTATATGACTGTTTGAGAAGGATAAGGAAGGAAAGCATACTTTTGTTATCATCACACAGAATGTCATTTACATTGTGCATTCGTGTAGCACATTTCACAATTTGCAGACATGCTACAATACCTTAGCCGTTGAGGGTTTTGTTTTTTAAAGTGTAATCTGGTTTAGGAAATGCAGCAGTCAGTTTGCACACGCAAGACAGTATTGAATCTGTCTCGCAGTAATTATTGACATATAAGTATGAGGACAACAGGGGGAGATGCCCACTTTTTTAGGCAGTGGCTAGTATCACTATAGAATATCCAACATTCTTGCACCAATTGTACAATATCCTGATTATTTGAACGTTTTAATGGGACAAAATGTTGCATGACACAAGACCTCATAATATTGCCTATTGTTGGCAACATTTGATGTTCTCAGTAAAGAAGTGCTCTTTCTTTCAGCTGTTATCTGTATTGTGCTTCTTTTCATTGTTGTACCTATAGTATTACTAAATTGCACGTGCAAATGCAAGTTTGGGCCTCTGAATTATCAAGCAGACTCCAACATCCTGTTGTATGAGGGGTGATTGGAGTTTGATCTGTTGGTCTCTGTGTTTTGCAGTGAGCTCAAGTGTTAATATAAATTGATTGTGCTCGTTATATCAAACAGCAACTTAGAGAAGATGTGAAAATGTTAATTTGAGCCCATTGTTAAAATACAGTTTTGTGACTATAGTTTAAATATATGATAAGAATCTAGGAAATGGGAGCTGGAATAAGGTTGAACCTACTTCATCATAAGATCTTGGCCAAACTTCTACATTAATGCTACTTTCCTGCCTTTTCATCAAATCCCATGAATTCCCTTAACGTTCAAAAATCTACCAATCTCTGCATCAATTATACCTAACAAATAAACGTCTGCAGCCCTAGGGAGGAGAGAGAATTCCAAAGATTGACAGTCCTCTGAGTGGAGATATTTCCCATCATATTAGTGCTAAAAGACCCATTCCTTTTCCCGATCCCTCATCCTACAGTTCCCAGCCATGAGAAAGAGCCTCTCAGTGCCTTCCCTGTTAAATCCTATGGAAGTTTTATACTTCTCGGAAATGTCTGTAATTGATGATTATAGGCCCATTCTACTCAATCTATTCTCAAGTGACAACCCTCTAACTCCAAGACTTAACCCGATGAATTTTTGTTGCACCCTCTCTCCTTTTTAAAAAAACAGCAATCTTCCTCTTGGTAAGGAGAGTTAATCCCTACATAATTACTGGAAGACTTCCTTTTTTTTCATATAATTCAACTTCGTTGAGGGCGCACACTATTTTCTTTACTGTTTTCTCATTGTGTGTTAATTTTATAGTATATTAACTTTTTGTGATTTGTGTACAAGAACTTCCATGTTTGAGTAGCGACGTTCACTAGTCTCTGACCTTCTGAAATTTAGTCTGCCAACCAAACCTGATAATTTAATATCTCCCACCTTGTCTACTCATTCGTCTTGATCTGTTAGCAGCCTTTTCACTTCCTCCTCACAGCCTACATTTTCACTAAGCTTTTGTATTGGCAGCAAGCCTGAATGCATTAAACTTGGTCACCTCACTGAAGTGACTGATTGTGGAAAATCAGGGGATGTCAAGGTAGCCACGAAGAAATCAAGTGGAGAAATTATGAAAGCCATGATTATGCAGCGAGTGGAGAGCATTTGGGACTCGCTACAGGAACTGATTGAGAAGAATTGTGTCAGTGTATTTAAAAACACGATCAAAAACGATATGAGGAAGGAGAGAATAGTTATGCCGATAGTTTAAAGAGAAAGGGTTAAAATAGAATGTGGAATAGAATATAAATAACAGCATGGGTTGATTGGGCTGAATAGCTTATTTTTGTATTGTATCTCCTGAGTAATTGCAATAAATATAACTGTGCTGCCATATACAAAGCAGAATACAGAAACATGTATGTTCTACAAAGACTATTACTTTCTCATCAAACTTTTTGACATCCTATTTGTGCCTTCATAGAGAGTCATGTCTAAAGAAGAAATGAAATGACTTTTCATTTCACACCCTAATAGCTCACCTATTTCATCCTGAAAGCCCTGGAAACAGACTCGCTGCCTGGCTGAATGATTGTAGTTCGACTCAAATGTGTATTGTTCAAGTAAATTATGACTGTGAGGAAAAATAAACATTGTCTTTTAATGCACTGGCTCTTTCCGTAATCATGATGAAAGGCAAGTACAGATAATCTCAACACTCCCCAACCAGTACTGCCTACCGTGCTGTGTGGTGTTTGCTGGTTTATGACTTTTTATGCATTCTCCCTTATTCCTTTGCGACTGCAATTTGTTTCACATCTAGTTCCTCTCTCTTTACCTGTCCCATAGCACCCTGCTGTGTTCAGTATTGAACTAGCTTTTCCCACCCCTTCCCTCTCAATCCAGCTCCTATATTCCTGTACTAGTCACACAGAAGTTTCTTGTTAGAAGTAACCTACAGTATTCATTGTAGTTTTAATTATAAGGGGAGGTCTTGTTCTGCATCCCTGCCTCTGAGTCATAAGATCAGAGTGTGAGCTCAATTCCAGAATTGATGTAAAATAAGATCAGGAAATGCTGGAGAACCTCCACAGGTCTGGCAGATTCTTTGGAGAGAGAAACAGTTAATGTTTCAATCCAGTATGACTTCTTCAGAACTGAAAGGGACTGAAAATGCTGGTTCTTAATACGGTTGACAAAGCGGGAGGAGAAACAAGTGGAACAGAGCTGAGGGTGCCTTGAGCAAAAGGCACAGGGAGTGCTAATGATAGTAAAGGAGTAATAGAGATGTAAAATAGGTATAAATGATAGGAGTGAAAATGGTTCTGCTCTGTTGAGAGCAAAGACAACATGACACAAATGAGACATTCCAAGAAGTGGTGGGGTTAATCAATCTGAAGGCCAAGCAAAGTGCTTTGGTAATGTAAGCAGGTTATGTGTTAACTCGTAAATCCTTCTAACAGGCTAAATATTGATCAGTGAGAACAAGTGTGATTCTTGGTCAGCTATGTGACGAATGGAAGGTTAGAAGTTCTACCATCATTAACCATCACTCTAGACTTTAATGTACAAGTAAAAGTATGTTGCTACAGTAAATTCAATTTCATCAAACTGCCACTGTGTTGTATTTCTTTTGATCTTTTCATGCCTTCACGACATTTAGCACTGCTCCTCACAGCGCCAGGGACTCGGGTTCGATTCCAGCTTCGGGCAAATGTCTGTGTGGAGTTTGCTCATTACTCCCTTGTCTGTGTGCGTTTCCTTTGGGTGCTGTGGTTTCCTCCCACAGTCCAATGATGCGTAGGTTAGGTGGATTGACCATGCCAAATTGCACATGGTGTTCAGGGATGTGCAAGCTCAGCAGATTAACCATGGGAAATGCAGGGGTGGTGTAGGGGGTGGGATTGGATGGTGTGCTTTTCAGAGGGTTAGTGTGGACTTTATGAGCTGAATGGTCTGCTTCCACACTGTAGGGATCCCATGATTCAGGACATCCCAAAGTTCTTCATGAACAAAGCAGTACTTTTTTTGAAGTGTTTTTGTATGGGAATATGACTGCCAATTTGTTCAGAGTAAACTTCTACGACCTGCAATGAGATGTATGACCAGAATATCTGTGGTGTTTGTTCAGGGATAAATATTGGCTGGGGCACCTGCAGAAACTCCCCTGCTCTTCTTTTAAATCATTATGAGATTATTTCCATCCCCATGAGAGCAACTCAACCAGAGACAATACTCTGGTGCACTTCTCTCTCGTATTGTATTGGATGGTTAGGCTAGATTTGGATATTTTCTAAACAAGCTGTTCAGCGATGTTATTACGTCCTGTGGAGCAGGTGGGACTTGAACCCAAGCCTCCTACCTCAGCCAGAGACACTACCATTGCACCACAGAACGTACCTTCAAACTAAATTTGATACTCAAGTCTTCAGAATCGGATTTGAACCCACAAGCCTTTGTGCAGGTGAAAATTGTTGCAGAAAGTAATGCTGTACTCTGTAGAACCTCACGGCCAACACATTTCAATTTATTTGCATGTGATTTGAATTGAGTGACATTTTGTGCCATTGTCTTTATTTTCTAGTTAGGCAAGAATTCTTTATAAGCTTCACGAATGATATTTCAACAGCCGGGATTTAATTGGAGCACATGAAATACAAAGGTCTGGTTTACAATCTTGAACTTTCATTAAGATGAATCACTTTGCTAATAGTTGGTCTAAATTGTCTTATATAGCCCTACTTAGCAAACCTCAGCTGCTAAGTTGTATGAATAATTAATTGTCTTGAAGTTAAGGATGTGAAAGTTGAGGATGTGAAAAGACCAAAACAGTGGGTTCTGTTGCTTTAGCTGATTCCTAAATATCTGATCGAAGTGGGGTTATGGATAATTCCGCACCTTCACAAGTTGTGTTCCCCAATAATACCCTTGTTATATGATTATGCATTTCTTAGAATACTTAAAATAAATTCTCTTGAAAATGTTGCCAACATACAACAGACTATTAGTACCTTCAGATACCAAAGATGTCGATAACTAATTTTATAAAGTCATAGGGGCATACAGCATGGAAACAGACCCTCTGGTCCAACCAGTTCACGCTGACTGTGTTCCCAAACTGAACTATTCACAACTTCCTGTGTTTGGCCCATATCCCTCCAAATCTTTCCCGTTCATGAACTTATCCAAATGTCTTTTAAAAATTATAAATTTACCTGCATCCACCACTTCCTCTGGAAGTTCATTCCAGATGCAAACCACTCTCTGCAAACAAAGTTGCTGTTTATGTCCTTTTTTAAATCTCTCTCCTCTCACATTAAAAATATGCCCCCTAGTTTTGAAGTCCCCCATGCTGGGGAAAGACTCTTGTCATTCACCTTTTATATGCCCCTCATGATTTTATAAACCTCAACAATAAGGTCACCCCTCAACGTCCTATGCTCCAGTGAAAAATGTCACAGTCTTTTCAGTCTATGTTTTATATCTCGAACCCTCTATTCCGGGCAACATCCTAGTAAATCCTGTTTGAACCGTCTCCAGTTTAATAATATCTTTCATGTAACAGGGCGACCAGAACTGCGCACAGTACTCCAGAAGAGGCCTCACTAACATCCTGTACAATCTCAACGTGACGTCCCAACTCCTATATTCAGAGGTCTGAGCAGTGAAGGCAAGTGTGCTAATTGCCTTCTTAACCACCCTATCTATCTGTGACGCAAATTTCAAAGAATTATGTACCTAAACTCCAAGGTCTGTTTGTTCTACAACAGTACCCAGGGCCCTACTATTAATTGTATTAGTGCTGCCCTTGTTTGTTTTACCAAGGTGCAATACCTCTCATTTATCCAAATTAAACTCCATCTGCCACTCCTGAACCCACTAACCCAATCGATCAAGATCCTTTTGTAATCTTAGATAACCTTCTTCACTGTTTTCTTCATTCAGATTCAATTAGAACTGCTTTGTTTGTCCTAGCTTTGCCTGTACACCGATGTTATGGGTGTGTTTTGTTTTTGTTTTTTTTTAATTCAACAGTCCTCGGTTTTGCAAAACCTATGCTGCAGGACTGAACTCGCGTTGTCTGGTTAGAACTCCCTCTTGTCAAGTCAAACGACACACACAAATGTGCCATTCCTCCCGTTATGCCCCTGCTGGTTCTTTGAAACAGCTGTCTAATTAATCGCAACTCCTATGCTGTTTTCCTCACAGAATTGCAAATGTTTCCCCTTCAAGTATGTTTTTCAGTTCTCGTTTGAAAGCTCATATATTGAAGTCATTTCCACCATCCTGCACAACATAAAAATAATTTCTTTTCGTTATTCCCCTCAATTTCTTATGCCAGTAATTTTAAATCGGTTAGAGCAATGAACTTACCAACCATGCCCAGAATGCCATAAGATTCATAAGATGTAGGGGCAGATTAGGCCATTCAGCCCATCGAGTCTGCTCCACCATTCAATCATGGCTGATATTTTTCTCGACTCCATTCTCCTGCCTTCTCCCTGTGACCCTTGATCCCCTTATTAATCAAGAACCTATCTATCTCTGCCTTAAATACACTTAGTCGCTTGGCCTACACAGCGTTCTGTGGCAATGAGTTGCACAGATGCATCAGCCTCTGGCTGAAGAAATTCCTCCTCCTCTCAGTTCTAAAGGATCATCCCTTCACTCTGAGGCTGTTTTCTCAGGTTCCAGCCTCTCCTACTAATGGAAGAATCTTATCCACCTCCATTCTATCCAGGCCTGTCAGTCTTCTATAAGTTTTTAAATGAGATTTCCACTCATTCTTCTAAACTCCATTGACTACAGGCCCAGAGTCCTCAACTGTTCCCTATTATGGCAAGCCCTTCATCCTTGGGATCATTCTTGTGAATCTCCTCTGGACCCCCTCCAAGGCTGCCTCCTCCATTGTTCCCTCGATACAGGGCCCAAAAGTGCTCTCAATATTTCAAATGTGGTCTGACCAGAGCCTTGTACAGCCTCAGCAGTACCTCTCTGTTCTTGTAGTCTAGCCGTCTTGAAATGAATGAAACATTGCATTTGCCTTCCTAACTGCCAGCTGAACCTGTATATTAACCTTCAGACAGTCCTGAAATAGGACTCTCAAGTGCCTTCATGCTTCAGATTTCTGAAGCCCTTCCCCATTTTAGAAAATAGTCTGTGCCTCTATTCTTCTTAGCACAGTATATAACCACACAGTTTCCCACATTGTATTTCATCTACCACTTCTTTGCCCAGTTTCCCAGCCTGTCCATGTTCTTCTGCAGCCTCCCCACCTGGCCTTCCACCTTTCTTTGTGTCATCTGTAAACTTAGTAACAATGCCTTCAGTTCCTTTGTTTGGGTCATTAATGTATATTGTGGATAGTGTGGTTCCAAACTGACTGCTGTGGAACTCAAATAGTCACCGGCTGCCATGCTGACAAAGACGCCTTTAACCCCATTCTCTGCCTTGTGCAAATCAGCCAATCCTCTATCCATGCCAGTTCTTACTCCTAACACCATGGGCTCTTATCTTATTTAGCAGCACCTTGTCAAAGGCCTTCTGGAATTCCAAATGGATCACATCCACTGGCTATCCTTTGTTGAACAGATTTATCAGACATGACCCCACCCCCTTGGCAAAGCTATGTTGACTCAGCCCTATTTTACCATGCACTTCCAAATACTCTGCAACCCCACCCTTAATAATGGACTCTAAAATCTTACCGATGACCAAGGTCACACTAACCAGCCTATAATTTCCTGTCTTCTGACACCCTCCCTCCCTGCTGAAAAAGGGGTATTACATTAGCCATTTTTCAGTCCTCTGAGACCCTCCCAGACTCCTGGAATTTCTGAGAAATTACCACCAATGCCTCAGCAATCTTCACAGCTACTTCCTTCAGAAACGTAGGGTTAGTCCATTCGCCTGGGTGATTCCTCTACCTTCAGACCTTTCAGCTTCTCCAGCACCTTCTCCTTGTGATGGCTGCTAACACTGAACTCCACACCCTGACTCCCTTCAAGTTCTAGAACGCTGCCAGTGTTTTCACAGTGAAAACTGATGCAAAGTACCTATTTAGTTCCTCTGCCATTTCTTTGTTTCCCATTAATACTTCCCCAGCCTCATCTTCCAATGGTCCAACATGGACTCTTGCTTCTGTCTTAGCTTTTTATCTAATCAAAAAATCTCTTGCAATCTTCTTATATATTACTAGCCAGCTAGCCCTCACATTCTGTCTTCTCCCTCTCTTGCTGATTTTTCTTTTTAGTTGTCCTCTGCTGGTTTTTAATAGCTTCCTGCTAATCTTCACCACACTGTATGCCCTGATCAGTGACTAAGTGTGTCAGTGAGTGTGATGATCTGGAAGGTCTCTTCAGATTCAGTCCCCAGTTTCTACTGGGATGGCCAGGTGGACATTGAAGTTGACATTAACAGCCCTTGGATGTGGAGGGGACAATCAACTGGTGTTCCTGTTTCTGTTGGCCACACAGCATCCCTTGTGGGTAACAGTGTGTGGAGCCTTGGCTGGCATTAGGAGTCATGGGTAATGAATGGGGCTGGTGGCAGGTTGATAAAAGATGGCCAAAACCAATGTGATTGTATCTCATTGAGATGTCTGCGCCTTCTGGAAGGTAAGTAATCAGAGAGGCAAGTATCGTTGGGCAGAGGAAGAGAATGAACACAAGGTAGTAGTGCACAGGTGAAAGTATGTTTAAGCAGAATCAATCAGAAGGTTTCATCATTTCGGAAATTATGATGGGAGCTTTTGGAAAGGAAATATTTATACATAAGAATATAAGCTATTTGGCCTAATGAGTCAATTCCGTAGCCTGTTCTTCGCAAGAGCCTCCTGTCACCCCACTTCTTCTCAGCTAAATAGTGCCCGTTTGGCAAGGATTAGTAATGGGTCAGTAGCATGGTGCCTACACTTGTGAAGCTGTAACGTCTATGTGTTGTTTTGCATTGATCTTGGGAAGAAGCATATTGTGAAACTACTCTAGAATTCATCCTATTCACCAGTGTTGTACACTCATCTGTTCAGGTGTTCTGGTTATGGGACACAAAATTCTTGCATTGGTGTCCCTGGTTGGGTTGGTTTGCCTCCCAGCTGATGGCCAGTCATTGTGTTGCCACAGGCTTGGGAAGCATTGATTGTTTACATTAAGAGTCCCATTAGCAGAGCCTGGGTGCAAACACTAGCAGTGGTATAGCATCAGAGAGGTGTTGCTTAACTATGTAATCATTAACTAATTTAATTGAAGACTGAAAGATTGCTGAGACCTGCATTTGTTTGGTGCTTGTCACAGAAATTAATACTGGATAATAATCATTGCACCCGTGTTGGAAAATGTAAGCAATCCTGGGCTGCCTTCCATGCTCAGGTCCTTTTTTTACCCAGGACTTGCATAGGTGTAGATTTAATTTGGTATTTTTGGGGAATAAAATGCAGAACTGAGTTTGATCAACATACATAAAAATTAATGCTTCACTGGATCTCGTGCTGTACATTTGAATATTTATACACATTTCTTGGTGAGGGATTGTACAGTCTCCAGTATTCATTGCTCAATTCTCGTCGATTGCCCTGAAATACAATATAATCCTCTGGGCAGCAGTAAGGTGAGGAGCCCATTAGCCTCTTCCCCAGATCCCCTTTGCTTTGTGTATGACTGCGGAAGGCTATTCCACTATGCAGGACAATATGCCTGACTGTGAAGTCTTGTCTAATGTTGCTGTACAGCATGAAATACTAATGCAAAAAAAAAACCCCTTGCTTGCGGTGGGATGATTATGCTGTAGAAACCTTGGTGCATTCTGTTGAATGCAAATGATCTGGCATGGATTTAGTTATGTGGCTTTTACTGAAGATGTGCATTTCCTGATTTAATCTTCTTCCTGACGCTGTTCTGAAATGTTGCTGTGTTGATTTCGTAATGGAGTTTTGATGGGTTTCCAAGCACTGTTTTAAGTAAAATGTGTTGTTTTTAAAACCATGATTGATCAGCAGTGATGGGCTTTTGGTCTCTTTCACTTGAGCTGATCTTAGTGTGACAGAGATTTGGCCCATTTTTTTGTTAGGCTGTGTCTGTTTTCGAATGCTGTGTCAGAGAGGCCAAGGTTTCAGTGAACTTGATTTTGCTTATTTTCCAAAAACAAAGTGCTGGAGAAACTCAGATAACAAGGTGTAGAGCTGGATGAACACAGCAGGCCAAGCAGCATCAGAGGAGCAGGAAGGCTGACGTTTCGGGCCTAGACCCTTCTTCAGAAACTCAGCAGTTTTGGCCGGATGTGTGGAGAGAATAAACACAGTTATTGTTTTGAGTTCATTTTTTTTTTTCTCAACAGATGCTGTCAGATGTGCTGAGTCTCTCTCTGTCTTTGTTTCACATCTCCAGCGTATGCAGTTCTTTGTTTTATATTGTTGCTTATTTTTTTTCCCTATCCTCCTCTTGGCCAGTGTTCTGCTTTGACCAATAAGGATCGATCAAACTGGAAGAATGGCCTTTTTCCCAGCCAAATCCCTACTGTCAGTCCACCTGACTTTGAGTAGCACTTGATGTAAGATAAAACAAGCAGCTCATCAACCAACTCTGTAGCATGAGGACCACCTTCAGGCTGGTTATTGCTTGGCCACTGCTTCCAGCAAAGTCCAAGCATTGAAATAATTGGAGTCCTTCAATGTCAGGGGAGATCTTATAGAAACATATAAGACTATGAAGGGAATAGATAAGGTGGAGGCAGGGAGGTTGTTTCCGCTAGCAGGTGGAACTAGGACTAGGGGGCATCGCCTCAAAATAAAGGGAAGCAGATGTAGTACTGAGGTCAGGAGGAACTTCTTCACCCAAAGGGTTGTGAATCTGTGGAATTCCTTGCCCAGTGAAGCGGTTGAAGCTACTTCGCTGAATGTTTTTAAGGCAAGGCTAGATAAATTTTTTGAACAGTAGAAGAATTAAGCGTTATGGTGAGCGGGAGGGTAAGTGGAGCTGAGTCTCAAAAAGATCAGCCATGATCTTATTAAATGGCGGGGCAGGCTCAAGGGGCCAGATGGCGTACTCCTGCTCCTAGTTCTTATGTTCTTATGTTTATGTCTCTCTCTCTCTTGCTGTCTGTCTGTATGTGTCTCTCTCTCGCTCTCTCTCTCGCTCTCTCTCTCGCTCTCGCTCTCGCTCTCGCTCTCGCTGTCTGTGTGGTCTCTCTCTCTCTCTCTCTCTCTCTCTCTCTCTCTCTCTCTCTCTCTCTCTCTCTCTCTCTCTGCAAATATCTGAGCTGAATATGGAATACCACTGTCAAAGGCAGCAGTATCGTGGTGCACTGAAAGAAACAAAATCTTTCATTTATTCCACACTTCGTAATGTCATGACATCCTGAAATGCTTTACATACAACATAGCACTTTCAACACATGGTATGGTAATGTGGGAAATGTGGTAGCCAATTTGTACGTAGCAAACTCACCACAGACAGGGTAAAGTTTTGATGAAAACAGAAGTTGCTGAAAAAACTCCGCCAGTCTGGCAACATCTGGCAGCTATCATTGACCAGAAACTCAACTGGACTCACTACATAAATGCAGTGGCTACAAGAGCAGGTTGGAAGTTCAGAATACTGTGGCAAGTAACTCACCTCCTGACTCCCAAAACCTGTCCACCATCTACAAGGCACAAGTCTGGAGCGTGATGAAATACTCCCCACTTGCCTGGATGAGTGCGGCCCCAACAACACTCAAGAAGCCTGACACCATCCAAGATAAAGCAGCCCGCTTGATTAGTGCTACATTCACAAGCATCGACTCCCTCTACCACAGACGCTCAGTAGCAGCAGTGTGTACTATCCACAAGATGCACTGCAGAAATTCACCAAAGATCCTCAGACAGCACCTTTCAATTCCAGGACCACTTCTATCTAGAAGGACAAGGGCAGCAGACATATGGGAACACAGCCACCTTCACGCTCCCTTTCAAGCCAATCAGTGTCCTGAATTGGAAATATATTGCTGTTCCTTCACTGTCACTGGGTCAAAATCCAGGAATTCCCTTCCTAACGGCATTGTGGGTCAACCTACAGCAGGTGGACTGCAGCAATTCAAGAGGGCAGCTCACCACCACCTTCCCAAGGGCAACTAGGAACGGGCAATAAATGTTGGCCTGCCAGCAATGCCCACATCCCACAACTGAAGAGGGGAAAGAAAGAATCTGTGGAGATAAATCAGAAACTTCAACTCTGACTTCTATCCACAGTGCTGCGAGACCTGCTGAGCCTTTTGAGCAATTTCTGTTTTTGTTTCTGATTTGCAGTATCCGCAGTTCTTTTGGTTTTTATTTAATGTTTTAATTTTGTTGGTCGAAGGGAAATCTTTCACCAGGATAAGGTGACAACTCAAAATCAAAGCAAAATGTTGCAGATGCTGGAAATCTGAAAATGCTGAAGAAATTCAGCAGATCTGGTGGAACAAGGAACCCTGAAGAAGATTCATGTCCGACTTGAAATATTAACTCTTGCTCTCTGTGGATGCCTTTGGTCCTGCTGAGTTTCTCCAGCATGTTCTATTTTCATTATCATGGCAACCGCTCCCTTGACCACCTTCAAAATTGCACTTTCATCTTCCATGCCTGTTCAAAAAGGTGGGTCTTTGGTTCAATAGGTTTTAATATTAGTCCCAAAGTGCAACTTGATCTAAACCCGCTGGCTGTCAGCACTGGCATGGGTTGTCTGGGGTGGTGACACCTCTATAAAAACAGTTAAATTTTCACCAACCTATAATTCTTCTGCCAAGACAAGGAAACTGCTCTAAAAGCAGAATCCTGAAATCCAGGAGCTCCTTTCATTGTCAAGTACACATTGCACCTGGTGCACTGGTGTCAACAAGATATATCCACAGCTGTGGACTTCTCTGCTGCACAAGATCAGTATAGTGCATCAGTGGATTGATATGTTTGCCAAGGCAAGGTCAGCAGCACTCCTATCTGAAGCAGTAGGTTGTCCGTTTAAGTCCCACACTAGGCACCTGAGCATATGATTGAGCAGTGGAGAGGTGCCATCTTTAGAAGGAGACCCTGTCTTTCCTGTCAAATGGATATGAGAGATCCAGAAAGTTATATAGCACAGAATGGTTCTCCGTGGCCCGCCATGTCTATGCCAACTTTTGAATGGACCTTGCAAATATTAGTTCTGAACTCTCTCTCTCTCTCTCTCGCTCTCTTTCGCGCCTCCCCCCCCCTCTCTCTCTCTGCAAGTTCTCTGCGGCTGTACCACTGTATTTTGCATTCTGTTCTGCTACCCTGATGCACTTTGTGTAGTGCGATCTGCCAATTTAGCACGCAAACCAATACTTTTCATTGTTATCACATGTACCAAGATACAATCAAACAAATCAAATTTTACTATCTGAGCTCTTGAGTTTGAGTTTGTTCCAGTTATCGTAATTATTTTCCATTATGTAACATTATTTGCATTGTTGAATTCAAATTCTTGTTATTGTTGTGGAGTTCATTTTTTTTATTTACCCATGGGATGTGGCTGTTACTGCCTGGCTAACATTTATTGCCTGTCCCTATGTTGCCTTGAAGGTGGTGGTAAGCTGCCACCTTAAACTGCTGCAGTCTGTGTGCTGTAGATTGACCCACAATGCTTTTAGGGAGGATTCCAGGATTCTGACCCAGCGACAGTGAAGGGGCGGTGATATATTTCCAAGTCCGGATGGTGAGTGGAGTGGAGGGGAACTTGAAGGTGGTGGTGTTCCCATATGTAGGCTGTGCTTGTCCTTCTCAATGGAAGTGGTTCTGAAGTTGCAGTCTAAGGAATCTTGGTTAATTTCTGCAGTGCATCTTGTAGGTAGTACACACTGCAGCTACTGAGCATCGGTGGTGGATGGTTGTGGATGTGCTGCCAATCAAGCGGGCTGCTTTATCCTGGATGGTGTCAAGCTTCTTGCGTGTTGTTGGGGCTGCACTCGTCCAGGCAAGTGGGGAGTATTCCATCACATTCCTGACTTGTGCCTTGTAGATGGCGGACAGGCTTTGAGGAGTCAGGAGGTGAGTTACTTGCTGCAGTATTTCTAGCTTCTAGCCTGCTCTTGTAGCCACTGTGTTTATATGGTGAGTCCAGTTGAGTTTCTGGTCAATGGTAACCCCCAGGATGTTGATATTGGGGATTCAGCGATTGATAACACAGTTGAATGTCAAGGTGTTATGTTTAAATTGTCTCTTATTGGCATTGGTCATTGCCTGACATTTGTTTGCCAGTTGTCAGCTCAAGCCTGCATATTGTCCAAATCTTGTTGCATTTGAATGTGAGCTGTTTCAGTATCTGAGGAGTCACGAATGGTGCTGGACATCGTGCAAATCATCAGTGAACATCCCCACTTCTGACCTTATGATAGAGGGAAAGTCATTGATGAAGCAGCCTAAGATGTTTGGGCCTAGGGCACTTCTCTGAAGAACTCCTGCAGAGATGTTCTGGAGCTGAGGTGACCGGCTTCCAACAAACACAACCAGCTACTGATGTGCCAGGTATGACTCCAATCTGCAGAGAGTTTGTCCCCTGATTCCAGTTTTGCTAGGGCTCCTTGATACCACACTTGGTGGAATATGACCTAGCTGTCAAGAGTTGTCGCTCTTACCTCACCTCTGGGATTCAGCTCTTTTGTCCACATTTGAACCAAGGCTGTACTGAGGTCAGGAGCTGTGTGGTCCTGGTGGAACCCAAACTGGGCATCACTGAGCAGGTGCTGCTTGATAGCATTCAGTCACTTTATTGATGATTGAGAGTTGACTGATAGGGCGGTAATTGGCCAGGTTAGATTTGTCCTGCTTCTTATGCACAAGGCATACCTGAGCAATTTTGCACGTTGCCTGGTAAATACCAGCATAGTAACTGTACTGGAACAGCTTGGCTATGTGAGCAGCAAGTTCTGGAGCACAAGTCTTCAGTATTATTGCTGGAATGTTGTTGGGGCCTGTAGCCTTTGCAGTATCCAGTGCCTCTAACTGCTTTTTTGACACCACGTGGAGTGAATCGAATTGGCTGAAGACTGGTATCTCTAACAATGGGGACACTGGACGAGGCTGAGCTGGGTCTTCCGCTTAATACTAACAGCTGAAAATTGCTGTGAATCCTTCAGCCTTATCTCTTGCACTTTTGTGTTGGGCTGCTCCATCGTCGAGGATAGTGATATTTGTAGAGCCTCCTCCTTCACTGAGATGTTAATTATCTACTGCAGCTGATGACTGGATGTTGCAGGACTGCAGCAATAGATGTGATCTGAGTAAAGTCCAGGTGAATTAGAAGAGAAAATGGCGAGTTTTAACAACTCGATGACTAATTCAATTTCCTGCGCAGTGGTAATGGTAACTGCTTGTGGGCTGAATGGCACTGAAAGGGTACAATTTATCGAAGAGTTAGAACAAAATCAGCTGGAGATTATAATTTTTTCTATTGCAGCCTGTCTTTATAACCGTTCCTTTTTACTTTGCTGTAGTTCACTGCCTACAAGCCTCTGGTATTTCATCCATGTGTCTCTCTTCCTGTTTAATTTTTTGATGTCAGCTGTGGCTCAGTTGGTCCCACTGTCACAGTTGAGTCACATGATTGTGTGTTCAAGACCCACTGCAGATCTGGAGCACAAAATTTGTGGTTGACTTTTGGTTGCTGTAGTGAGGCTTTGCTGCACTGCCATTGTTTTAATGAGCTATTAAACAGGGGCCTCTTGGGTGGGTGTGTAAGATCCTATGACAATATTTTTACAAAGAACAGCTGTCCTGGTTAATGTTTATCCCTCATAATATCACAACAACAAATTATCTGGTCATTACCAATTGCTGCATGTGAGAGCTTGCTGTGCGCAAATTCACCTCAGTATTTTCTACATTTAAAGCAGTGCTTCAGGTATACTACATTGACTGTAAAGCCTTTGGGATGCCTTACAATCATGAAAGGCAATTCAGAAATGCACGACTTTTCACTGGAGACTTGAGTCGTTGATGTTGACACTTGAGTGTAACACTAAGGTTGTGTTGTACTGCCTGAGATACTATTTTACACCCCTTTGTCCTGGCTAACATTTATCCCTTGATCCTCATTTGGAAGATAGATGGTCAGCTCATAATTTCAATGTTAGTGAAACCGTTTGCATCACGGCAGTGGTTACACTGCAAATGTCTTTAATTGACATGGCGCCATGAGTGACCTGATATAAATGGATGTTCTATCTCTTTGTTGGCATATGAGATAGCCTGGCATACTTGCCCATTCAGCGCAGTCCAGAGATTGATTGTGACTTCTATATAATGCCATGAAGGGGATTCAAATATGTTCCTCTGATTTTAATTTTATACTCCAGTTTTATATTAGTATGACTTCTGTTTTGTAAATAATGGGGATGTGTACTGTGCAGATATGGTTTAAGGATTTATAATCATAGAATCCCCACTGTGTGGAAACAGGCCATTCGGCCCAACAAGTCCACACAGACCTTCTGAAGACATCCCCCCCCTCCCCAGACCCATCCCCCTACCCTATCCCTGTATTTCCTTGAGCTAACACACCTAACCCACACATTCCTGAACACTATGGACAATTTAGCATGGCCAATCCACCTAACCTGCACATCTTTGGACTGTGGGAGCACCCAGAGTAAACCCACGCAGACATGGGGAGAATGTGCAAACTCCGCACAGACAGTCATCCGAGGCTGGAAACGAACCCAAGTCCCTGACGCTGTGAGGCAGCAGTGCTAACCACTGAGCCACCGTGTGACTCACTGTGTGTTTCGTGTGTGACTCCTTCCAACTACAAGCACTCTGAAACTGCAGTGTGCGTGTCTTTTTTTTTTGCTGGTCTGAGTGAAGTATATGATTTCTGCCATTTCTGCTTCTAATTATATAGCCTTCCTCTTTCCCTATTAAAATAATACTGTTCAAATCTCCTGCCTTAATGCTAGATTGTTGGGTCCATTTGCCACTCACAGCATGCGATCTGATGGTGAAGTCAGTAACGCATCAATTACCATTTCAGGAATGTGCCAAGCTGCTATGGCTTTTTGTTGGCAGCATTCCCTCTGAATAAACTCTCTATTTTGGTGGTGAAATTCACATCCATCCCGCTGAGAGTCCTAGCACAGAAGATCTGTTATGCACCAAAATACAAAAACAAAAATGGCTCCAGGGCATTCTTTCACAGCAAGTTGTCATTAAATTTGTTCGTGCATGCACTTGTATGGATTTATTGTCCAGTTCATGCCCACTTCGCTGAATGGCAATCTGTATTGAAGCATGCACAACTGCACTAAACATATTCTACACTGGAAGATCTCTGCTCACCTGCAGGGTCAAAAACTTCACAATTCTAGCCAATCACGAAGTATTTCCCCTTGCAGCTGTGCCCTTGTTTTTTTTAGGTTTTATTTGTCATTAGAGTGCCTTACGTCATTCTGTCATACCTTTTTATGTTATTTGTAAATATCTGCGGTCTCCTTACTAAGGAAGAGATTTGTTATACAGGGTGTTCAATAAAGGTTCACCAGATTAAATCCTGGGAGGACAGGATTGTCCTGTGAGGAGATATTGAGGAGACTAGTCCTGAATTCTGTAGCATTTTGATGAAGGAGGGGTGATCTCATTGTAGCATACAAAGTTCTTACAGGGTTCAGCAGGCTAGATGTAGGAGCAATGTTTCCCCAGCCGGCGGGTGGGTGAGTATGGAGTGTAGAACAAGGGGCACCGTCTGTGATTTAAGATGTAGACCAGTGAGGATTGGGAGAAGGATGTGGAATTTCTTCACATTTGGTGTCGTGAATCTTTCGCCTTCTCTATCCCATAGGGCAATGTGAGCTCAGACCTTGAGTATGTTCAAGGCAGCGAATGGTAGTTTTCTAGATGTTGCAGATATCAAGGGATGGATGGATAGTTCAGGGAAATGGAATTGAAGAATGCTGTGATCTACTTAGAATGTCAGAGCAGGCTAAAAGGTTCAAATGGCCTACCCGTTCCAATTTCCTGTGTTCTGTAAATAACGGTGTTAAATGAATCAATACTTAATATATTTTCAACGAAGAAAACAATAATCCTTTCCCATTGCAAGGTTAAACCTTTCATATTTCAGTTGACTGAAGTGACTATTTCATGAGTATCTCAAAAGATCTAACAAAGTTGAGCAATGCTGACAATCTGGGGTGACATCAGATCTTTCCCTTGAACTGCTTTCTAACAGCACCCTTTATATAGCTGAATTGAAGAGGGAAACGTCTTCAAAGATAAAAGGCACCTCATCATGTCCCTGTCCAATCCTTATTCCAGATTAGCTTCGATCTGTGGCCGTGTGGAGCAAGGTAGAGCTACCTTAGAGGGAAGCATTTGGATGACTGTCTAGTGGGCAGTTAGAGGCATGGCTGGCGAAGTGGAAATGGGGATAGAGTGCATTTGCTTTGTTTCTTTGAGCTACCTCCTCCTCACCCCATCTGCCTCCTGTCAGTCTCTTTTATTATCAGTTTCTTCCTTTTCAGTTCCCTAGCCCCATAGGAATTAGACGGCAGTGAAGCACTCTTAGTCAGACCAATTATTCAGTAAACAAGTTTCTGTCAAGCTAAAGATAATGAATGACTTTTCTCTTCACTTGATTGAATCTGAACTTTTGGAAAATTTCTTTCAGTGGGATTTTGCATTTGGTGATAGTAAAGAGAAGGATCTGTGTATGGCACTAGATTGTATCTTTTGAAAAATTCTGTCCTTGCATCAGACCATTGCAAACTCTGATGTATGGTGCAATGATGATAGTAGAAGGAGGTAGTTTGTAATTTTAGGTTTGTGAATTATCCTTTATTGGCCAAGATTGGCTGAAAAAGTTTCTGTGATGCTTGTGATTCTCGGTATGTTTGCTCAGGTAAAAGCTCAAGATTGTATGGGGAATACTCATTTTAGGGAAATGATCTTCCAAATTGAAAGGACAGACACAATTTTAATCCAGAGTTTGCTTTCTGCTCAGGAAGAATGTCTAAATGATCTAATAATTAAAATGAACATTATACATGAAAGATGGGAGCAATTTTTGCATGATTGGAGTTCAGATGAAACTCGGAGGTTGTGAGGACAAATTGTACTTGGTGTTGGGTTGCTCCAGCAATGTGTTGGCTAAGGCATTATGGCCTAATGGTGTCTTTCTGTGCAGTAAAATTGATTTGGTGTTTAAATTAAAGAGTGTACTCCATTTCTCTCCATTCAAATGAACTGATTGATTCAGTGCTCTACATGACTTGCTTGGAGAAATTGTAAAAGTGTAAAATGGGTCATGTAACTCGAAGTGAGAATGAAAATGGCCAACCAGATCGGTGGGAGGTGTGCACTTTTCAAAATGGTTGCATCAATGAATGAATGTGGAGATATTTAGTAGGAATTTAGTCTCTTCAGTTGGTGTTTAGGTTCAATCTCGTTTTTTTTTATTGTCATGTGACAAAATGGTGACAACAACTTGGACATCATGAGCCTCTGGGCTGAGGGAATGGAATCTGAGCATTTTTGAATCTGTACATCTTACAGTGAAGTTGCTGATAGTTTGCTTTCATTCTCCCATCTTGTGGTTAGAATCTATGATTCATATCACAAAATGGAAACAACACAAGGATTGGAAGTGACATGATTGCTGGTTGTTGGTGAGAATTCATTCCTCCCTCTTTTTGCCTTTCACTCTCCTCATTCTTTCTCCCGCAATTTTCACATCTCCAATTTCTTTTAGAAGGTTGTTAGTGAATCAATTTCATTCTCATTCTCTTTCTCACTTAGAATTGTTATGTGACAGAAAGATGTCACGCCACCTGCAATGCTTGTGCTGGTTCTCATTCCCTTGCCTATTTCCACGCAGCCCTGCAGTTACAGATGATGATTCAATTTTGTTTTGAAAGCCATAATTCAATCTGCTTCCACCTCACTCCCAGGAGGTGAAGTCCAGGTCCCAACCTCTCGCTGCATAAGTAAATTTTTCCTCATCTCTCCATTTCTTAAAAGAAAAATTTTGGCTAGTTACCTTCAATGTTAAACTTCTCCTTGAAGGAGAACTGCCCCAGCTCCTCCAGTCTATCTGTGTGAGAATGGCGAACGCCACATGCAGACCATTGGCGTGGCTGTGTGCATGCACGCAGCTTAGGAGGGGAGCACAGTGAACTGGTGAGCCTGTGGAATTCATTACCACAGGAAGTAGTTGATGCCAAAACATTGAATGTATTTAAGAGGCGACTAGATATAGCATTTGGGGCAAATGAGATCAAAGGTTATGGGGAGAAAGCAGGATTAGGCTATTGATTTGGATGATCAGCCATGATTGTGAAGAATGGTGGAGCAGGCTCGAAGGGCCGAATGGCGGCCTCCTGCTCATAGAAGAGAGGTTTCTGTGTAACTGATCTTTGATGATGCTTTCCAAACAATATGCTGCTGCATTTTGATTGGGGGCGGAGGGATGGTGGGGTGCAGGCACGGCATCAAATTGAGCAGGATCTTAAAAGCAGAACATGTTTCTCAGCTGTACTTGAGTCCTGGTTGGTAATCGCTAATAAAGTTTCACTTCTGTATGGTATGTAATTTATTCTGTTGTAATTGATTGTCTAAAGTGGTTTAAACTAAATGCAATGATCACTTTTATCACTTTTATACAAATTTCTCAATTTCTAATCAGGCAAGACTCAACACAGGATACCTTTACCATTTGGAATATGTGGGAAAAGAGGTCTTAAATCAAGAAGCAACAATTAAATGACACGAAGCTTGTTTTCATCTATGAAATCTGAACTTTGCATTGGGAGAGTATTGCATTGTGTGGAATAAGCTTTGTTTATTTTTGTGACTGACAATCTCAGAGTTGTAGCACTTGCATCAACTATTGTTGCCCAGTTGTGTTACCACTTCCCCTATTCTTTTGGGTAACCTCTGCACCAAATTACTCAAGCCTTACAATACATCCTAGCTCTTTTACAAGTGGCAGCAAATCTACCACCAGCCATGGTTTACACAGAGTAAAGAAGCTGAGGTATTTGTTTGTAATTTGATGGAAAGCTGAAGCATAAAGTAATTTATTCAATGCTGGTAATACACTGCCAAAATCCAATAATGTCTGCAAAGCATTAATTACATTTAGAAATGTCTTTGGTACCTGTACATGAAAATTGGCTTATTTGAGCCCGATTGATAATTGTGTTGAAGGAAATTGGTTTAAGGTGTGAGTTATGCAATTTTTTTTTACCGATGTTTTGAAGTTGGAATTGAACTGAAGAAAGTACTTGTCCAACTCATTTGTTACCAATCAAACATGACAAGATTGAGAATCTTGGGTACAAAAGACTTCTTTCAATGACTTAGATTAGGTTAAATCATTTTCCTTCAGAAAATAGTAAAAATAACATTATGAAGTGAGTGAATAATTTGAGGCATGAGATACTGCAAGTGTCACATGTTTGAGAGCTGTGCTTCACAAAGCTCGCCACTGAGGTGTTCCTCCCATCATTGGTCTCTAGTGGCTGAATTGATGTTGATTTGATAACAACTCTGTTATCACGTGACAATCACGATAGTGGAAGATGAACTATGTGAACCGTAGTACTTTAGTGTCTAGCAATTCCTGTGCTCCAATGTAATCTGAATATACTTAGCTGTCAATTTTAGCAAATTTTTTCACAATTCAAACAGTAACAGATTTGTGCCTGTGACAGACAAAACACCTTCTGTGAGAATGTTTGTCTGTGTCTGTGAATCTTGGTTAATGTACAGATGGCAACAAATGTACAGTGGCAGGTTCACCTTGACAGGATACAGGAGGTACAGCTGTCTTCAAGTGGAGCAGTTATCAGTTTCAAACAAGAAAGGTCACCTTGTCATGGTAAAGCAGCCTGAGCAAGTCTGTGTACTTTTTGATGAAAGGAAAGATTGACGGAGCTGGTGGGTTTCACAGATTTGAGAGCCTGGATCAGAATGAAGGAGAGTTGCAGGCGGTTGGAATGGTTCAGTATATCTGAACCCTTAACATGCTGAAAGAAGAAACCTCCTGTAGGATAGTGAAGAATGGGATCTTTGGAGCTTGGGTTAATTGGGAAACCTTCCTCCTTTTGATAATGTAGTGAGCGAGAGAGCCGGAGGCACAGCCTTAGAATAACAGACAAGCTGTTTTGGACTGGGATAAGAAGGAATTTCTTCACCCAGGGATGGTGAAATTGTGGAATTGTCTCATCCATACGGATGTCGAAGCTCAGTCATTAAGTATGTCCAAGACAGAAATTGATTGGTTCCTAGTTACTCATGCTAACATACCGTGGGCGGCACAGTGGCTCAGTGGTTAGCACTGCTGCCTCACAGCACCAGGGTTACATTCCACCCTTGGGTGACTGTCTGTCTGTGTGGAGTTTGCACATTCCCCCCTGAACCTGCGTGTGTTTCTTCTGGGTGCTCTGGTTTCCTCCCACAGTCCAAACATGTGCGGGTTAGGTGGACTGGCCATGAGAAATGCAGGGTTACAGGGATGGGATGACTCTGGGTGGGATGCTCTTCAGAGGTCCGTGTGGGCTTGATGGACCGAATGGCCTGCTTCTGCACTGTATGACTCTGTGATATCGGGGTATCGGGATAGCATTGGGAATATGGCATTGAGGCAGTTGCTAGCTCCTTGAGGAGTAAATGGCGTATTCCTGCTTGTATGTTCCTAAATCACTGGAATTTAACATAATTACTGAGTTTGTGGAATTGTAAACAAGCTGTTTTTGCTGTCAGAGCGTTGCTGTCTAAATGCTGTGGGTTCAACCTGTAAACTCGTAAAGTGGAATGCTGGCTGAGATTCAATCTGTACTTGGGTCAGGCTTTCTATTAATGGTAGTTAAAACTGGCCAATTTGCACATTTTAGTACCGCAGACAGTTTCATAATCCAGTCTTCCAATAACATCAATAATGTACTAACCGTTAATGCTTCAAGGAAAACTCCTGCATTGTGCAGAATTAACGACACTCCTTGAAGCTGTCATCGGCTCTGAGTGAAAGGTGAAGGAGATTCTGCATTGTGTAAATTTTTGAAACACCAGGCCATTGGGGATCTGTGCTGGGAACAGGGACTGTATGTCATGGAGAAGATCAGGAGATGCATAGCATCTAAGGAAGCATTTGTGGAGAGACAAATGGAACTAAGTTTACAAGTGCCAAAAACAGAAGTTGCTGGAAAAGCTCAGCAGGTCTGGCAGCATCTGTGGAGAGAAATCAGAGTTAATATTTCGGGTTGAGTGACCCTTCCATAGAACTCAGTTCTGAGGAAAGTCACTTGACTCGAAATGCTAACTCTGATTTCCAGAAACTTTTTTTGATGCTACAGACAACAGGAGCATGAGAATAAGTGTAGCCCATTCAGGCCTTTCAGTTCATGCCAATGTTCAACACTGTACATGCCAGGAAGTTATGTTAAGTCTTTGGAGTGTTTGGTGAGAAATTTGCAGGGTTATGGGGACCAATTAGGGTAGTAGGAATAATTTGATTGTTCTTTCTATTGGAGTCTTGTGGGCAGTTCTATTTGCCCACACTTCACAAAGGGCATCAGGGCCTTGCTTAGAATGCAGAGGAGGTTTTTGTAGAAAGTGTCAGGGATGAGCGATTGGATTTGTGTGGAGAGGCAAGAGAAGCTGGGATTGCTTCATTTCTAGCAGAGACAGGCAAGAGCAAATATACTTTAGCTTTCAAAATCATGAAAGGTTTTGTTTGAATAGAGAAGGAGAAAGTGTTTTGCTGTGGCTGAAGGCTTGGTGATCAGAAAGCATAGAGTTAAGGTAAATGCCAAAGGGCCAGAACTCAACGCAGTGAGTTCTTAATGATGTGGAAACATCTACAAGATGCAGCTCGACAAGGCTCCTCCCACAGCACCTTTCAATTCCGAGTTCTGCATCTACTAGAACAAGGACAGCAAGCAAATAGGAACACCACCACCGGCAAGTTCCCCTTCATGTTCTACACCATCCTGGCATGGAGCTATATTGTTCCTTCACTGGGTCAAGGTCTTGAAATTTCCTCGCCACCAGCATTGTTGATGTTTCTACACTGTGTGGACTGCAGTACTTAGTTGATGAAAACACTTTGCTGTCACCTTCTCCAGGGCAATTGGGTTTGGGAAATGGATGCTGATCTCGCCAGTGACACCTCTGTCCTGTAAACAAACAAGAGAATGTGAATTGGGACAGCCTCAAAATGTGGCAGCTGTTTCAGTCATAACATTAAGAAAGAAACCTGGAGGGTTTAAAGGAGAGAGGGTTATCGGGAAAGAATAGGGCATCGGGACTAATTGGATGGTTCTTTCAAAGAACCAGTATTGGCACAGTGGGCCAAATGGCCACCTTCTGTGATGCATGTTTCTATAATCAGTGAAGACTTTCTTCCCCTTGTCTGATTAAACTGTTTCACTCAGTTGAAAGTAGCACATGGCCTCGTGGTCATTTGAAAAGAACCTTGGAATGAGGTCTTTCCTACAGCTTTGATTAGGCATGCACTTAGCTGAGTCTGGTCTTATTAGCGGCACTATAGAAGCAACTGGCACATCCTCGATGAATCGCTTGAGCAAGTTATCTATTACTGTTCAAAGCTGAAAGTTGCAAAACTTCATTAAGTGCTGGTGAAATCTTGTCAGTTTAGAACTGCACCAAGGGTTACTGTTGAATTCGATCGGAAAGCAAACGTTTCCTGGGTTGAAGGAAAGAAACAAGGGAATGGGACTAATTGATAGTCCTTTCAGGAAATTAACATGGGTTGAAAATAAAAGTCCTTTCCTGTTACAAGTTTATCACTAATTTTGAGGGGACAGCACTTGACATCAAGATCGCATTCAATCAAGGACAAAACAGCCTGCTTGATTGGCACCACATCTACAAACATCCACCCCCGATGCTTAGCAGGAGCAGTGTGCACTATCTACAAGGTGCACTGCAGAAACTCACCAAAGATTCGCAGACAACACCTTCCAAACCTGTAACTACTTCCATCTAAAAGGGCAAAGGCAGCAGATACATGGGAACAGCAGAACCTGCAAGTTCCTCTCCAAGGCACTCACCAGCCTGACTTGGAAATATATTGTTGTTCCTTCGTGTCACCAGCTCAAAATCCTGGAATTCTTTCCCTAACAGCATGTGAACTGCAGCCATCCAAGAAGGCAGCTCTCTACCATTGTCTGCAGGGCAACTAGCGATGGGAAATAAAAATATTTTTCACACAGCAAGTTGTTAGGATCTGGAATGTATTGACTGGAAATGTGGTAGAAGCAGGTTCAATGGAGGCGTTCAAGAGGGGGCGTTGTAGGGTTCATTGGGTAGAAATGGTGTGTGGGGATATGGAGAAAATGCAGAACGTTGGCACAAGGTATTAGAGCCCGTGCAGGCAGGATAGGCTGAATTGCCTCCTTCTGCACTAAAATAATTCTGTGATTCTGTAATTTCAAAGAATCTGGAGAAAAATGCTTTGTTTGCACATCACTTTAAATCTGTGCCCTCTTGTTCTTTCTCTTTATAACCGGCAACAGCCTAATCTTTCCTACTTTTGTCCAGCCCGTTTAATGATTTTGAAAACCTCTCTCAAATCTCCTCTTTGCCTTTTTCTCTCCAAGGAGGGGAACACCAATTTCTTCAGTCTGTCCTCATAAATAAAGGTTCTCATTCCTGGAACCATTCTTGTAAATCGCTTTTGCACTCTGTCCAATGTGTTCATAGGTACTAAGGAGCCTCTGAGTCGCCAAAGCAATATTTAAATCTGACAGACCGATTTTAGCTGGAATTCCCTCTGGTTGCCCTGTTACAGGAATGATATTATTAAGCTGGAGAGGGTTCAGTAGAGATTTAGCTGAATGTTGCTGAGAATGGAGAGTTTGAGTTAGAAGGATAGGCTGGGATGTCTTTCACTGGAACATGGGAGGTTGAGAGGTGACCTCAGAATTTATAAAATCATGAGGGGTATAGACAAGGTGAATGAATGGTAGGTTTTTTTTTCTTAT
The DNA here is from genome assembly GCF_021869965.1 of Rhincodon typus. Classification (NCBI taxonomy): domain Eukaryota; kingdom Metazoa; phylum Chordata; class Chondrichthyes; order Orectolobiformes; family Rhincodontidae; genus Rhincodon; species Rhincodon typus. Next base: position 6,318,882 of record NC_063359.1, read on the forward strand.
TGAGTGGGGGATTTTAAGCCTTGGGCGCATTTTATAAGCTGAGAGGAGAGAGATAAAGGGCAGTTTCTTTTACACAGAGTGTGGTTCGTGTGTGGAATGAACTTCCAGAGGAAGTGATGGATGCAGGTACCGTTACAAAGTTTAAAAGACATTTAGACAAGTACATGAATAAGAAATGTTCGGAGGGATATGGGCCAAGTGCAGGCAGGTGGGATGAGTTTAGTTTGGGATTATGGTTGGCTGGGACTGTTGGACCAAAGGGTCTGTTTCTGTGCTTTATTGACTCTGTGACTATCAACACTGTGGACTACCTACTGTGACACCACATGGACTGCAGCGGTTCAAGAAGGTAGCTCACTACTGGGCAATAACTGATGGATTCATAGAGGAGCATTAAGCAACTGACTGCCAATTAATAAATGCCTGTCAGCCCTCATTGAAGGGGCTGTACAGTAGCTACAACACTTGAACTATTGTGTCCTCATGGTGATCACTGGTTGGGAGTAAAGAAATTATTGTGGAGGATTGGGCTCACTTTTTGACGGATTAGTTGCTGTCATCATCAGCTGTCTCTCAACTTGAAGAGGGGTCTCAGATTTCAGCTGTGGATCTATATGTCTCTCAGATCTTTGCTCCCTTATGAAAGAACAAAGTGTCCCTTTAAAATGAGGGTCCTCTCACTCATTTCAGTGTTTTTGTTTGTGTCTGGGGACTCCACTATACTACCTGCACCCCCATAAGCCGTAACTCTATTTGTAAAACAGAAATCTAACTCTATTTGGAATGAATTCAATGATCCAGGCTTCACTGTTCTCTGTGGGAAGAGAATTACATTGTCCAATGACCCACTGAGCGCAGAAATTCTTCTTCATCTCCATCACAGAAGGAAGACTTCTTATTTGTAAACTGTCCTCTAGTTCAATGCTCTCTCATGAGAGGAATCATCCTCTCAGTAGTCTATTAAACCCTCTTAGGGTGTTTATATGTTTTAATCCGATTACCTCTTAAACCCCAATAGATTCAGGCTGAGCCTGCTCAGCTTTTCCTAAGACAGTTTCTAAACCAGGAATCAACTTTGTGAACACTAGGAGGTGATAACTATTCAATATAATCCAACCATCCTGAACTGATGACTCCAAGTTGGCATAGTGCCGCACACATTGTCTTTGGCTGAAGTCTACAGAGAATTCTCAGAATATGCATTGATAAGGAGTTCATGGAATCTTGACAAAATGAAAAAGCTACCCAATGTGCCTCCAGACTCATCATCAAACCTCCTAAAAGCAAATCAGCAGTAAGAGCTAATATCCTTTTATGTAGCACTTGAGGTTTCTTAAAGTTTTGTTTATTCCGAATTAGCTCGTTGCTTTAGAAAAGGGCATTGGTTCAAATTATTGCCTCCTTGCATTAAAGTACCTTTTGTGGGAAAAGTATTACATGTTTATTGTGTTGCCTGTTTGTGCATGAGTATCACAGGATGCTAATGCAACGGTAACTCAGGTTCTTGGAGTGGTTGTCACAACCACTAGCTTAAGTGTTGAAAACATTCTGCAAAACTTTATTCCAGATAGTTGTTAAAAGGTGGTTTACTGCATAGCTGTATCCCGGAGATTCCCTTTAGAGTTGAGTTTCATGGCACGCAGAGGGAATGTAAAGAACAAGCTTTAGATGGTGAAATTTGTCTTTATGCAGCAACTTCTTTGGCCTCCAGCCTTCAGTGTTTAACTGCTAGTGAAGTATTTCTTAAAGTGCAGTAATGTAGAAAGAATGGTGTCATTTTCTACTGCACCATTCTCTGTCTCCTATTTTACACTGCACCGATTCCCCTTTCCCATTTTACTATCTGACCCATTCTTTCTCTCTCTTTCCCATTTTACAGTCGGACCCATTCCTGTTCTTTCCCATTTTACTTTCTGACCCATGTGCGCATTGTCTCATTTTCTGCTCTGCACCATTCCCTATCTGTCTGGTTGTACTCTCCACACAGTTCTCAATCTCTCTGATTATAGCTTCTGTACTCAATACTAAAAGGATCCTTCAGGATGCAGTCACCAAAATACAGATTGCCCGGCAAAGAAGTAACTGCAGTGGCCTGGGTGTTGCGAGTCAGACTGTTGTGCTGCTTCTTCTCACTGTTAGGACTGAGCTCTGTACTTCTGACCATCGGTTCTAATCCCAGATCCTTCAGAAGCTGAAAACCAACAATTCCCTCTTACTGTAGGACAGTCAGGGGGAAATCATCACAATTGATGCAATTTTATGAGATTTCAATGTCCAAGAGCACCGCCAGCCATTTTGGCATCTCCTATGAAAGGGTAAGTGTGAGGGAAGGTGGCAGTTGGTTAAGGGGTTAGGGTGCCAGGGAGGGTGGCATACCAGGTAAATAATGGTATGCTTACGGTAGGTTAAGCATCAGGATAGGCTGGGGAATGTATGTGGGATCTGGTGGCAGGCAAGTGGGGTTTGGAACTCAGTGAGGGGAGAGAGGAGATTGGATGTTGTGGGGGTGAGGGCGGGGTGTCAGACATGTCGAGGTGTGTGGGCAGGGGGATTTGTTTGGGGACGGGTTATGTTGGATCTGTCAAGTGAGGGAATCTGGGTCCTGTGAGTGCGAAGGAGATGTTAGTCCTGTGGTGGAGGTGGGGGATGTTGAATCTTGGGATGAGAAAAGAAGTGTCCAAACTCCAGTGGGAGGGATTGTGTGTTGCACCCTTTGAATTTTCCACCTTTTTTAAGGATATTTTTACTGGATGGTTCCACATGCAGGGGAATTACCTATCTGAATCTTCAATTTCCAGGGCAACCAAAGGGAAGGCAATGGCCTAGTGGTAATATCGCTGGACTGTTAATCCAGAGACCTAGATAATGTTCTGTGTACCTGAGTTCGAATCCCATCATGGCAGATGGTGGAATTTGGATTCCACAAATATCTGGAATTAAGAATCTAATGATGACCATGAATCCACTGTAATTGTCAGAAAACCCCATCTGGTTCACTAATGCCCTTTAGGGAAGGAAACTGCCATCCTTACCTGATCTGGCCTACATGTGACTCCAGACCCACAGCGATGTGGTTGACTCTCAACTGCCCTCTGGGCAATTAGGGATGGGTAATAAATGCTGTTTGGCCAGTGCTGCCCTTGTCCCATTAATAAATAAAAAAAAACTCCCACAGAGTCTCCTGCATTTGGGGTTCCACATGGGGCTAGCTTGCTGCTCCCACAAATATCTGGCCTTCGGATTACCTGGGACCAAAGGCTTCAAAGGTAATCAGCCACAATGGGAACATTCCTGTCATCAGTTAAGGGACCAGATAGCACCGATATTCACTGACAGTAGAGTCATTGCTAAGATTTTTTAAGATCTTTCCTCCTTTTATCTCCCAGATTGTGTGAGGTTCAGAGTTTCCTTGTGAGGTTTTACTCACTGGCACACCCATGTCCTGAGAGTTCCCTCCCATTTTGTGGAATATGAAATTCACTTTTAATGTAAATCTCCCAAGCAGAAGTCAGGTTCTTTCAATTATGTCTCCAACACCTTGAGCTCCAAATGGACTTGCTGTGTCTAAATTGCAGCAATAGCAAATGGTACAATTTTAGCAGGGCCAGTTATAGTTATTCGCAATCAAAGCGAAACCATCACAGTAATTGGAAGCAATATTTCTCACCTTATTTGCTAATTGCAGGTGTTAAAATTGTTCTTGCTTCATTCAAGCTGTTGTCTATTTTAAACAGCCCACTCCTCTTTGTAACGGATGCAGTTTTCCCTTTTAGGCGCAATTGATAGCGACACCCTGACGTACATCTGTCAGCAACTGTAGCTGCTGTAGAGGATTGCAGGAAAGACTGTCATGTTTAGATCAAGAATGAACGCATAGGCCCAAGAGGTGATCAAAAGCAAAGCACAAAGATGTGGGCTTATATGCAGTGTAAATCAGAACTGTTTGTTTATCCTGATGATCCAGGCTTTGCATAAAATATGTTGTTGTTGACGATGCACAAATGACATTCAAGCTGTTTTCTCAAGAAAATCTGCTTTATATTGCATTTTCTATGGTTTTGTAGTATTGGAGGGGTATATGTTATTGTTCATATAAAATTGAACCAGAGATCTTGCCTTTCTGAAGTAGCCTCTTGTGTTCTTTTTGTTTGTTTGATGCGTAGACCTCGTACAATGTTATTTGCCTCAAGTACTCATTACAGTCGTAATAATTTTTGCCACTCTCTGAGTAAAGAATTTTCCTCAATTCTCCATTTGGAGTTATTACTGATGGTCTTTTGTGTATGGCCCATTACTCCGGCCTTGCTCTCAAGTGGAAGCCCCTTATTTAGTACTACACTATTGAACCCTTTTTCATCGTCTCAAACAGCCTCGATCGGTTTACCTTGGAAACAAGCCCCAGCTTATTCAATCATTCCAGATCTTTTCTCCTAAATCTTTTCTCATACCTTCTCTGGTATTAAATAATCTTCCTTTTGTTTATTTGTTTACAATAGGGCAGTCAGCTGTGGTCCAGGCTTGAAGTTATGCTGGTACGTTAACAGAGTGGTCTGGTCCTGATCTTTCCTGCGTGTAGTTTTTTCCAATCCTAAGTAAATAGGAGCTTGCTTCCTTGTATAACTCCATTTCCTACCTTTCTGATGAAGGATGTTTCTAACTCTGTGCGTCAGAGCTTGGGCAGCTGCCAACTCTCACTGCTGGCAATCAGTTCGATCTGCTGGGTAAGCGCAAATGCTGTTGACGATACAAATTACAAGATGTCTTTGTGTTCCATCCAGTTGTGCATTTCCAAGAGTTTCCTCCAAGGATCTAAGTGAATTTACTTGGAGCATGTTTTAAAATGTAGATGTGTGTTTTGAATCAAGTCTATTGTTCTCCCAGTCTAGTCGCGACTAGTTATTGGACTTGCCACTCTGATGGCCTAAGCCGCCTTTGAATGTGAAGGTCATTGCAAAGAACATGCTGCTTCAAATGAATTAGTTTTGTTATTTGACAGAAATGGCGAGTTAGCTGCCCTGGTTGTTCTTGTGGGTGAGGTGATTGACTGTGCTTAGTTATATGTAGAATGGTAGAAATTTCAGGCTACTCCTCTTTTTTGTTTAATGTTGCCACTTTTGTGTCACGAAGCGTTGTTCATTCCGTAATTGCAATGAGTGTACAATGTGCCTCAGTCTTTTTGCTGCAGGTATATTTCTCTTCACTCCAGTGTCAGGCTGACTTTATATTCAGACTGTACAGGCTTATGAAGTTTACAATCTTCCCTTTTCCCATTTCTTTAATGGTCTTTATAAGCTTTAGCACTGTCTGAGGTCTCAGCATTCCACTGATTTTTGACTTTCATTGCCCCACTATTGGCAGCTTTACGTTGTGTTGTCTGGGCACTGTGTTCTCAAAGTCATTTCTTCAACCCCTTCATCTTTTTTTTTCATTCATTCTCTCATCCTTTAAGACTCTAATTTAAAAACTACCTCTTCAACCAAGAAATTAGTCACCTCTTTTAATCTCTGTATGTGGCTCCGGGTAAAATTACATTCTTATGGAATGCTTTGGGATGGTTTACAATATTCACAGCACTACACAGTGCTCAGTCAAACAGTGAGAGGTTAAAATGGTGATTTGAGAGCTTGATCAAAGCAGTCAATTGAAACAGGTGAAAGTAAGCATGGTCACCCCAAGGATTTTAATCTTTCAGTTCTCCCAGGAGAGCAGCTTAATTTTTTTTTGTGAGGTTACCTATTGTGAAGGGCAAGGCAGTACGATGATGTTATGACAGGTTACATGGACCGAGAAGATCACTTTCTGTCCATCATTATTCCTATGTCCTTACTTGGGAAAGGATGTACTGTCACGGGGGTGGGGGGTGGCAGGGGTTTGCAGAGGAGGGTTCACTAGGTTGATTGCAGAGTTGAGAGGGTTGACTTATGAGGAGAGATTGAGTAGACTGGGACTGTACTCATTGGAATTTGGAAGAATGAGGGGGGATGTTATAGAAGCTTAGAAAATTATAAAGGGAATAGATAAGATAGAAGCAGTGAGGTTGTTTCACTGATGGATGAAACTCAAACTAGGGGCCTCAAAGTAAGTGGGATCAGATTTAGCACTGAGTTGAGGAGGAATGTCTTCACCCAAAGTGTTGAATCTATGGAATTCTGTGACCAGTGAAGCGGTTGAGGCTACTTCGTTGAATGTTTTCAAGGCAAAGATAGATTTTTGAACAGTGAAAGAATTAAGGGTTATGGTGAGCGGGCAGGTAAGTGGAGCTGAGTCCACGAAAAGATCGGCCGTGATCTTAGTGAATGGTGGAGCAGGCTCGATGGGCCAGATGGCCTACTCCTGCTCCTATTTTTTATGTTCTTATGTCCATCAAAATATACTACTGTTTGAAAAAGTGGAGTTCTCTTGGTGACTTGGAAATGGCACTAAAAATTGTTTAATGATTAGTTATCTCTTCTGCCATTGGAGCCATTATTTCCTGCCAATTGAACGTGATTATTGCTGACATGACAGAGTGACTTCATTTTGAAAGGTGATCCATTATACATGAGATAACAGTGTGGAGCTGGAGGAACACAGCAGGCCAGGCAGCATCAGAGGAGCAGGAAGGCTGACATTTCAGGTCGGGACCCTTCTTCAGAATTGGGGGAGGGGAAGGGGGTTCTGAAATAAATAGGCTGGGGGAGGATGTTGGGCTAGGAAAGGTTGGTGGGATGCTGGTAACAGGTAGGGGATTGGTCAGTTAGGTGGGAGAGAAGACGGGCAGGTCAAGGAGGCGGGGATGAGAGGGAGGGTTGATCTTGGGATGAGGCTGGGGATGGGGAGTTTTGGAAGTTAGTAAAGTCCACATTAAGACCATTGGGTTATAGGCTTCCAAGGTGGAATATGAGGTGCTGCTCCTCCAGTTTCTGGGTGGTGTCGTTGTGACACTGGAGGAAGCCCAGGATGGACATTTCGTCCAGGGAGTGGGAGGGGGAGTTGAAGTAGTTCACGAGTGGGAGGTGTTGTCGTTTGTCGTGAATTGAGCGCACGTGTTCCACAAAGCGGTCTCTGAGCCACCGCTTGGTCTCGCCGATGTAGAGGAGGCCACATTGGGAACAGTGGATACAATATACCACATTAGCGGATGTGCAGGTGAAAGTCTGTTTAATGCGGAAGGTTTTCTTGGGGTCTGGGATGGAGGTGAGGGGGGAGGTGTAGGGGCAAGTGTAGTACTTCCTACTGTTGCAGGGAAAAGTGCCAGGGGTGGTGGGGCTAGTGGGGAGTGTGGAGTGGACGAGGGAGTCGCGGAGAGAGTGGTCTGTATGGAAGGCAGATAGGGGTGGGGAGGGAAATATATCTTTGGTAGTGGGGTCAGATTGCAGGTGGCGGAACTGGCGGAGAATGATGTGTTGAATCCGGAGGTTGATGGGGTGATACATGAGGACGAGGGGAATTCTGTCTTTGTTTTTATTGCGGGGAGGGGTGTGAGGGCTGAGGTGCGGGAAATGCGAGAGATGCGGTTGAGGGCGTTTTCGACCACTGAGAGGGGGGGAAGTTGCAGTCCTTGAAATACGAGGACATCTGGGAGTGGATCGCCTCATCTTGGGAGCAGATGTGGCGGAAGTGAGGGAATTGGGAATTGGGAACAGGGGATCGCATACTTGCACGAAGGTGGGTGAGAGGAGGTGTATTCTAAGTAGCTGTGGGAGTCGGTGGGCTTGAAATAGATATCAGTTTTGAGACTCCAGCATCGGCAGTTCTTACTATCTCTATTACACATGATCCAGTTTAAGATGTTCTAATGACAAAGTTCCATATGAATCAAAGTTTTTTGTTCCCCATAAGATGTTGATGATGTACGGAAATTCAGTTTGAAGTTTGAAAAAGGAAGACTGCTTAATCCTTGGATAAATTTCCATGATAGTCTGTGCGTGTCAGGTTTTGAGCCTTTTGCAAAAAGAAGCAAGAGATTGAGTTTTACAAAGGGAATCACTAGATCTTCCTGGTTTTAAAACATGTTATAAATGAGATGGTGTATCCTACGGGTGGCCATGGTAATTAACTGCAGTTCATTGCTTTTATTTTTAATGCAGTTAATTACTACTTAGTGGACCATACCACATATTGAGCAAATAGGAGCCATGGCATCTTTGACGATGCAGAACAGATGTTCTTTGGCTTGTTTGGCTGTTTTGACTTGATCACTCCTGTGGTGCTGTAGGGTCTTCCGCTCTGTGTAGGAGAAGAAAACCTGATCTTTCAGAAAGGCAACAGGGGTGAAATTCGTTTATGCAGAGGAGAATTGAGCAGGGCACAGTAATAATTTCTTATTGCCTGTTATCACTGAAAGCCTGTTTCATCTTTAAGGTATTTTTCTTCTTAATCTGATTATTTTTGGGCCTGTACCTTGCTGATATTTTTGCATGGATGTAGTTGCTGAGGAATAGATCCCTTTTGTTTCCATGGTCCCAGGGGAGACTGGCAAATGGGCAACACAGTAGCACAGTGGTTAGCACTGCTGCCTCACCGTGTCAGGGACCCAGGTTCAATTCCAGCTTCGGGTGACTGTCTCTCTGCATGGAGTTTGCATAATCTGCCCCGTGTCTGCCTGGGTTTCCCCCAGGTACTCCGGTTTCCTCCCACAGTCCAAAGATGTGCAGGTTAGGTGGATTGGCCATGCTAAATGTGGGATTATGGGTTTTGCTTGGGTGTGAGTCTGTTTGGGACCGTCTTAAGAGGGTCGTTGCAGACTCGGTGGGCTAAGTGGCCTCTATCTGCACTGTAGGGATTCTATGTTTACTATGCAGTTCAATGTCGCACTGTCTCACATCTTTGGCTATGTGGATGTGACATCTCTGCTTCATGCTCGCAAGCCTTTAGTGAATTTGCCTCTCAATGGGGAATTTTTAAACTGTGGGACTGTGACCATTACAAACTGCCTCATTTCACATTGTTCCTCTCCACGATGGCTTTAAAGTCAGTCCAGGCACCTGGACTTCATGCAAATATCGATTTCTGAGTCAAAGAGACTGAGCATTAAGCTTCTGCCCATCTCAGCCACCGCAGTATGCTTTCACTTTAAATAAAAATTTAACCTTGATAAAGTAGTCTAAATTTGATGTTTGGAAAATATTCCTTTATTTACAGGCAGAAGGTAGCATAAATTCGGAGGGGCCAGGTTAATAGTACATGGGTTCAAACACTGCTTCTGAGATTGTAGAATTTAAATTCATTTAATAAATTTGGGATACAAAGTTATTTTCAGTAATGGTGACCATGACAGCTACCAAAAATTGTTGTTAAAGCCTGCCTGATTTATTAATATCCCGTTAGTGAAGGAAATCTGCTACCTCTACCTGGTATGGCCTACATGTGATTCCAGACCTCCTGCAATGTGGCTGACTCTTAACTGCTTTCTGAAATCACCCAGCAAGTCATTCACTTCAGTGGAAGATAACGGCGGGTAATAAATGCAGGCCTTGCTAGGGATGTCCGTGTACTGTGAAGGAACGAGTTTTAAAAAAAACCTCCAGAAATATGAATAGGAAGGGTTTAGAGGGATATGGGCCAAATGCTAGCAAGTGGGACGAGGTCAGATTGGGTTATCTGATCAGCGTGGATGAGTTGGACAGAAGAGTCTGTTTCCGTGCTGTATGACTTTATAACAGAACTGGCTGGAAAAGGTTACGTAGTCCAGCTATCTGTTGGAAATCATTGTGCATAGTTATGGGGACAAAGGAGAGTGGTCATAGTTTATGGATACAGATTGCACCATTGCTCACTGTCAGATGGGTAGGGGGAGACTTTATGTCAGTAATGGATTTCCAGAAAGGCTAAGGAGGTTTTCAAAATTACAGTAACTTTACAGTAAATCTCAATCCCTCACTCATTTTTTGTTTGCTAAAATTTCTGCTCGTGTTATTTTATTTCCCACAGTAAGTCCAATGATCCAGAATTTTGTCACAACGGATCCTCTTGAAATCACCAAGGCTGTAGTATTTGCTTGCTGGAGATTGGCATTTCTGACAGGAGTAGTGCATTTTGTTTAGCTGCCTCTTGATAGAATGAATTGTAAAGATGTGCCATTTTTCCTAAAACAGCCAAATCCTTATTAGAGAAGAGCCCCATTTAACTGTCATTTCTGGCACCTCTGCCCATTATTTTACCTGACAGCATTTGCTGGTGTTTACAGCATGTGCCTCTCACTGAGGGCCTTCAGAACACTTGCTGTTTGAGCAATATTTCCTGTACGTAGCAAATGTAGCTCTTGTGAATCTATCTTTCCCAAAACATTTACAATTTTAGCAAATGGGGATACTTTCCAGGATTTTTAGAGAGCTTGGCTTATGACTCACTATGTAGAGAGTTGAAAATCTTGTCTTTCTGTTTGCTCTAAGAGTCCGTCCTTCACTTGAGTGACTTTGGGACAGTGTCACTCTAGTTCCCAGTGAGTCTTCTCATGTGCTATGCTGTGCACAAATGAAACATGGACAGGTCGTCCCCTGCTGGGCTTTAAGGCTGAGTTCTTTCCACTGGATATAAAGACCAAGAGATGGCTTGAGAGAGGCTTTTAAAATTATCACGGTTTGACCAGTAAGCTTAGACAGCGCATCTTGAGGAATCCACAACTAAGTACCATAATGTCACTAATGAACCCATTTAGGAGAGTAGTTAGAATTTGGAGCTTGTTGCCACTAGCTATAGCTGAGGTGAACATCCCAAGTTCATTTAAATGGACATTAGATAGATGTATGAAGAGGAATTGAAAGTTTTATAGATCTGGTAAGTTAAAACAAACTAGCAGGAGGCTTGTGTGCAACATGGCCACTGACAAACCTGTTGGATGATCTGACCAATTTCGGTGATGTAAATGCTGTGTGATACCGAGTAAAATGGCAGCGTGATACTCTGATATGGACACCACAAGGCTTTTATCTGCCGTGGCATGTTTCGTGTTGGCCTGCATCTTTGAGTGCTGATAATGAGGAAACTGTGCTCTTTCCTCAGCTTAACGATTACTTATGAGCATGAAAAAAAAGTGCAGCTGCCTCCTCCCCTAGAATATACTTTTAAAAATTGTTCAGAAAAAAACTACTTCAATAAAGGTAGCTCAGCAATTTTCTGCAACATTGATCATAGTGAAAAATACATGGCAAAATTATGTTTTGTTTCATTTTCAAATCAAATTTTCTATGTGAAGACCTGGTAATTGCTTGGGTGCAGTCTAGCTTAGGGTGTTGACTGAAGTTAGAACACACTAACTCCTCATGAAGATTAGTTAAAAGTGTATCTCCTTCTTCTGTCTTTTTGAGTTCTCCCTGATTTGAATGGATCAATGTCTTTACAGAACCTTTCTGGTGCGGAATAATTGCTGAAATTATGACAATCCACTTCGATAAACTGTTAGGTTTAGCTACTGTATTATATTAATGGAAATGTAGCATGGCCCAGGAAAGTGCTGAGTAACTTGACTGTTCTGCTTTTAACTGAAGTGGTTTACATTGGTAATGAGATGAACAAAATGTGTCAGAAAGCAATGTGGAGTAGAGAAAGGAGAAAGGAACTTCATAGATCATCCATCCTATTCAATGTGCACAATCCGTTCTCCCATGGAGCAACTCACTGAATCATTTGAAGGAATATTCTGAATTTGTCTCTACCTCAGTAATGATGCATCAGCTGAAGTTATGGATTATATGTTTAGCCACACGCATCTTACGTCAGTCTCGGCTGGACACTGCTGAGATACCAGTATTTAATCTATACAACATGTAATAATCTCAAAATATACTTAGCCATGTAAATTCCTGCTAACTAAGTTTTTTTTTATTGTAAAAGGAAATCCACTCTGGTTATCCACAGGAAATTGAAACTAAAAATCTCCCTAATCTTCACTATAAATAATCTTGTTCTATCATCCTTCTGCTTCTGTATTTGAGTTTCAGTAGTGTTTAAAAAGATGTACTTGTAGCAGTGCTGAGCTTTTTGCATGCTGTAAAACCTGTTGGTAGTGGAGATGAACTGTGAACAAATTTTCAGCATATAAAAGCTCTCCTGCAGCAGCATAAAGTAAAGAGAGACACTAATTCAATACAAGACAACAAGGTGCAGGGCTGGATGAACACAGCAGGCCAAGCAGCATCATAGGAGCAGAGAGGCTGACGTTTCGGGCCTAGACCCTTCATCAGAAAAGGGGGAGGGGAAGGGGGTTTTGAAATAAATAGGGAGAGGCGGACAGAAGAGGGATAGAGGAGAGGATAGGTGGAGAGGAAACAAACAGGTTGAAGAGGCGGGGATGGAGCCAGTAAAGGTGAGTGTAGGTAGGGAGTT
>NC_063359.1:6331587-6355511 GCF_021869965.1 Rhincodon typus
AACTCCCTACCTACACTCACCTTTACTGGCTCCATCCCCGCCTCTTCGACCTGTTTGTTTCCTCTCCACCTATCCTCTCCTCTATCCCTCTTCTGTCCGCCTCTCCCTATTTATTTCAAAACCCCCTTCCCCTCCCCCTTTTCTGATGAAGGGTCTAGGCCCGAAACGTCAGCCTCTCTGCTCCTATGATGCTGCTTGGCCTGCTGTGTTCATCCAGCCCTGCACCTTGTTGTCTCGGATTCTCCAGCATCTGCAGTTCCTACTATCACTAATTCAATACTTCAGGCAATGCCAATGAGCAACAGCAACTGCTCGCCACATGAAGAAACCCACCAAGCTTTCCCAAGCCTGGTAATCGCCACTGGCTGAAGCAATAATGGAACAGCAAAGAACATGAGGGATCTCTGTCCTGTAGCATTGGTAACCTTGATCCCACCCAAACTAGGTTGGTCTCTTCCTGTCTGTTGTTTTCATACAGAACTTTACCGCTGGGAAACTAGCTCATGTAAAACCTGCTTGGGGATAGTCTCATGAGCTTGGCTTCAACTTGCAGCTGTGTGAGTGAGAAATGCAATAGGTCATGACACATCAACAAGGCTGGATCATTTAGCAGTGAGGGTGCAGTCACATTGAAGTGCAGTTGCTCTATTGGATGATGACAGCTTGGGGCTTCAGGGGAAGAAAAAATGCATTGTAAGTTGTAGAAGGAAGGGAAGACTTGGGAGATGAGATGCACAGGTGCAAAGTTTTTTTTAGAAAAGATGCAAGAGGAGGCTTTGATTTGAACTAACCGAGGATGCAAAGAGGGGAAAGAGCATGTGGGACAGTGTCCCTGAGGTACAAGCTAAACAGCGCAGGGGAGTTTAGAGTTATGAAGAAACTTAGATCTGTGAATGGTTGCAATGTGGGCTTATGGACTGTTGGCCTGTTGGTTTATAGCAAGTGAAGAATTGTGCCTCACTGTGAAGAATAATGCAGTTCTATCACTTTTTTTATCTATTATGTTTTAAAGATACTTTTTATTCTTATTCTGGACTTTGAGTAATTCGAGTACATTTTAAAACTTTATTCCTATGCTAGAGTACTTTTATTTACTGTTTCAATTCTGGAACAAGCACTTAAGTATCCTATAGCTAAGATGGCGCCAAAGCGCGACATTACAAACTTTACACTGCACTCATTCGAGTGACAATAAATGCTATTCTAAATTCTGAATGACATGCCAATGTACATTCAATGTGGAAAATTTGGTGTAATCACAATGCAAAATGTAATTTTTTAAATTGAAAAGTGCAGCTGCATTACTGTACTGTACTACTCTGCGCACCAGACAGATTGATACAGCTACTTCACAGGCAAGGATGCTATTCATCACTCCCCCATTGACAATCAAGCTGTCAGCTGCCTAGACCCTGAGCTCTGAAATCCCCATTTCTAATTCTCTTCTATCACTTTCTTCTCCTGTAAATCGCACTTGATATCCTAAAGATTTTGGCTACCTGACCTAATTCCTTTTTTGGCCTGATGTAGAAATATTGTCTTTTTTAACCTCTTGGGAGAAAGGAGATTTCGTGGCACAGTAGGTAGCATCCCTGTCTCTGATCCTGATGCTCCAGGTTGGAATAACAGCTCACCACTTGTTGGACACAGAAGGTTTGCTCATAAGAGGCCAACTAGGTTTTATTTTTATTTAACCTGTTTTCCAAATCAGCATATTCAGAGATGTTATTACATATCTCTGGAGCAGGTGGGACTTGAACCTGGGTCTACCTACTTGGGGGGAGAGACCCTACCTCTGTACCACAAGAGGACCTTGGCCTAGGTTGGTTATTAGCTTATTAATCCTTTCCATACATCCATGACAGGCAATGAGACTCTTGTTAAGCTGTGTTTGATGTAGAATGATGCCTCTCAAGCTACAGCCTCTGGTTACAGACTAGCATCTTATTCCAGGAAAAACTGTGTGTGTAAACAGGTAGAAGCACATGCTTTGTCTTTCTCGCGTGCTATTTGGTTCTGAGTCTAAATATTGGAATGTTTTTATGACATCATAAGTGCTACATAAATGCACGTTAAGGCCAGCATTTTATTTCGGCACGGGTGGTGAGCCACCACTTTGAACTGATGCAGTCTTTGTAGTGAATGTCTTTTTTTGTTGCAGTGGTTTGATGTTAGAATGTTGGGTAAACAATTGCTGAGGACAGTCAGGAGTAAACCACATTGCGTATAATCCTCATTAAAGGAAATTGGTGAATGAAAGGGGTTTTTGGAACAGATTTATAATCATTATCGATGTACTATCTTTTTTTTTCTAGACTTAATTGATTAACTTCAGTGCAATTCATATGTCTTTGAATTATTGTGCCATCCAGTAACATAATCACTAAGCTACTTGTAAACATAAATGGATAATGAGTGGAAATCAATTGTTCAGTGGAACTTAGGAAATAGGAACAGGGGCATGCCATTCATCCCCTCAAACCTGCTCTGCCATTTAAATAGACCATTGGCTGATCTTTTATGTCCATGCCGTTTTCCCACACTATCTCCATATCCCTTGATGTCATCAGTCTCCAGAAATCCATCGGTTTTAATCTTGAAAGTAGACAACCACTGAGCCTCCATGACACTCTGATAAACAATTCTAAAGATTCAGCATCCTCCGAATGAAGAAATTCCTCCTCATCCCAGTCCTAAATATCCTACCTCTTATTCTGGGACTGTTTCACCTAGCCCTAGAGTTTTATTGCAAAAATAAAATTTGATTGTGGAAATTTACTTCCTTATTTCAGTGAATGGGCAATGTCAGAATGTGCCCAATTGAGAGAGAAAATCAGATTAACCGCAAGCCAATAATGGTCTGGCACTTGTGCAGGCTAGGTGGGTTGGCCATGCTAAATTGCCTGTAGTGTTCAGGGGTGTGTAGATTAGGTGGGTTATAGGGGGATGGGTCTGGGTGGGATGCTGTCAGGTTCGGTGTGGACTTGTTGGACCGAATGGCCTGTTTCGACATTGTAGGGATTCTATGATCTATGATTTTAACACTTGTAACAGATAATGCTTGCACCTCCCATCACAGTGCAACACTCTGCTTGGAACACTGAGTTTGGCCCATTGGGTTTCATTTACAACTCATTCTTTCTGTTGGTTGAATAGATTTAAAATTTAATGGCTGATCATTTTTCTTTCAACTAAATTGCATTCCTCATTTCTAACCCAGATCCTGTGTTATCTCCTTCATTTCGAAATGGCCAAAGGAGTTGCACCAGCTTGAGTGGATAGGTTACATTGGAGAGCGAGGGAAAGCAAGACTAGGTCTGATGAGCTGCATTTCTCCCACTTATGCTACCTGAGAAATGCAACTCAGCCTTCCTCAGAATGAATATGCATACAGACATAATCATAGACATGTACAGCACAGAAAATAGACCCTTTGGTGCAACTTGCCTGTGCTGACCAGATATCCTCAATTTGTCCCATTTGGCAGCATTTAGCCCATATCCCTCTAAACCTTTCCTATTCATATAGCCATCCAGGATACCTTTTTAAACGTTGTAAGTGTACTAGTCTCCACCACTTCCACTGGTAGCTCAATTCATACAGGCACCTTTTCTGTGTGGAAAAAGTTGCCCATTTTAAATCTTTCCCATTTCACCTTAAATCTATGCCCTCCAATTTTGGACTCCCCTACCCTGGGAAACAGACCCTGGCTATTCACCCTATCCATGACCCTCATGATTTTGTAAACCTCTGTAAGGTCACCCCCCAGCCTCCGATGCTCCAGGGAAAATAGGCGCAGTCTATTAGCCTCTCCATCTGACTCAAACCCTCCAACCCTGGCAACATCCTTGTAAATCTGTTCTGAACCCTTTAAAGTTTTGCAGCGTCCTTCCCATAGCAGGCAGACCAGAATTGAATGCAGTATTCCAAAAGTGGCCTAATCAATATCCTGTACAGCTGCAAGAGGACATCCCAACTCAATGCAGTGACCAATAAGGCAAGTGTACTGAATGCTTTCTTCACTATTCTATCTACCTGTGACTCTGCCTTCAAGCAAATATGAACCTGCATATTGACCCTAGGCCTCTTTGTTTGCCAACACTTTCCAGTACACTACCATTAACTGTATAAGTCCTGCCCTGATTTATATTACCTAAATGCAACACCTCACATTTATCTAAATTAAACACTAACTGTCACTCCTCGGCCCATTGGCCCATCTGATCAATGTCCTTCGTATTCTGAGGTAACCTTTTTTCACTGTCCAGTACACCAGCAATTTTGGTGTCATCGGCAAACTTACTAACTGTTTCTCCTTTATTCACATCCAAACACACAACTACAGAAAGAAAGAAATGAATTGAAACAGCAGAGCAAGAGCAATACATAAGCACAGTGTGAGATTTACATGGAAATGATGGCACTGTTCATCACCAAAGGCGGTTATTGGCCACATCAATTACTTGAATGCTGCATCTCTATCCAGTTAGCTGATGACTGAGCATTAACTGCCAATTAAAGTCTCCAAAAACATCCCTAGAAATCGGGATCAACCAGCATGATGAGTACACAGTATGAACTACTTTTGTGGCAGTGGATGATTGCTGTTTTGAAAAGGGCAAAAAGAAAGTAATTCTTATCGAGTTAATGTGACATGGCTTGTTTCAATGAATTAATTGTGTAAAAATACATTTAACCACAAGCAAAATGCTTTTAAAACTTGTCAAAGGCATTATCTTTGGGATGCAACACCTACAGTTCATCAATTTTATTCTGAGTCCACTTGGACCATATGCCAAGATTCCACTCTGGATCAGATTTACCACTTCTACTTTCGAAACTAGACTTCCACAGCAAACTATCTCCTCCATCTGTTGTAGGCACCTCTTGATCCCATCAATTCTACGGGATCTGAATATATCCCACAATAATGAGCTGCATATTTTTGTATAGGCCGTTGGGTTGCCTATTCCATACATTATTAATCCATAACTACACATCATCATCCATCCCTCTATTGTCATGGATGTGTACCTACAGGGAACTTGATGTTTGGCAACAATGTCTGACAATTACCAGTGGCAATAATTTTGTTGTGTTAGCCTCTCTGGCTTTTATCCTTCTGAATCTTGGCTTCTCATTGCACACTTTGAACCTTTCCCCTCCATATTTTGACTACAGTACATGTCGACATTCATGGGAAGTTCTTCCATGTTGCTGATGTGACCGAATGTCCACTCTGCATTTTATCACTATCTGAACTGGTAATTTTGGCATCAAAGTCTCTGGTAGTCTTTGAGCAATCTTGGTCTTCTCCTGCAATACTAGATTTGTTTCTGGAATGAAAGATAGACACTTAGGAGCAGGAGTAGGCCAGTTGGTCCCCAGAGTCTGCTTTGCTATTCAATGTGATCATGGTTAAGAATCCAACTCAGTACCCTGTTCCCACTCTTAGGAATGAGGTTTTATTGTCCCCTGTTACTCAAGTACAGGGATACAGGAGTATGGTGAAAAATAGACAATGTCACTACTTCTGGCGCCATCTGAATTACAAGGTACTCAGGTACAATTAGAAAAATAAAGAAATATGTTAGAAGTACAGCATCACAGTTCTTCTCAGTATAAAGTAATAAAGTTAAGCTCAAAGTTACAGACCTCCTTTAATGACGGGCCAGCAGTTGGTCCATGCTGGGTTTTCCCCACTAGGCACTCATTCCCTACGATAGATCGATCTCTTTCTGCCTATGCTGGGCTTGAACTCTCTCCCAGGACTGAGGTTTTGCTGCTCCTTCTCCTTTTCCGATCTGTCACCATTCAGATAATAATCTCCCTTCTTGTTTTTGAAATAGTGGATAACCTCACATTTATCCACATTATTCTGCATCCGCTGTGCATTTGCCCACTCACTCAACTTGTCCAAATCGCATAGAAATATCTCTGCTGCATGCACCTCACAGTTCACCCTCCTATCCAGCTTTTAGCAGTGACGTCAATTAACTGTTGGTCGGAAATCTTTGCAAGACCCAAGGTTTGATTTGAATCACTTAAGTGCAGAGAAACCAATTGCATTTCTGGTCATGATGTGAAAGTTCTGATGATTTTTGAGGGCCCATTCTTTTACATACTTTTCGGGACGGGGCCAGTGGCTGGTTTATGTTCTGCTTTCGATCTGGATTTCATCTTAAGGACGGATTCCTCCTCCTTCCCATATTGCAATAATTTTTCCTTTACATGTAATTCCCTCTCTGTGTCACAGTTAGCAAATGTTAGAACTTTTATAGGCCGTCATGCCCCATTAGTTTTGTTGGAGGTTCTATTTATGAACCCATGTACAAACATACAAATTAGGGTATCATTCTTACAAACCTTCTCTGAATAACCTCCAATGGATTAACATACGTCCTCAAATAAGGAGACCAACATTACACACAAGATTTGAGTTTTACATTCACTTTCACTTGTCATAAAGGATAGCATTCCATTAGCTTTCCTAATCACTTGCTGTAACTACTTGCTGTAACTTATTGTGACTTGTGCACAAGAGACCTTTAAAATACTGCAGTCTTTCTCCATTTAAGTAAATCTCCACTTTTTATTCTTCCTGCCAAAGTTAACAATTTCATATTTTCCCACATCATTCTTCATTTGCTGGATTTCCGCCCACTGATTTACCCTATTGATTTCTGTCTGCACTCTACCTATGTCCCCTTTACAACATACTTTCCTACCTACCTTTGTGTTACCTGCAAATTTAGCTACAGTGCCTTCACACCTCTCATCTAATTCATTGATAGGAATTGTAAAAAGCTCCACTTGACTCATCCTGTCAATCAGTAAAAGACCCATTTTATAGTTACTCTATTTTCTGTCAGCCAACCAATCCATTATTAATTCATTCATTTCCTATCATTAGCTGTCCTCGAAGGCGGTAGTAAGTTGCTAGCTTGAACTGCTGCAGTTCATTTGGTGTAAGTACATTTGCAGTACTGTTTGAGAGAGTGTTCCAGGTTTTTAATCCAGTAAAACTGAAGAACGTTGATATACATTTCAAAATCAAAACCTTCTTTCCATGCCAATATGTTATCTTACCCCTTTTTCGTGTGCTTTTTTATTGCCCATTAACCTTTTTTATGGCACCTTGTCTAATGTCTTTTGGGAGTCCAAGTACAGTACACCTACAGACTTCCCTTCAACCAGAGCACAAGTTACTCTTTCAGAGAACTCCAATAAATTGGCCAAATCTGATTTCCCTTTCACAAAACCACATTGATCCTTCCTGATTTAAATTGAGCTTTTCCAAAAGTCCAGCTAAAACCTCTTTTAGTGATTGATTCTAACTCTTTCCACCACAGGCATCAAGATAACTCGCCTAGAGCTTCCTGTTTTATGTGTCTCCCTCTTCTTGAATAAAGGGGTTATATTTGCTGTTTTCCAGTCGATGGAATTGAAGGAATTTTGAAAATTTAATATCAACATATCTACTTCCCTGTTAGTTGCTTCTCTTAACTCCGGGTATGAAGTCCTTAAGAATCTTGGAACTTGTCAGTTGGAACTCCATCAGTTTGCTCATTTTATTTTATCTGCAATTTCTTATTTTCTTGTATTAACTCCATTCTTAGACTCTATAGGACCAATATTTTACATGTTTTTCTTTTTAAACACCTGTAGAAACTCTTGGTGTTTATATGTCTAGTTACCTTCCTTCTGTACTCTTACTTCTTTCTTTCCATTTAATCTAGTAGTCATTCTTCATATTCCGTACAATCATCTGACCTGCCACTCATTTTTACACAATTATATGCGTTTCCCTTCAGGAAACACCAAACTTAACTTGTTTAAGTTAATCACAGATGATTAATTTTTCCCTTTAGATTTGGGAATACGGTATAGCTATTCTCAATATACTGAAATGTCCTCTTAAATGTCTGCCGCTGCTTCTTCTCCATTCATCTATTCCATAGCCTGGTATGCCCATTCATCTCAACTAGCTCAGCTTTTATTCTTGCATAGTTTAAAGTTAAAATACTGGACCCTACGGATGCCTTTAATCTGAGATTTTAATGACTTCTGTCATATTACACAATATAATCTGCTGTCTGGTTGGTTCCAGACTCTCTGTTGCTGTTGGATCTATCTCCAAAGCAAATTAATAAGTGACTCAAAGATGAGTGAGAAAGAAATGGGCCGTTTATGGGACACTGCTATCAGCACTGGAGAAAGTGGGGGCTGTGTCGCTGTGTCAGTCTGCACCTCACCTGCATTGGGACTTGTGTTCCAGAACTGTGAAACCCTCATCCAGACCAGTACTGATTGAAACTGGAAAAATCAGACAGACAATCAGTGTTATCTGTAACTATTGCATCAATGCCATCCTTGATTAATGGTACTGCAGCTGCAACTTGTATCTAGCTTCATATTGTTCTCGAATATCACATGCCCCTCAATGTTCAGGACATAATCCTCGTTGACTTGCAACTGTCTCTCTCTCTGATGGCTAACAGATAATAGCTATTTACTTCATTGTATGCTATCAATTTGCTTATGTTGTTATGAAGGCTATGTAATTGATTTGAAATGAAATTGAAATACTTGGTTGAAAGTAATATTTAGGTGGTAGGGTGAGTAAACAAGCTTGCAATAACTTACCAATGCATTCTTGTAGACTGACTCACTAACTGTAGTGAATTGGTTCCTTGTCTTTTTCAAAAAAAGACAGATTATTAAGGAACGGTCTATAAGTTTGTATATATACCTAAAGCGATGGCAAACTCTGCAAACAATTGGATAGTCTTTAGGAGCACACATTATGTTGGTCCAGATTAGTCAAATAGCCTGCTTTGTACTATAACATTTTGTAACTCTTAAAAGCGCTGTAGATAATCTCAATTTTTGTGCTCTCCTGTGTATGTCATACTTTGTTTGTACCTTTAAGTATGTACCAGGGCTGTTTCTGTACGGCTCTTTACTTTGTACCTGTGTGTTAGTGTCAAGTTGAAGTATTTTCCCTTTTCTTTGTGCTCCATCAGGCAGATGGAGATCCTTGTTTGGCAGCCGGATGCCCCACAGGGACCAGCGGGGCTGTGTGACTGCAAGTTTCAGGGGGTGTTATTGCCATAAATCATCCATCACAAAGGTCTAGAAACCATCAGTGATGAATCACATGAACTAGCTCACTATATGAGACCTGATTTCCTATCTGCACAGTAATTACAGAAAGGTCAATGGAAGACAGAATCTGTGCACTGAATCACTATTTCAGCATTGATTATAGAAAGGACTGTGATAAAGGAATATAGCAATGTAAGTTTAGTAGCTTCGGCTTAGCTCTCTGGATTATTAGTCCGGTGATATTACTGTGAAACCATGATTTCCCCTCTCCCATCATTATTTGTTAAGGTATTTTCTATAATTGTGCGCATTCAACCTACAGTAATTGGGAGCATTGCTTTTGAAATGCTTATAGCTACTTGTAGTTTTATAGTTTATTAACAGACTATTCAGACTGCTACCTTGCTTATGCTCTGCATGAACTTCTTTTCATCTTAAACAAAAACAGAAATTGCTGGAAAAGCTCAGTAGGTCTGGCAGTATCTGTGGAGAGAAATCAGAGTTAATGTTTCTGGTCCAGTAACCCTTCCTCCAAACTCTTCCCATCCTACCTTCTGTAAACCTATCAGCACATCCTTTTCTTCCTCATGTACTTAACTGGTTTCCCTTTTAAATGTTTTATTCACCTCAGCTACTCCACTCTTCAGTTTCCACATTCTCACTACTGTGTTCATAGGGAGAACTATGCCCCCTCATGATGATCTTTCATGTAACTACATCAGCAGAATCAGGATGTACAGTTTTCCCAGTTCGTTTGAGAGGTGTGTAGTCATAACTGTTCGAGTGATCCTGATTGATCTCTGGTCTGTGGTAGGTGGGAGAAATATAACTTGGTGTTTTTATACTTGGCATTTCTGGAGTTGTGCTGCCTTTATCCTTCTAACAACTGATGCTTGGGAAACTACTTGCAATTCCTGTCCAGTCACATACCATCCTGACTTGGAATTATATCACCACACCTTCACTGTCACCAGGCTAACTTGCTGGATTTTGCCCCCCTAATAGCACAGCGGGTGTCCCTACACCACATGGACTGCAGTGACTCAACAGGGCAACTCACCAGCATATAATCAATGGCAATTAAGGATGAGTGGAGATAGTTAACCGTGGGAGTGGGTGGGTTTGAAATAGATGGCGGTGCTGAGACATTCACCGGAGATGAGACGAAGAGGTTCAGGAAGGGGAGGGAAGTATTGGAGATGGTCCAGGTGAATTTGAGGTTGGGGTGAAAGGTGTTAGTAAAGTTAATGAACTGTTCAAGCTCTTCACGGGAGCATGAGGCAGCGCCAATACAGTCATCAATGTAGCAGAGGAAGAGGTGAGGGATGGTGCCAGTGTAACTGCAGAAGAGGGACTGTTCAGTGACTGTGGGAGTCAGTGGGTTTAAAATAGATGTCAGTGCTGAGACAGTTCCTGGAGATGGAGACGGAGAGGCCCAGGAAGGGGCAATTAAGGACAGGCAGTAAATGCTGCTATAGTCACCACACCCACATCCCATGAAAGAATAAAAACAATCTCTTTTCAAATGTGCACTGCTTCTCCATACTTAGCTGCAGAGTCACATCTTATGCAAGTTTATAAACCTGCAATTGGACTGAGATCCAGAGGCAGGAATGCAAGTTTTTGTTTCTCTTTTCTGATGAAGAACCATGGGATTTGAAATGCTAACTGTTTTTCTCTCCACAGATGCTGTCAGACCTGTTGGGTTTCTTCAGCACTTTCTGTTTAGCATCTATAATTTTTTTTTGCTTTTATGCAAATTTTGGAGCCAGTTTCTGGTGGCTTTGCTGCCACTGGAATACAGAACATAAAAGTGCCTTCAGAAAGTAGAGGTGTGGGGAGTTGTAGCAGCAAACTGACAATAGATTGCATTTTTGAACCTTTTGGCAGATTTGAATTTCTTAGGGTGCAGTCCTTGTGATTTTAGTCTTGAGTTGAGCTCATTCACTAAGGGCCAAGCTCCTCCCAACAGCCTTCTTGAATATCAACGATCATGATGTGGATTACAATAGTCGAGCTTTGGGCTCTGACTGAACAGTTTCTTTGTGAGCTCCCAAATGTCTGATCAGATAACAGTGCTGTAATAGTTTAAATCTGCCAACATCTGTATACAGTCAGCCAGCTGAGTTCTCATTCCCACACAGTTGCATTGACTTGTACAAAGCGCGGCATGGAAACTGCAGAATCTTTTGCAATATACAAAAGGATGTTTTATTGCTATTCATTAATAGGATGTTGGTGAAGCTGACAAGGTCACCTATATTTAACCCCCCCCTAAATATCCTTGGGAATGTGATGTTGAGGCACCACCTTTAACTTCTGCGATCTGTGCGCTGAAGGAAATCCCATGGCTTAGATAGGAGTGTTGCAGTATTATGACTGAGGAGTAGCAATGAAGGAATGGTCATGTAGTTCGAGATGAGGATGTTGTGTGATTTGGAGGAGAGTTGGCATTTGGTGGCGTTGCTGTGCACTTTCCTTTCCTGTCCTTTTTTAGATGATAAGTTGTTGCTGGTTTGGGTTGGTATTGCCAAAGAAGCCTTGGTGCTTTTTATAGTAAGCACTGCAGTCACTATGCATGGGTGGCAGAGAGTGCAAAGGCTTAAAGCAATGGATGGGGTGCTGTTCCAGAAGTTGTTTTATCCTGGGAATTTTGCAGTTTGTGTGTTGTCGGAGCTGTACTCTTCTGAGCAGGTGAAGAGTATTCCATCAAACGTGTGTCAAGGCTTTGAAATCAGGAGATAAGGTACTGGCTGAAATATTCCCAGCCTCAGACTTGCTGTTGTAGCCACAATGTTCTATGGCTGGTCCAGTAACTCTTTTAGAATCATAGAATCCCTGCAGTGTGGAAGCAGGCCATTCGTCCCATCGAGCCCACACTGACCCTTCGAAGAGCATCCCACCCAGATGCAACTCCCAACCCTACCCCTGTAACCCTGCATTTCCCATGGCTAATTCACCTAGCCTGCACATCCCTGGACACTATGGGGCAATTTAGCATGGCCAGTCTACATAACTTGCACTTCTTTGGACTGTGGGAGGATACCGGAGCACCTGGAGGAAACCCATGCAGACACGGGAAGAATGTGCAAACCCAACACAGACAGTCACCTGAGGCTAGAATTGAACCCTGGCACTGTGAGGCAGCAGTACTAACCACTGAGCCACTGTGCTGCCCATCAGGTCCAGGTGATGTTTGTCAAGGTGATTCCTGGGATGTTGAAGGGGAGGGATTCTGTGATGGTAGTGCAGCTGCACATGAAGGTGTTGGTTTGACTCTTATTGGCGATGGTCATTGTCTGGCAATTGAGTGACATGATTCCATCCAAGCCAGAATTTTGTTCATTTCTTGCTGTGTGCAGGCACAGATTGCTTCAGTATCTGAGGAGTTGTGAATGGTGCTGGACCTTGTGCAATCATCAGTGAACCTTGCCACACCTGATCTGATGATGGCGGGCAAGGCATAAGTAGAGCAGCTGAAAATGGTTTTCCCCATGACACCCCGTTCCTGTACTGATGTCCTGAGGCTGAGGTGATTGCCTTCTAACAAGCTCAAACATCTTCCTTTCCAATTGGTATGAATGCAGACGGTGGATTCTAGTTCCCACTGACTTCAGTTTTGCAAGCATTCATTGATTGCATATTCAGTCAAGTCTTGCCTTAATGTTATAGTCACAACACTGCAACTTTACAATTCAGCTCTGTCCTATTTTTGGATAAAGGCTAAAATGAGGTTTAGTGCTGAGTGTTCCTTGTGGATGCAGATTAAGCATCTGATATGCAGGCTATTTGTGAATAAATATTGCATGATAACATTGTTATTGACACCTTCCATCACTTTGCTGATGATTGATAGTAATCTGATCGAGTGGTAATTGGCTGAATTGGCTTTGATATGCTCTTTGCGAACAGAAATAACTGGACAATGTTGGATTTGTGCCAGTATTGTAACTGAATGGAAGAACTTGCCTGGGGCCCAGCTCATTCTGAAGCAAGTCCTCAACGCTACAGATGGGATGTTGTCAGAATGCAGAGCATTTGCTGTATGCAGTCTCTTCTGGATACTGCAGTGTGATTTGGGGAAAGGTATGCTGAAGTGATGTGCAATGAGTTAAAAATGCCATTTTGCATTGAAAATATAAAGTGGTGCTTATGATGAAAAAGTTAAGTCTCAGAGCATTGTGAATTAGAAAGGTGCCAACCAGTCTTTTGTCTTATTCAATAACTTGGCAAATAATATTGAAATGTTAAAAACAACCTTAAAGTCTCCAAGCAAAGTTGTGTGAGCCTTTTATTGTTCATTCCTTTACAAGCACATACTTTCCTGTGACTGCGATGGGTGGGTCAAAGTACATGAAGGAACTGAGGGACTTGAGGGTTTAGGTGGGGATTTAAAACTCAAGCAGATTGCAGACAGCTGTTGTGGGAAGGTCATATAATTAGAATTCTAGAGTCCTAGCTTACTCAATGAGAGCAATGTTTTAAAATGTAATAGACTTGGGGATAAGGAACTACTGGCTGAATGTCAGCGTGGATCTGGGTGATGATTGTATATGATAAAGTTGACTTGCTGGTTGGAGTTTCATCTAATAAGTTGTTTACAGTGCATTTTTCTTCTTGTCTCAGTGTTAATTGTTAGACATCTTACTTTCTGTCTGCTTCATGATTTCCCCATACGTAGCAAGGATGTTGATCAAGGAGCATAATTTTGTTAGCGGCTGTTTTCTTTACTGACATTACTAGGATGTTGGCTGTGCTGGTTCATTCCAAAGCTGATGACATGTCCTGTGTAAATACGAAGTATTTATTGATGATTCTGGTGTGTTGTCAGTGGGTGCAGCCATTGGCTGTTTGAGACTGCCTATGGTGCAGGATAACATCCACCAATGGTACGACTAATAAAGCATTTTTATTCTGCAATATTATTACTCTCATCTGGTGGCTTTCATGTACGTGATATTTAATCAAGATGCAGCTTGCACTAGGTCTGTAAAACTGCAATTCCCTGAATGTATCCAAGAGCAGCGTGATTATATCTAAGACATGCCTGCTTCCCCTTTGAATGCAGCCTCATTCCCACCACTTGTTACATGGTATTAATATATACCCTGGTTAGCCCTCCTCTCATAGGAAACAGAAAACCCCGCAGCTTCTAATCAAACTTTGAGGAATTACACTAAAGAATACCAAACAATATTGAAATGGCTGAAAGCATTTACACAAAAGTCACACTGCAAGTGTGACACTGAAACCATGTCGATTGTAGGATAGTACTTGAGAACAGGACAGGTATGTGATATCCAAGAGCATATTTGCCCCGTGCCTATCTTATTACAAAATGCAGTATTGTCACTGAACAACTATAAGGTCCTGTATGCTCTAAAATTGAGGTGCTATTATGACAGTGAATCTGACAAATACTTTAGATTCAAATTGTGAAGCGCCTATTTCGAGTGCTTTGTGTGTAGAGTAATCTGTAAAGTTCTTTTTGAAAGTTGATGGTTCTGTTTTGGAGTGTAACGTAAACATGGCAAAAAGAAACAAGACATACACAGAAACTGAAGGAAAGCTGCAGTAGCCTTTGCCCACATTTGTTTGAAATGTCTCTTTCTTCCATCAAATCGTATTATGCGGCTCCAGAAGTGCATTTATTAGCTCCGACCACAATGTAATCCTCTAGCTAGGCCAGCACCTTGGAATGACAGAACTAGACTTACTGAAAGTCAGAAAGACATTTGGCCCATTGGCACTTAGAACCCTTCTTCACCCTTAGCTATCTCAGGTAACTGTGCCATTTTCCCCAAATCTTTTCTTAGTCTCACCTATGCAGAAGTTATTTGATCCTGCTTTTAAATCCAGATATCTTTGGTGTGGTAATCACTTACATTAAAATATTAAATATTTTATTAATAAACCTGTGTGAGGCAAATTCCTTCTACCTTAGTTCTTTCTCGGTCTATGCCATCTTCTCAGTTCACCAATCAATAAAACAATCTTTTACTGTTTGCTATCTCAAAACCTTTGCAATCCAGAGAATCTCAAATCGATCAACCCTTCTTCAGTTATCTGTTTCAGTGAAACATTGCCGTTTTTAAAAAACTTTTCTTCATTCCTTAATCTCTTGTCCTCCAGTTTTGCTGTATTTTTTCCAAGGCTTTAATATCCTTTCTATAATAAGGTGCTACAGTGAATATTTGAACTGCGACCAAGCTAATGTTGTTTGAAAAACAAATATACTACTAAAAATCTCTACAATATTATAATACCCAAGTTGCTGGGGAAGCAGCGCACAGTCCAGTTTGCCATTTTGTGGCCTTTTCTATCTGCACTACCATCTTTTACAATCTATACATCAGCACTTTAGATGTCTTGATTTTTCTATCAAAAAATCACAAATATTCTACCATAGAAGGAGGCCATTCAACCCGTTATTCAGGAGTTCTCATCAGATCTTGCTGTAGTAAAGAGTTGCTGACTCATTAATTACCTTCAGTCTGTGCCTTCTGGTTACCTACCCTTCTGCCAGTGATAACACTTGGGAAAAAATTTGTTCTTGGGATATGGGTCTCGTTGGCTGGGCCAGCATTAAAAGTTGTCCTTGAGAAGGTGTTGATGAGCTGCCTCCTTGAACTGCTGCATTCCATGTGCTGTCAGATGACCCACAATGCCATTAGGGACGGAGTTCCAGGATTTTGACCCAGCGACAATGAAGGAGCAGCGATATATTTCCAAGTTAGGATAGTGAGTGGCTTAGAGGGGACCTTGCAGGTGGTGGTGTTCCCACGTATCTGGAAATTAATTTAGATAAATGAGGTGCTGTATTTTGGAAAGGCAAATCAGGGCAGGACTTATACACTTAATGGTAAGGTCCTGGGGAGTGTTGTTATACTTGGACTCTCACACCATTCTAGTAACTATCCTGTCTTGGGGCCTCCCAAATAAGATGCCCAGAATTGGACAGCAAGCAAGATTTTAACTGACTCAAAGCCCACTCAATTACACAGAGTTAGAATCAGTCGAACACTAGTATATTGGCTAAGCAATGATTTATGATAACTTCCTTCCTTTTACCTCTCCTTAAAACCAAGGGTCCATCTGCTTTTCAATTCTTTTCAACTTGTTCTGCCACATTCACAGCTTTGTGGACATGCTAGTGCCTATTCCTACATGTGTTTTAAAATTGTAATTTAGTTTACATTGATTACCTTCAAATGTTGTACCAAAATACAACACTTTGCAGTCGTTTGTGCTAGATTTATCAATCATTCATTTCACCAATCGATCTCATCTCTGTTACAATCCCCCTCACTATTTTACTTACTTTGTCATCTGCTGAGTTTGAAATAATGCCTTGTATATCTAAGTGTAGTTTGTCAACACACATTAAATAACTATGTTCTATTTCTGATTTCTTTTTATATGTCATTGTGCCTATTCATTTAGCTCTTACTGTTCAAAATATACTTGAGACAGATGTGCAACAAGGAGCAAATTTTAGACATCAGTAACCTGGTTTGACTTGTAAATTGTTGCCCTTTTTGAAATTTGGCAAGTCTGCATCCATACAGATGTGTGCACAAGAGCTTTGACAGCGTGACTGTTTTAGCAGCAGTGCTGAGGTTCTGCACTGCCAAATTACTATTTGATGGAAGCTGTATCACTTCAACTGAACATATAATAAACCAAATGTCAGGTGGGAATGGATCAGACTTAAAATTCATGAAGTTCTTTGTGACACAGAAGGAGGCCATTTGGCTCATTGAGTTCATGCTGGTTGTCTGTCTTATCAGTTTCATGCCCCTGCTCTATTTCTCTAGCCCTGCAAGGTTATTTCTTTCAACTGCCCATCCGATTTTCTCTTGAAATAATTGATTATCTCGGCTTGCACCACCCCTGTTAGTTTGCAGGTACAGTAAGTGATTTGAGGATCTTGTGGTGCAGTGGTAGTGTCCATACCTCTGAGCCAGAATGCCTGGGTTCAAGTCCCACCTACTCCAGATGTGTATCATAACATCTCTGAATAGGTTGACAATTATCGACAGCCGGAGATTAGGAATACAAATGGTATGTTGCATTGTTTTTTGCAAGGTGAATGAAATGTAGCAGGATGGTTGTTTTGCATTCATTATATTGAGCATTATTAGTGAGGCTGCATCTAGAGAACTGTGAACACTTATTAAAGCAAGGATCTAAATGCATTAGAAGTAGTTCAGTAAAAGGTTCACTGGATTGATATTGAAGTTTGGTGGTCAGGGAATGAGGATAGAGTCATACAGCACAGAAACAGACCCTTTGGTCCAACCTGCCCATGCTGACCGTAATCCCAAACAAAACTCCCACCTGCCTGCAATTGGTCCATATCCCACCAAACATTTCTTATTCATGTACTTGTCTAAATGTTTTTTAAATGTTGTAACTTTACCTGGATTCACCACTTCCTCGGAAGTTTAATTCCACACACAAACCACTGTCTGTGTAAAAAACATTGCCCTCATGTCTTTTTAAAATCTTTCTCCTCTCACCTTAAAAATATGCCCCCTGGTTTTGAAATCCCCCATCCTAGGGAAAAAGACACCTGCCATTCACCTTTTCTATATGCCTCATGATTTTATAAACCTCAGTAAGATCACCTCTCAACTTGTTACGCTCCAGTGGAAAAAAAAGTCCCAGCCAATTCAGCCTCTCCTTATAACTCAAACCGTCCATGCCCAGCAACATCCTGGTAAACCTCTTCTGAACTCTCTCCAGCTTAATAATATCCTTCCTATAACAGGGAGACCATAACTGGACACAGTACTCCAGAAGAAGCCTCACCAACCTCCTGTAATGTCCCAAATCCTCTACTCAAAGGTCTGAGCAATGAAGGCAAGCATGCTAAATGCCTTCTTAACCACCCTATCTATATGTAATGCAAACTTCAAAGACTTATGTACCTGAATCCTTTCTCGGTCTCTCTGTTCTACAACACTACCCAAGGCCCTACCTTTAATTGTACAAGTCCTACCTTTGTTTGTTTTACCAAAAAGCAATACCTTGCATTTATCCAAATTAAATTCTATCTGCCACTCCACACGAATAAGGGACATTATCTAAATGAGGAAAGATTGGACAAGTTGGGTCTGTGTCTGTTGGAGTTTTGAAATGTACAAGATCCTGAATGGTTGCTGAAAGGAAGTTTTCCTCACGAGAGAGACTAAATCTAGGGGACACAGTTTAAAGATGGAGATAATGAGGACATTTTTCTTTTGAGAGTTGTGAATCTTTGGACCATTCTTCCTAGCGAGTGGTGGAGATGGGGTCATTGAATATTTTTTTAAGGCAGGGGGAAATAGATTATTGACTAATGAGGGAGTCCATGGAGGTGGGTGAGAGTGTGGAGTTGAGACCAGTTAGATTAGCCATGATCCTGTGGATGGAGCAGCAAGCTCTAGGAGGTGAATGGCCTCCTCTTGCTCATAATTGATAAGCTTATGTGCCTGTAGGCAGCATGTTCCAGTTCATTGTCACTTGCTCCTTAACAGTAACTTTTCGTGCCCTGCATCTCTTGCTCAAGCCTGCCGAACCATTCTATATAATTTAGTTCCAAGGAAAATCTTCCATACTATGGGTCTTGCTTTTCAAGGGTGCTGTAAATCAGAAACAGAAACAGAAATTGCTGGAGAAGGTCAGCAGATCTGGCAGCATCTGTGCAGAGAAATCAGAGTTAACATTTTCAAGTCTGGTGACCCTTCCTCAGAGCAATTCAGAGCTTTTCCAGCAATTTCTGTTTTTGTTTCTTATTAGCATTGATTTGTATTGGAGTCATGAATGACTTGTCAGATTTGAGCAATAGATGGGTGAAGATTTATTTATGATTCACATGGTAGTCATAATTATCAGTTTGCTTGTGGGATGAGGATATTATTCAGTCTGCATAAAATTAAGGAAAAGTAAATTTGCTATAATATATATAATAATTGAAGATTGAGTTAACTGTAATGGAAAACTTGTGTGACTGCACACTATATATAGAATTTAATGCAATGATCAGTCATAATACACTATTGAACCCAATTTGTGTACGTATATGGAGGATTGATTGTTAAGGACCAAGCAAAATACATTGGAATTCCAAAAGGATTCTCATGATCATCTGTCACACCATGGTTCAATATTGGAAGAATACTTGCAGACAGTCTGCATTAATATTTGGTTGCGTAGAATCATGATTAAGTGCTATCAAACAGTGAACATACCTTGCTTCTAAAATTAGAAATGTGGATATTTTAGCTGCCTTGAATATTGATATTACAATGGTTTGGGTCAAAGATTAGGTCCAACAGAACATTTGATTACCAGCCAATACTGCTTACCAACTTCTTTAGAACCACAAAACTGTCCCCAAGGAAGCTCACTTATGACTTGAGTCACTCCACATACCCACCCCGTGAAAAGTTGTTTGATGGTACTTGTACGACAGTGAGTTGTAGCTGATTTAATATCACATGACCACTAAGAAGGCAAACCAGATGGACTTCTGAAGAAAAATCATTGGACTTGAAACGTTAACTCTACTTTCTTTCCACAGATGTTCTGTCTTTGTTTTAGATTTTCAGCATCTGCAGTTTTTTTATATTATTTTAGATGAACCTCCACTGGTTTTTGCTCAACAATTCCCGCTCCATGCAACTAGAAGAACACGGGAAATAGGAGCAGGAGTGGGGCGTCTGGCCTGTTGAGCAAGCTCCACCATTCAATAAGGTTATGACTGATCATTTCATGGATTTAGCTCCACTTTACCCACCCATTCACCATAACCCTTAATTCCTTTACTGTTCAAAAATCTATCTTTGCCTTAAAAACATTCAATGAGGTAGCCTCAACTGCTTCACTGGGCAGGGAATTCCACAGATTTACAACCCTTTGGGTGAAGAATTTCCTCCTCAACCCATTCCTAAATCTGCTCCCCCTAATTTTGAGTCTGTGCTCCCAAATTCTAGTTTCACCCGCCAGTGGAAATAATCTCTGTGCTTCTGTCTTATCTATTCCCTTCATAATTTTATGTTTCTATAAGACCCCCTCATTCTTCTGATAATTATAGTCCCAGACTACTCAATCTATCCTCATAAACCAACACTGTCAATTCCAGGAATCAACCTAGTGACCCTCCTGTGCACCCCCTCCAGTGCCAGTACATCCTTTCTCAAGTAAGGAGACCAAAACTATACACAGTACTCCAGAGCAAAAAAAATGTAGATGGCGTAATGCCATGATTTGCTATCATCCTTCGCACCGTCTCCTTCAAGTCACTGAGTCACACACTTCTGTAATTTGTTTTTAGTCCAATAATTCAATCACTAAAATGAGGCCACTTCATCAGTTGCCTCAGAATTCTGGGCAGGAATCATTGATTTGCCTTGAGCTTCTGTAAAATAATGACACAGCATTGTTCTGCCATTTAGAATGAAGGATAGTCAATTCCAATTGAAAGCAAGTTGTAAACATGTCCGTCTTGGTTCATAAAAAATTTAAGCAGAGTATTTATCTGAGGCAGTGTTA
Source organism: Rhincodon typus (assembly GCF_021869965.1). Taxonomy (NCBI): domain Eukaryota; kingdom Metazoa; phylum Chordata; class Chondrichthyes; order Orectolobiformes; family Rhincodontidae; genus Rhincodon; species Rhincodon typus. The sequence continues at coordinate 6,352,234 of NC_063359.1, forward strand.
CATGTGACGCATCTGCCTGAAGGCATATTACGTAAAGCAAGGACGACTGGTAGGTTGTATGGTATAATGTCAGAAAACATTTTTACTATCTTGTACAAAGCTGAAAGACTTGCAACAAACTTACGCTAAACATGAGCTCAGTCAGCTGCAGAAAGTTTATATATGAGCTCCAGCAAAACCATCTGGGCTGCAAGCTGAAATATTAGTTGTATGTGATTATTTAACAGTAGTGTGATTGTGACATTGAGCCAGTAGCAGTGATCATGGTCACTGCAGACTAAGTTTTTAAAATAATGCTACAGGATTATAGTGTGTAAGTACTAAAGCAAAGTGCTAACCCATTTACGGGTTAATCAGTGGCTTAATGCTGCTCTCTTGGTGGATCCAATTCCCTCACTGGCTGAGGTACCGCAAAGGACTCTCCTTCTCAACCTCTTCCTGTGCCTGATGTGTGGTGACCCATGGTTAAACTGCCACCGGCCTCTTCTCTTTCTTGAGTCACCATAGTGCCTTTACCTTGTAGTGATAAGGCTCTTGTGCTGCAGTAGTGGTGTCCCTACCTCTGAGCCAGGAGCCCAAGCTCTTGTCCCACCTGCTGCTGAGGTCTGTAATAACATCTCTGAACAAGTTGGTTAGAAATTGTCAACCTTGTGGTGGTGTTCGAATCTGAGATGATTGACCTCCAACAACCGTAACTGTCTTTCTTTTTGTGCCAGATATGACTCTAGCCTGTGGAGAGTTTCTCCTCCTACTCTTTGTCTCCCTGCGCTGATTCCTGTTGGCTCTTGCTGTCTTTAGTACGATTGCCAGAATTGATGTCTAGCTATTTCTTGATATCACATGGAATGAATCAAATTGGCTGAATACTAGCATTCCTGTAGCTGGGGACTGAAAAGGAGGCCATGATGAATCATTCAGTTGGTGCCTCTGGCAGAAGATGCTTGTGAATCCTTTAGGCTTGTCCTTTTGCACTGATGTGCTCAGCTTTTCTGTACTGAAAGATGGGGATATTTGTGGAGTTTCCTCCTCCTTGTTAGTTGGTGAATTGTCCACAACCGTTCTTGACTGGATAGGAGTGTAGGGTATAGATCTAATCTGCTGAATGTTGTAGATCTAGACTCAAATGACATTGATCTAAGAGGCTGTGTATTTCTGTCAGGGGCACTCTAGCTGATCCACTATGATTTCTCAGTTTAATCAGTTGAAGAAAGTCAATGTAATTTAGTACTTCACAAGCTTTTTTTCCACTGCTACGTCATTTCAAGACTTGAAAACTACCAAGACCTCAAATTGAGAACTTGGGACTGGGATGGGGAAAATTGAGAGGCTGGTGGTGGGGAGGCAAAGTGTTTAACATTCAACAATTTTTAAGAACCTATCTATTTCACTGGCTCAGAGATAGTAAGAACTGCCAGTGCTGGAGCTGGCAGAACACAGCAGACCAGGCCAGACTGTCTGGCCTGCTGTGTTCCTCCAGCTCCACACTTTGTTGTCTATTTCACTGGCCTTTTTTGGGAGCTGGGTCTGAGCCTCAAAGATTGATCAGTTAAGTCATAGCCACCATGAAAATTGCACGATGATTTAAAAGGGGGGCCTTGCAGGAAGCTTCGTGGTAACCATTGTTGCCGTGGAGCTGATAACCTCAAAATCTCATCTTGTGAACTTAACTGTGGGACTCCCGTCCACTGGGCAGCCCTACCATCATTGACGTCTGAGCACACTTAAAGAGAATGTGTAAGCAGTACTGAGATTTTAGACGTTCCTCCTTACAATAAATCTTAGTAAAGAGCTGACAGTAGAAAATACAAAAATATCGCTGCTACATGCGCTGGTGACTTTGACTGCAGTGGAACTTATTTGGCTCCTGCCTCCTGTCTTGTGAAATGTGCAGGATTTGTGATACGTTTTCATTACCTTGAGGTCGCTTTCTTCCTTAAAACAGTTTGATCTTGTCACTGTTGGAGTGCAGTGATTCGATTTGTCTGCTTAGCTCTGATTTATAGCACCTGCAGTGTGTCATTTGCGCATGGACCCATAAATATTGTGTGAGGACAGAGAATATAATTTAGCTTCATGTCTTGAAAACTCAGTAGTTTTATTTCAGATATTGTAACCTTGTGGGAGACAGGGAGGTGAGCATAAGGCAGGCTGTGCCCCTTTAATAAAAATCCAAACCTGAAAATTATGAAATATGTTTAGTGATGGTTAGTCCACTTGATGGATCCATTCATCTGAGACCTTTTAACTATGATGGAGGAACCACGCAGTTGTGTATTCAGGCAATGATTGATGCCCTTTATGTTCAACAGGCCACTTGTATCAGACCTTGTATTAATACTTGTCCTGCGTAAGCTTAGGGACATTTCAAGTGACAAATGAAGTGAAGCCATTTACAGCTATACATCTCTTGGGTGTCCTGAATAATTTGTGTGAACTGTTAAAGCAGAAGAATTGAACCAGTGCAAGAATAGGATGTTCTCCTAATGATGGGCATTTGGATGAAAGTTTGAATCATTGGAAACTTGGAGCCTGCTTCAACTTGAATGCGGTAAGACACTTTTTGATGGGGCCTTTTTGTAGAGGCTGCTTGTCTCTTTCTCTCCCTTTGACTACACTTATCCAAAATAGTAGCTGATGCATCACTCCCACATATTCCATCTGCCGAGTAATCAAGTCCCCTTTTTAAACTTAACGCAAAAGAATGTGCTATATGTCTTCCTCACTGACCTGTGACCATCTCTGGGTGATATAATTGGTAAAGGTCATATTGCCAACTGTGTATGGATGTGTTCTCGGAGATTTGGTTACATGACCTCCCTTATTGTTCTGGCTCATCTCCACCTTCCTGCCATTGGCTTGCCATTATACTACAGGGTCTCCTGGCGGTTGGAAGGTTAACAGATGTTTCATTACTCTGCAACCTTCTGATAACTGTGTTGCTCCAATTCTGGTGTCTTAGGTATACCTGATTTATTTCAGCCACTACTGGTGGCTGTGTCTTCAGCTGTCTAGGCACTCTCCCTGAACCTCACTATCCCTCTTTCCTCCTCTTTATCCAAATTCACCTCTCCTGTTGTCATTTTGCAGTTCAGTGTCAAAGTTTTTTTTGATTTATGTCACTATGAAGTGCCTTAGACCACTTTGCTATATTAAAGACACTGTGTAAATGTGAGCGGTTATTGTATTTGTCCTTGATACAATAACATTGCCAAATTTAACTCTGTGTTGGATTCTTCCCCCCCCCCCCCCCCCCCCCCCCCCCCCCCCCCCCCACCCCC
>NC_063359.1:6355611-6366668 GCF_021869965.1 Rhincodon typus
ACACACACACACACACACACACACACACACACACACACACACACCCCAACCTAGTCCATTGGTGCTTTCCATTGTAGCTTTACGATTGTGCAGTTCTGTTGTAAACTATCACGTGGCACCTTCATTATTCTGCATTTGCAGTCATGTGCTTTCAGTCGTAGAAATGTTTAAATTCTGTCCAAAAGTTACACACCCTTTCCTGAAGTACTTCGAAAAGTCTTTTCTTTTTGACTGCCCTCATTGGACCAAGTCTTTCTCCTTGCTCTGGGTTCATTTTCCCCTTCTTATTTCTGAAGCAGATGAGAGTTATTCTACAGTACGCTACATTTTCGTCAGAGATAGTAAGTAATAATTTACATTTTCATTTTGTTCGTGTTTTTCTTACAATTATATCTCACTGGAATTGTGAGCACAGCTGAATCACATGCGGATGATGTACTCAGTCGACCCCCACCTGTGTTTTTGTTTTGTTGAAACTATCATTGTCTCAAAAGAAGTCAGTTGTGTTCAGCATAGAGTTTCTTTTTAATATTTATACACCCAGGTCCTGCAGCATGAGGTAGAGACCTGCAATGATGAGTTAGTAGGAGCAGCAACAGGCCATTGAGCCCAGCAAGACTGCCTCACTACTCAGTTAGATAATGACGGATCATTTACGTATATGTTTTTCTATATGTTCTCCCCATTGCTTGGTTTCATTAGCATTTACCCTATCAATACTTCTCGTTGCTTCAGGAAGGCAGCCACCATAATCACAGAACCCTCCCACCTCAGTTATAATCTCTTCAGACCTCTGGGTTCAGATAGGATTTACCAGGGTGTTGCAGATATGGAAGGTTTGAGTTATAAGGAAAGGCTGGATAAGCTGGGGACCTTTTTCATTGGAGCGGAGGAGGTTGAAGAGCGACCTGATAGAAGTTTATAAAATAATGAGGGTTATAGATAGAGTTAATAGTCGTTGTCTTTTCCCTCGGATGGGGAATTTCAAAACGAGGGGCACATTTTTAATTTGAGGAGAGAGATTTTAAAAAAAGACATGAGAAGCAAATTTTTTTAGACAGAGGGTGGTTGTGTGTAGAATGAACTTCCGGAGGAAGTGGTGGATGTGGGCACAATTACAATGTCTAAACGACGTTTGGATAAGCACATGAATAGGAAAGGTTTGGAGAGATATGGGCCAGGAGCAGGCAGATGGGATAATGTTTGGCATGGACTGGTTTGACCAAAGGGTCTGTTTCTGTGCTGTATGACTCTGACTCTTCTGTTGGGCAGAATATACAGAAGCTTAAGCACGCATACCAACAGGTTCAAGAACAGCTTCTTCCCTGCTGTTATTAGACTGCTCAATAGACCTCACAAATTTTAAACTTAATGTTGATCTCGCTCTTTGTGTACCTTTCCTACAGCCATAACATTGTATTCTTTGCTTGGTTCTATTACCCTAATTCACTTTTCATATGGTACGATCTGCCTGTATTGCACGCAACACAAATCTTTTCACTGTAACCAGGTACATGTGGCAATAATAAATCAAATCAAAATCATCTATCAATTTGAACATGCTTAATGATTGAGCTTCCATAGCCTTCTGTACTCTGAGGCTGAGGAGTACGATGCACAAATTACCTAATAATCTGCAGCTAACGTACACTTCTAAAAAGGTTGCATTTGACTTCAGGACCAAGCCATGGTTGGTAAGACAAATGGAACTTTGCCATTTCAGGATATCAAAAAGAAATCTTATTTTGTGGCTGAGCATGTTTACATTTTTTGAGGGGAAATATGGATGGTGAGGAAGAAGGGGGAAAAAAATAGATGGGTAGTCTTCAGCTAATGTTGTTAACTGATTCAAGCTTTGGTGACAGACTCCTGTAATTCTGTTTCATAATGGATTATCCAAATCATTTTAAATGTTGTAAGCAGAGCACCTTCAAACTATTCTGTGCATGGACAGCCCCTGGAAATATTGATATGCTGCTGAGTACCCCACAGCAAACTCTGTCCATGACAGCGATGCTGTTGTTGCAGAAAATACTTCTTATGAAAATAAAACAAGTAATTAACATGCTAGCAGACCAACAAAAACAGGTGAACTCAAATGAACTAAGAAACAAAAACTAATTTCTCAGAATATTGTTGTAATAACTGCACAGAGACCTATATCCTGTCACCAATGAAGAAGGATATGGAAGATAGAGAACGTGGGGAAATAAATAGCAACATCTTGAAAAATGGCCTTAAAACGCATAAAGGTAGATAAATCCCTAGCACCTGATCAGGTGTACCCTAGACCTCTGTGGGAAGGTAGGGAAACGATTGTTGGGCCCTTTGCTGAGATATTTGTATCATCGATAGCCACAGGTGAGGTGCCAGAAGACTGGAGGTTGGCTAATGTTGGTGCCACTATTTAAGACAGGTGGTAAAGAAAAGGTCTTGTAGGACCGGTGAGCCTGACATCAGTGGTGGGTAAGTTGTAGGAGGGAATCCAGAGGGACAGGATTTACGTGTATTTGGAAAAGCAAGGACGGGTTAGGGATAGTCAAAATGGCTTTGTGTGTGGGAAATTGTATCTCGCTAACTTGATTGAGTTTCTTTGAAGAAGTAACAAAGAGGATTGATGAGGGCAGAGTGGTGGATGTGATTTATATGGGGTTCAGTAGGCTTTTCTTTTATTCATTCACAGGATGAGGTGTCACTTTTATAGGCAGCATTTATAGCCCATCCCTAATTGGCCGGAGGGCAGTTGAGAGTCATCCACATTGCTGTGGGTGTGGAGTCACGTGTAGGCCAGACAGGTTAGGGTGGCAGTTTCCTTCTCTGAAGGACATAAGTGAACCAGATGGGTTTTCTGACAATCGGCAGCAGATGCATGGTTATCACTAGATTCTTAATTCCAGATATTTATTGGATTCAAATTCCACCATCTGCCATGGCAGGATTCGAACCCAGGTCCCCAGGACATTATCTTGGTCTCTGGATTAACAGTCCAGCGATAATACCACGAGGCAGTTGCCTCCCCTTGTTTGACAAGGTTCCTCATGGTAGACTGACTAGCAAGGTTAGATCATGTAGAATACAGGGAGAGCTAGCTATTTGGATACAGAACTGTCTCGATGGTAAGAGACAGAGGGTGGTGATGCAGGGTTGCTTTTCAGACTGGAGACCTGTGACCGACGATATGCCACAAGGATCGGTGCTGTGTCCACTGCTTTTTGTGATTTAGATGTGAACATAGGTATGGATAGTAAGTTTGCAGATGATACCAAAATTGGAAGAGTAGTGGATAGTGAAGAACACTACCTCGGAGGACAATGGGATCATGATCAGATGGGCTAGGGGGTCAAGGAGTGACAGATGGAGTTTAATTTAGATAAATGTGATGTGCTGCATTTTGGAAAGGCAAATCAGGGCAGGACTTATACACTTAATGGTAAGGTTCTGAGGAATGTTGCTGAACGAAGAGACCGTGGAGTGCGGTTTCATAGTTCCTTGAAAGTGAAGTCGCAGATAGATAGGGTAATGAAGAAGACATTTGGTATACTTTCCTTTATTGGTCAGTTCATTGAGTGTAGGAGTTGGAAGCTCAAGTTGCGGCTGTACATGACATTGGTTAGGCCACTTTTGAAATACTATGTGCAATTCTGGTCTCCCTGCTATAGGAAAGAGGTTGTGAAACTTGAAAGGATTCAGAAAAGATTTACAAGGATGTTGCCAGAGTTTGAGGGTTTGAGTTATAGGGAGAGGCTGGATAGGCTGGTCCTGTTTTCCCTGGAGGGTTGGAGGCTAAGGGTGAACTCATAGAGGTTTATAAAATCATGAGAGGCATGGATAGGATGAATAGCCAAGGTCATTTCTCAAGGGTAAGGGCGTCCAAAGCTAAGGGGCATAGGTTTAGGGTCAGAGGGGAAAGATTTAATAGGTACCTAAGGGGCAACTTTTTCACGCAGAGGGTGGTGCATGTATGGAATGAGCTACCAGATGAAATAGTGGAGGCTGGTACAATTAAACATTTAAAAGGCATCTATTTGGGTGTATGTATAGGAAGGGTTTAGTGGAATATGGGCCAAATGCTGGCAAATGGGACTAGATTAATTTAGGATATCTGGTCGGCATGAACGAATTGGACTGAAGGGTCCGTTTCTGTGCTGTATGTCTCTATGACTCTAAGTCAGCATTTATTTACACATGCATAATAATTAACAATGTTCTGGCATTCTCCGAGCCAACTGTCAGTGAACAGAACCTCTGACACTTCTATTTGTACCTGTCATTCAGGGCTCCCTGATTGGACCAGATTAACAGCCCAATGAGGGAACTCATATTCTGTGACCTTGTTACAAACACAACAATTGTGTTCATCATTGCTGTCATCTGATAATTACAAATTACATCAAATTAGCTGATGACTTGCTGTTTACCCCTCAGGATAGGGCACCTGGGAATGATGCTGCAGATCTTGGGACCTGTGCAACTATTCTCCAGTGTGGTTTGGCACGTTTGGAACAGGAGAAAAAGAATTAGTGATAAATCCTCAAACAACTTAGGTTGTAGACTAGCTTGCTGAGCAGGTGTGTGTGATTGCCAACATTTTGTCACCTTGCTAGGTAACATCATCAGTGTACCTCCGGTGAAGCGTTGATGTTCTGTCCCGCTTGGTATTTATATATCACGGTTTGACAGAAAACCCGACGCTTCACCGGAGGTACACTGACGATGTTACCTAGCAGGGTGATGAAATGTTTGCAATCAAACACACTGGCTCGGGGAGCAAGTCTACAACCTCATCCACAACCCGAGCTACAAATCTTCTCAAAACCCTAACAACTTAATTTGGATTTGGATCCAAAGTTCATAGCATTTCTGTGACGTTTTATAGATGCCATGTTTAACAGTATAAATTGTCTCTGCAAGCAGTTTTTATTTTTTGAGACAACAAGGTGCAGGGCTGGATGAACACAGCAGGCCAAGCAGCATCATAGGAGCAGAAAGGCTGACGTTTCGGGCCTAGACCCTTCATCAGAAAAGGGGGAGGGGAAGGGGGTTTTGAAATATATAGGGAGAGAGTGGGAGGCGGATAGAAGAGGGATAGAGGAGAGGAGAGGATAGGTGGAGAGGAAACAAACAGGTCGAAGAGGCGGGGATGGAGCCAGGAAAGGTGAGTGTAGGTAGGGAGTTAGGAAGGGGATAGGTCAGTCCAGGGAGGACGGACAGGTCAAGGGGGCGGGATGAGGTTGGTCGGTAGGAGATGGAGGTGCGGCTTGAGGTGGGAGGAGGGGATAGGTGGGAGGGAGAACAGGTTCGGGAGGCAGGGACGAGCTGGACTGGTTTTGGGATGTGGTAGGGGGAGGGGAGATTTCCAATTTTGTAGATTTGATCTGAGAGAAACTGAACTTCTGTAATAGGTCATCAGGAAGTGACTGTTGCCTGGCACTTCATGATTTATTAAAATTAAGACATTTAGGACACAAGCCTGCCACCTGATTCAGACAGGACAAAATCTTTTCACTTGACACGTATGTAAAATGTGGAAGTGTACCCGGCTTTTCAAAACACTCCTTTTACTGCTTTCTCGAGGTTCCTCTTTAATAGGATGGGAGTAAATAGACAAAGAAAGAACTTTATAATAATCATCCATCTTTTAGTTGTTCAGATTAGCAACTACATGCTGAGCAAACAGTTCTGTCCTGGTGCTTAGGGTATGGGATGGACTTCCCTGAGAGCGTGGTTGGAGGCACGTTCATTTGAGGCATTCAAGAGGACGTTAGATGATTAGTTGGATAAAAATAAAAATAAGTGCATCATTAAAAAGCAGGAGATTGGCAGCAGGTAACGCTACTCATTTAATGAGCCACTGCAGGTACGATGGGGCTGAATGGCCTCCTGCCACGCTGCAATAATCTTGTGATTCTGTTCTGAACACCATTTCTAAATCCAAAACAAGTCATGTCCAAAAGTAATAGATCAACCTGCGATTCATCTTACCACAGACCACAAAATGGCTACCTTGTTACTTCAGTTAGTTACACGTGACATGCTTTGAGATGTTTTGAAAATTTTTAATGAGGCACTTTATCAACACAAATATTGCTTGTTTTTGCAGTTCCAGTACAGAAATATTCTTTCATTTTGAAATATACTGGCAAAACCTAATCTGGAGAAAGGCGAAGAGATCACTGGAATCATAGAAATTAAGCGCTCAGGATGAGCTAATTCTACCTGTGATAGCTTTTTGTAAAAGAATCATGCTTTGATTTATATGCCCGCATTTTATCTGCAACCCACTAAGTTTCTCATCCTCAAGTACTTGACCAGCTCCCTATTAAAATTCCCCATGAATTCGGCCTTCAGCAGCTTTTCAATGACCATATTCCAGAGCCTGACAACTCTTTGTGCACAATGTTCTCATTTCCCTTCTAGATCTGTACCGAAGAATTTGCATCCAAGATGTGCACTATTGACCCAGTCCACAGAGGAAACGATATAGTTCCTGTTTTTACACTTAGCCTTGCTAACCTCTATTAGATCACTTCTTAACCTTTTTGCGTTTGTGTACTTGTTTCAAACTGTCAGGAGGGAAAGTACAAACCATTTACCTGGTGTGTTGTGTAGTTACATTTCAGATGCATAAAGCAGGACATTTGGGATTTATTTAACAGATTTCATATGCATACCTTCGAATTCATGGAAAGTGGAGAGGATTCTAGTGTAGAGAAAAGTGCAATGAATTATTTTATTGACTTCAAATCTAATGCAATAATTAAGCTCTTGAAATACTTGCATTTAATTTTCAGTCTGAGTATATACCAGGATTTAAAAGCTGCCTTGATAATGGAAATGTTGCATTAATTCATACCATTCTTTCCTGCTCTGGCTCATAATCACCTCTGAATCACACAGGTGCTGAGTTCAAGATCTACTTGAGGCTTCTGTGTGAAAAATCAAGGCAGATATTCTATTGCAGAATTGAAGGAGTACTTTCATCTTTATTCATACTCTGTGTAATGCCATCACTTGTTGGCCTATTCTGTCAGCTCACCTCTTCAGTTATTTTGTCTGTTGAATGCTGAAAAACTGAAATACTGGTCGGCCAGGAATGTTTACACTTCCAGCTCGTGTCTCCATGAACTCAGTAAATCAAATTCAATTTGATGGCTATGCAATCTTAGTTGGTTTTTGAAGTGGACCAGTATGGAAGACACCGGATTAGAGCATTCAATATATTTTTATATTTTAAGAAGTTGAGAAATATTAGGAATGTAATATTGTTTTCCCTACTGGACATCATATTGATTACTGGCTCAGGTCCATTGAAAATCCATATAACGAGCTGAAAGTCCCACAAACATTGAAAGAATAATCTATTATTTTTACTGCTGTCAGGTGAGGGAGAGGTATTGACATGTGTTGTAAGAGAATACCCAGCTCTTCTTTGATTAATGCCCTGCGATCATCTTCACATTCTTCTATTGAATGTTTTTAAGACAAACATAGATTTTTGAAAAGTAAAGGAATTAAGGGTTATGGTGAGCGGGCAGGTAAGTGGAGCTGAGTCTACAAAAAGATCAGCTGTGATCTTATTGAATGGCGGAGCAGGCTCGATGGGCCAGATGGCCTGCTCCTGCTCCTATTTCTTGTGTTCTTCTGAACAAGCAAATGGTGTCTTGGTCAAACATTCTGACTGTTCTGAAGAAGGGTCACTCAAGTTGAAACGTTAACTCTGCTTTCTCTCCATAGAAGCTGCCAGACCTGCTGAGATTTTCCAGCAATTTATGTTTTTTGTTTCCGATTCCCAGTATTAGCAGTTCTTTTGTTTTGGTTAGTGGTCTTGGTCAATGTTGCATTGGAAGTATGATGCCACCAACAATGCTGCAGTTCCTCAGTCTGCCTGAAGGGGGGCTGAGGCCTTGGTTTAACCACTGAAGCATATGAGGCCGGATTATATGTTGAAGAGTTCAATGAGATTGGAACCCACAACATTCTGTCCATTGGAACCTACCCAATAGGAGTGAATGGAAACAAAATGCTTCCATTGGAATTCCATACATTGGAACAAGCATGAAAGGATTTGTTCATTGAAATCCTATACTTGGAAAGTAAACAGGCATGAATTTTGGTCATAAGGAATTTGTGTGAGCTCGTGATTTTGAATGAGTTAGCAAGTTAAAGTGCCCTTTTGTGGAAATGAGTCTCAAGGTTTTGGTCCATGTGGGTTTTGCATAAAGATGGTAATTAGAAGTGGTTTGGTACATTCCATTTTGGTGCTAAGGTCAGTATTTTGTATGGTTGAAGCTGTAATATAATCTTGTGTAGCTGCTGCATCTGGGAAGTTAGTTGAAAATGTCAAAGAGTAGCACAACATACTTTGTCATTGGAAACAAATGCTGGAGTATAAAAGGCAAGGCACATTTACAGATGCAGTGTATAAGCAGATTGAATTAGATAGCTATTAAGTAAGCTTATTGTTTTCAGAGGATATGCATCAAACCTGTTTGTTTTGCTGCAGCATCATTTTAAAAAGGAAGAGAAAAGTTACGTTCATATTATTTCTTCAAACGCTGTGTCTTACCTTAAAAACAATTATCCTTGGTTGTGGTTCCTCAAACAACACTCAAGAAGCTTGACACTCTCCTGAACAAAGCAACTTGCTTGATTGGGACCACATCTAACATCTTCAGCATACACTTGCTGTACCACCAATGCTCAGCAGCAATTGTGTATACTATCTCCAAGATGCACTGCAGTAACTCACCACAGATCCTTCGACAGCACCTTCCAACCCACAACCACTTCCATCTGGAAGTACAAGGGCAGCAGATACATGGGAATCCCACTGTGGCTGTATGCTTCTCTCTAACCTACTCGCCATCCTGATTTGGAAATCTATCACCTTCCTTCAGTGTCGCTAGGTCAAAGTCCTAAAATTCCCTCCCTGACAGCAATGTGGGCTTTTCAATACCATATGAACTGGACTAGTCAAGATGACAGCCCTCAATGGTTTATTACCATTTGGTTTGAACTATTACTAATTTTTGGAATCATACTCAGAAACAGTAGATCCTTGGGAATACACCTTGGATAATTGACTTCCCGAGGTTCAGTGTGGGCACTTCCATTCAGCTTCTCTGTTTTTCCTGCATTATGTACATAATTTCACATTTTCCACATTATATTCCATCTGCCAAGTTTTGCCTATTCGCTCACCCTGTTTATATCTCTCTGCAGACTCTCATTTTCACTGCTTGTCTTCTCTTCATTTTGTGTCATCTGCTTTCCTCATCATGTCACTTTCCTTATCCAATCCACTAATATATAAATATTGTAAAAGAAAAAGGCTGCAGAACTATTCCCTGTGGCACTTAAGTAGTTACAGGTTGTCATCCTGAAAATGTCCCTTTATCCCAACTCTCTGTCTTCTATTGTCAGCCAATCCTCTATCCCCATTAATATACTACCTCCAACATTTTTTCTTATAATACCTTATCAAGCAGCTGCTGAACATCCAGATGTATTAATCTACCTCATCCGAGGACAGTTGTTAAAGTATGGAATTTGTTTCAACATTGAGATGAATACATCTATTGAGAGGAAGTTGGATAAGTACACAAGAGAGAAAGGAATAGAAGACTGTGCTAGCTTTAGATGGGAAGTGTTTATATGGAGCATAAACACCAGTGTGGATCAGTTGACCAAATGGCCTGTTTCTGTGTTGCACTGCATGTACACTGAGAATGTAATGAATGCTAGTTGTTGGCCCATTAGAAAACTAAGGTCTGTCCATAGCCTGGCTCCTCTTGATCTCGGTAATCTCCTGCAGCCTAACAGACTCTGACAGATTTCCTGTGAATATAGCCTTTTGTGTGTCCCCAGTGTTGGTTGCTGAACCACTGGTAGCTCCAAGCTCTGAACTTCCCTCCCTCCAATTTTCTGCCTCTCTACCTCACTTTCCTCCTTTAAGACACTCCCTTAAAATCTAGCTCCTTGGCCAAGTCTTTGTTTAACTGATCTGATATCTCCTCCTGTGGGTCAGTGCCAAAATTTGTTTTTATGATACTACCTTGGAATGTTATGTTATGTTAAGGCACTGTAGAAAAGTAAATTGTTGTTCTGCGAAGCATCAAGTTATGTCACATTTTGAACTAGCTAACATTCAGGTAATTAATGGTCTGTCACTTATGGTGGTAGTGGTTCAATTGAGATGATTGATTGATTAAAAGCACCACACAACATTGAAACATACAGCCCTGAGCACTCTTTCGCCTGTAGTAACTTGGTACTAAGCCTGGTGACAGCACTAGTATTGCTATTTATTTTACTTCACAGTGCGACTGAACACCTTTGATTGAGTGTGCATGAGTCGTTCTGTTAGGGCGACTATGATTGATACATCTAACTTTCCCTCCACATTTTCAATCATTCATTTGCCCTCTGTTTGCCAAGACTGTACTTAACGCATGTTCATTATTGCGTAAACAAGAGTTAACCCAATTCATCAGTCATTGTTTCCTTTCAAGTAAAGTGTGGTAACCTGACTGGAAAAGGTTAGAAAATTCCAGAGATTTGAAAGAAGCTCAAATTTATTAGCTCAAATTTACATATTCTGTTTCACGGAAGTGTGTAGGATATGTTGACTTTGCAATATATCCAGATTTTCTGTTGCATTTTAGAAAAAGAGTAAATAACAGGTACATTTTTTTTCACATTTTCCTTCTCTTCCTGAATCTTCTGTTTTGGGAAGTCAAACATGGAAATGAAACTGATATTTTCCTTGTCTCTTAACAAAGAAATGGTGAACAATGCCACTGTTTCCAATTTGCAAACTTCTTTCACTTTGGATTGGGAAAACCTCCCAATTCTTGGTGAGATGGAACATAGCAGTAAGTAAAGTAAATGATCTTTCATGAATCTTGGAATCTTAAAATTCTGCATGAGAACTGCAGAACAATTCCCTTACTATATCCACCGTGAATCAGGCAACTGTTCTGTAGTAAACAATACTGTTTCTTAGTTCTGTATCTCACTCAGTGGAAGCTGGCTTTAATACCGTATGTATTTGTGTA
>NC_063359.1:6366768-6376118 GCF_021869965.1 Rhincodon typus
CTTCTACTTACCACCTGTTCAGACTTACCCTGACACTAACCTACCCATTCAAAACTGACTGTTCAGTTCCTCCTGTCTGCACAGAATGAGTTACAAAAATACCCTTTAGTGCTAGATTTGGGGTATTGGAGTTAATGATGATGGTTTCTGATTTGAAATCTCTCTAATCAGCTGATGAACTGCTGTGGATAGTTCGGCAGAGAGACAACAGAAGATGGTAGATTTCAATCACTTGAAAATAATGCTCACCCATAAGTCAGTTCCCCACTTTTTTGGTTTAAAAATTTATTCTCAGACATTGATGAGGCCACTTCTGGTCTCCCTGCTAGAGTAAAGATGTTAAACCTGAAAGGGTTCAAAAAAGACATAGAAGGATTTTTGCTGGGGTTGGAGGGTTTGAGCTTTCGGGAGGGGCTGAAAAAGCTGGGGCTATTTTCCCTGGAGTGCATGAGGGGTTATAGAGATTATATAGAGGTTTATAAAATCATGAGGAGCATGGATAGGATGAGTAGCTGAGGTCTTTTTCTCAGACTAGGGGAGCCCAAAACCAGAGGCCATAGGTTTAAGTTAAGAAGGAAAAGATATAAAAGGGACCTAAGGAGCAACATGCAGGGGGTGATGCGTGTATGAAATGAGCTGCTAGAGGAATTGGTGGAGGCTGGCATCAGAAATTTCAGTACAAGTGTCAGTTGGTGATGATAAATTGGTCCTGTCTTGTTGTGAAATTAGGAATCCAGACCTGACTGTTCTTTAAGATTTAGATACACAGCCATGAATAGACAGGAGTCAGTTGCTCCTACACACGGATTTCAGAACAGCTTCAGGACGGGTTAACTTTGTTACTTCCACCTGGGCCAGTGAAAATAAAGCATTGCAGCAAAATTCTGAAATAAAAACAGTAATTGCTGGTGAAACTCAGCAGGTCTGACAGCATCTGTGGACAGAAAGCAAAGTTAATGATTTGTATCTGGTGACTCTTGAGTACAATTCTGAATGCAGTCTTTGTAGATTTTGGATGCAGAAATTGTACGTAAGCAGATAGCTGGGCCCTGGATTCTGTTGCTCTTTTTCCATTATGTTTTAAACAAAGGCGTTCTGATCATCAAGAGACAACAAGGTGCAGGGCTGGATGAACGCAGCAGGCCCAGCAGCATCATAGGAGCAGAGAGGCTGACGTTTCGGGCCTAGATCCTTCATCAGAAAAGGAGTTCTGATCATCATCTTGGACAACTGTTCAGGAAACTGAGAGTGCAAGGAGAAATATAACTTGAGATGTAACCTGAAAGTATGGGCTATTCTGATAGATTTCTTTGAGAAATCATTATCCGTTTTGTTGATGTGTGATCTGAACAATCTCTTTGATTCCCAAGATGCTAGTAAAGCTGAACTCAATTCAATTCAGATTTTGTGGCAGAAGACTTAGGAGCCAACCCAACTGATAAAAAAAAAACTGAACAGAGAAATTCAAAGGTTCTCTTCCTTTCTGCAGAACACAACAGAGTCCTCACCTTCACAACCTCTTTAAGGTATGAGTTTGTTGAAGGTTGAAAAGATAGGGGTTTAGCATGGCCAGTCCACCCAACCTGCGCATCTTTGGATTGTGGGAAGAAACCGGAGCACCCGGAGAAAACCCACGCAGACACAGGGAGAATGTGCAAACTCCACACAGACAGAAATTCAACCCAGATCTCTGGTTGCTGTGAGGCAGCAGTGCTAACCATAGTGCCGTCCAATGGCATTGATGGGTTCTCTCTAATTTCCTGTTCATTTGACAGAGGGATGCCTGTGTCTGTGGTCCACCTTTTAGTGGGACATTAAATCAAGGCTCTGTTATCCTTTTTAAATGGAATGAAAAGATGTATTGGTAATCTTCTGACATAGAAACAAGGAAGATCTCCCAGCCCCAACCCACAACCCCACCACCCCACCATGCCCTGGTCAATGTTTATCCCTTGATCATCATCACTAAACCTAATAATATGGTTGTTAAAAACATAGAAAATAGGTGTAGGCCATTCAGCCTTTTGGGCCTGTTCCAGCATTGAGTATTATTGAGGCTGGTCATTCAACTCAGTATCTGTACTTGATTTGTCTGCATACCCTTTGATCTCTTTAGTCCTTAGAACTATAACTAGCTCCTCCTTGAAAGATTCAATGTTGTAGCCTCAACATATAAAGTCATACAGTTATACAGTATGGAAACAGACTCTTCAGTCCAACTAGTCCACACTGACCTTGTTCCCAAGCTAAACTAATCCCACCTGCCTGTGTTTGGCCCATAAGTCTCCAAATCTTTCCCATTCGTGTACTTTGCCAAATGTCTTTCAAATATTGTAACTGTACCTGCATCCAGCACTACTTCTGGCAGTTCATTCCATACGTTAACCATTCTCCACCTTATCTATGCCGCTCATTGATCTTATAACCCGTCAATATGACAGTGTTGGCTATGGGAGCTTGCTGTGCATAATTAGCACCAGCACTTAAGAAGTACTGCATCACATCTAGGGCTAAGTACAAGGGGTGTCTATTGTTGCTGTCTCCAGAGACCTGCAAGGCAGTTTAACAAACCCAAGCTGCTCATTGTGATTCAGACGTGGGGTTGGCCAGTACATCTGTCAAACTACTATCTCACAGAACATAATGGAGACTGGCCTCGCTTCACTCTGCAAATGGGAATTACAGCAACATAAACAAACATTTTGTTTCATCATCCAGAGTCACTGAATTGCTGAGCAAATCTAATTGTCGCAGAATTGCACATTCTTCAGCCGTGCTAAATCCTGTTACTTGGCACAACTGGGGGAATAAATTGCGAATATCTCAGCTCAGCCTTTGAGTGAAAAATAAAATATCTGCTTAAAATGAAGTTTGAAATTAAATTTGAGGTTTCTGCTGTAATTACGTGCAGCAAGTCTCCATCAAAGGGCATCAGATAATCACTTGAAATCCCCCATTGTGGAGCACGCAGGGAGCTGAGTGTAAACTAAGAAACTGCTTTGCAGTATCATTCCTCAGGCTTTATTCTGAGCCTGCTTCATCAGAGTTGGTTCTTCACAGTGAGTTGAGTTTCTAACCCTTAGTGTACTGATCTTTTAACAAATTGCAGTTTTTGTTTTTGTAGCCTGTGAACCCTGTTAACGGTGTTAGAAAGTAGCAGAAAGAAGAAGGATAAAGTAAGAATTAAGGGGTGTCAATTTATGACTTAGATAAGGAGGAATTTCTTCTCTGAACTCCTTGCTACAGAATGCACGCAGTATATTAAAAACCGAGACAGATAGATTGGAGAAAGATTTGAAAAGGACACGAACAACATTTTTACACATAGTGGTTCCTGTGTGGACAGAACTGCTAGAGGAAGTGACGGATGTGTGTACAGTTACATTTAAAAGATATTTGGATAAGCTCACGAATAGGAAAGGTTTGAAGGGATAAAGGCTGAATGCAGGCAGGTGGGATTAGTTTAGTTTGGGAACATGGTCAGCGTAGATTGGTCGGATTGACTGGTCTGTTTCCATGCAGTATGACTGTGTATGATCAATAATTGATGGTTACGGGGAAAAAACAGGAGAGTGGACCTGAGGAGTGTTGGATCAGTGATGATGGTATTGAATAGTGGAGCAGGCTGGAGGAGTTGAATGGCCACCTGCTCTTTCTGAAGCCTGATCCATCTCTGACTCCTTTCCTCCCTTCCTGGACATCTCTGTTTCCATTTTTGGGGATAAGCTGGCCGCTCCTATCCATTACAAACCCACCGATTCCTACAGTTACTTGGATTATACGTTCTCCACATTCTGCTTCCTGTAAAGACACCATTCCGTTCTCCCAATTTCTCTGTCTCCATCATATCTGTTCTGATGATGCCATCTTCTGCAGGAGAGGCCTTGGAATTGTCCACGTTTTTCCTCAACTGAAGATTCGCTGTTACTTGCTCACAAGGCCCTCAGCTGTGAATGATGCATCTCCCCAACTCCTGCCCTAACCCCTTTTCTTTTCTCCCACAATAACGATAGCATCCCCCGGTCCTCACTTATTGCCCCACCAGCCTCCACATCCCAAGGATCATTAGCTGCCATTTCCATCACCTCCAGTCGGATACCACCCCTAGACACACATTCCACTCCCGTCCCTTGTCACCATTCCACAGGAATCATTCCATGTGGGGGCAACCACCAGCCCCAGCATAAATATCACTTTTTCCTAGTGGCTAACAGTTCTGATGAAGAGACACCAAACTTGAAACATTAACTCTGCCTTATCCCCACAGATGCACCCAGACCTGCTGAATTTCTCCCAGCAATTTCAGTTTCTGTTTGATGTCCAGAGTCTGAAGTTCTTTGTTTTATTCCCATTCCTATTCCTTATGATCTTAGAACCCTGACTATTTCCTACATTATAACAGCAAATTTACTCAAACTATTCCATCGACTGGAAAGAACTTTTGAAATGTCCCATGGCTGTGAAAAGTACATTATACAGCAGGTCTTTCTACATTGTATGTGTATTTTAGAAACTATTATGTTTAACAAAACTTTGAGCAGAGTGAAGAAGTTTGTTTTCCTTTTCATTTAGCAGTTTATGGGATGTTCATTGTTATTATTCTTAGGCTGCAGCAGAAATATGATATGTTTTTCAGTGTTACTGGAATAACCTGAAACTGTTTGGAAAAATAATGTTTCTAAAAGTCAGTTTTGGTTAAAAGAAAACCTTCTCTACTTTAGCTTGGCTGCTCGCTCAGTCTTTGCCTTGTTTTAATAAAGACTGCCACAAGGATTGGTGCTAGGTCCACTGCTTTTCATCATTTCTATAAATGATTTAGATGTGAACATAGGTATGGTTAGTAAGTTTGCAGATGACACCAAAATTGGTGGTGTACTGGACAGTGAAGAAGGTTACCTCAGAGTTCAGATGGGCCAATGGACTAAGGAGTGGCAGATGGAGTTTAATTTAGATAAATGTGAGGTGCTGCAGTTTGGAAAGGCAAATCATGGCATGACTTATACACTTAATGATAAGGTCCTGGAGAGTGTTGCTGAACAGAGATCTTGGAGTGCAGGTTCATCATTCCTTGAAAGTGGAGTTGCAGTGGATAATATAGTGAAGAAGTTCTGAAGAAGGGCCACCAGATCCAAAACATTCACTCTGATTTCTCTTCATAGGTGCCTGACCTGCTGAGCTTTTCCAGCAACTTCTGTTTTTGTTGTTGATAGTGAAGAAGGCATCCGGTATGCCTGCCTTTATTGGTCAGTGCATTGAGTATAGGTGTTGGGAGGTCATGTTGCGGCATTGCAGGATATTGGGTTAGGCCACTATTGGAATCCTGTGTGCGGTTCTGGCCTCCCTATTATAGGAAAGATGTTGTGTAACTTGAAAGGGTTCAGCAAAGGTTTACAAGGATATTGCCGGGGTTTGAGTTACAGGGAGAGACTGAATAGAGTGGGGCTATTTTCCCTGGAGTGTTGGAGGCTGAGGGATGACCTTTATAGAGGTTTATAAAATAATGAGGGGCATGGATAGGCTGAATAGCCAAGGTCTTGTCCCTGCGGTGGGGAGTCCAAAACTAGGGGGCATAGATTTAAAGTGAGAAGGAAAGGATTTAAAAGGGACCTGAAGGGTAACTTTTTCACGCAGAGGGTGGTGTGTGTATGGAATGAGTTACTAGTGGAAGAGGTGGAGTCTGGTACAATTACATTTGAAAGGCATCTGGATGGGTTTATGAATAGGAAGGGTTTAGAAAATATGGGCCAAATGCTGGTAAATGGGACTAGATTTATTCAGGATATCTGATCGGCATGGACAAGTTGGACTGAAGGGTCTGTTTCTGTGCTGTATATTTCTATCTCTCTGTGACTGTATGACTGTGTATGTATTCTGACCATCCCTCTCCATCTGTTTCAACCAGGAGACTCATTTGTCAGGAAGTTGACTGAGAGCATCTACTTGATTAGAGAGCAGTGTTACTGAGTATCCTACCAGGGGCAGGCTAATTTTATCCGTTGATCAGATTATTTAAAGACTTTCAGCAATTAAGATGACATAAAACTTGGTGCATTGCTGCAGTAATTATTCATATAGTAATTGCTAATAGAATGTAAATGTTTGTATACCATTATTATGATAAGCTAGCAAAATCTGTCCTTTAGTAACTGCCTTCATTAAAGAGGCACCAGTCTTGCATACTTTTGAGTTTAAGAAAGAAAATGTGTGTGTTTGTATGGCACCTTTCTTGATCCCAAGATGTCTCAAAGAGCATTATAGCCAATGAGGTGTCATTCTGAAGTGTAGCCATTGCTTTAATGGAGGAACCAATTTCCTCTCTGCAAGGTCCAAGAAGTCGCTTGTCAGGAATTGATTAACTGTATGGACTAGTTCAGTTAAAACAGTCAAAAACATAACATTATGAAGCAAACATTACGGCAGTGAAATCATTTGTGTGTGTGCATGCGTGCGGCGTGCATGTGTAGGTTTGTAGACAAACTGCCAGGCAGAGTTGCAACATTGCATACACACGCTAGGAGGGGTCATTAAAGGTAAATTCTCTTAAAAGCCAGGTTTACATGCAATGTCAATGTGCTAATGATCAGATGATTTTTGCAGTGTTTGAGGGGTTTTATTTTGCCTGGGACAAGGGTTCATTTGAATCTGTTTGTGAAGGTATACTGAGCTTCAGTTTAATGTTTCATCTAAATGACAGCTCTTCCAATTATGCAAAGCACAGCCATCTGCAGTGAGACTTGAATCTGCACCCTTTGACTGAGATGAAGGGATTAGCTTGTGCTAGACAAGTTGGGCCTATATCCATTGGGATTTATAAAATTGAGAGGTGAACATATTAAAACCTGTAAGATACTGCACACATTTTACAGGGTAGATGCTCAAGGGATATTCTTTTTGTGGGACAGTTTAGAACTAAGAGCTTAGTTTAAAAATAAAGCTTTTTCTATCTAAGGTAGAGGTAAGGAAAGCATTTTTCTTTCAAGAGGGTGTGAGTCTGTGGAGCTGTCTTCCTGAGAGAGCAGTAGAAGCAGGATCATTGAATATTTCTAAGACAGAGGTACATAGATTCTTGGCTAACACTGGAGTCAAAAGATACCGTGGATGGAGAGGAAAGCATATTGAGATAACAACCAAATCAATAATCATTTGATCAAATGGTGCAACAGGCTTGAGAGGCCGAATGGCCTGGTCCAGCTCCTCATTTGTATGTTTGCATTTTCATAAGGTGTTCTACTGCTGAATCAAGAGCTTGCACACCGACTTTGCCATAATAAGAGCAAAGAACTGTGGATGTGGGAAATCTGAAATAAAAGGCTGTGTTTGTTGAAACCACATGTGTACAGGCTATGCACTGCTTCAGAGTTGATGTATGTTTGCTTACCATAATGAGGAAATGTGCATTTAAATAAGTTTGCCACCAACATGAAAAATGCTGGCGATCAAATAGGCACAGTGACTAACTAATGTGAGGGAGTGAGGCTCGAGGCTTGGCTGGGTTATGCGTGAGACATTGGTGGTTTGTTATGGTTTATGGGTGACGCGATGTCTCACTGGTTAGCACTGCTGCGTCTCACTGCCAGGAACCGTCATTTGATTTCACCCTTGGGTGACTGTGTGGAGTTTGCACATTCTCCCCGTGTCTGTGTGGGTTTCCACTGGGTGCTCTGGTTTCCTCCCGCAGCCCAAAGATGTGCAGGTGAGGTGGATTGGCCATGCTAAATTACCCATAGTGTCCAGGCTAGGGTGGGTTAGCCATGGGAAATACAGGGTTACTGGAGTAGGATTGAGGACTGGGTCTGGGTGGCATTCTCTTTGGAGGTTCGGTGTGGACTCAATGGGCCGAATGGCCTGCTTCCACAGTGTAGGGACCGTAGGGATTCTATGGATGGACTTCCTTTTCCACACCCCTCTCCCCCACACTTCATTCCCACCCCCCTCACCCCCACCCCCCCACACACACACTTCATCTTCACAACCCAACCCCCACATCCTCATTCACTTCCCCCTCCATTTGTCCTCATTACTCCCTCCGCTTTTCTCACAGCCCTGTCCACTTCCCCACTCACTCCTGTTGAATTCGTGTTTTAATATTGAACTTCTTTTATGCATATGTAGCTTAGTGTACGATGTGATAATGTTAGGTCCTCGCTGTGCATGCAATGATTAGATACTGGCAGAATCATTTCCTGATTTGTGTGCATGAGCAGTTGCAAGTGACACAGGGTGTTGGCAGACACTGATGAAATTAAAACACACAACCCTGGAGAAACTCAGCAGGTTTAGCAGCATCTTTGGCAGAGAAATGGGAGTTAATGTTTCAATTCTAATATTTTCGTCTTCAGAACGCTGACTAGTGTTTCCAACTGAAAAGTGGCTTTTTGAGAGACTAATATTCTCTGAACAACTGAGTTTGTGGTTTTTAATTTGAGTTGAAATTGTATCCTACGTTTTCCAAGTTAATGCATGTGATATCTTCAGTGTGAGAAATTTATTTTAAGGACGTGCACTCATTAGCATTGTCTTCATGTAACTGTTTATATTCAGTGGGGAGAGGTATTTTATTTAGCAGATGTAACGTTTACTGATTTAGGCACGCTATCAACTTGAACAGTTCCTGGCTAGACACAATATGCAAAAACACAATATGAGGAGTAATTCCTCAGCATTGTTATCTCAAATGTTATATATCTTAGCCATAAATTGCTTTTAGAAATCTAACCTCCCCATGTGAACCAAGCAAAGAATTACAAAGAGTATGAAGTAAAGCTGATGAAAAGGAAGTGCTAGTATTGCTAACCTAGGCAGTGTGATGAGATCGATATCCCAAGAGTTGCTTGACCTGTTCACTGTCTCTTGAGGTCTTTGTAATGTATTCTGTTAATACGATGGGTAGCATAGTTATGTAATTAGGCTCACAAGCCAGTAAAGCTGGATCCTGCAATGCATCATAATACTTTGTGCTTTGGTGCTGACTTGTCAGTTACTCTGTGTGTAGTTCCAGGATGTTCGAAGCCTGCAAATTAGTTTGTAAAACAGTTGGTGCAGTGAGATATATTTATTATTGACCCAGAAGAGCAGAAAGATGTTGCAGAGAGACAGCACCAGATTTGGAATAAGACGAACGCCTTGATGCTGAGACAACAAGGTGCAGGGCTGGACGAACACAGCAGGCCAAGCAGCATCACAGGAGCAGAGAGGCTGACGTTTCGGGCCTAGACCCTTCATCAGAAAAGGGGGAGGGGAAGGGGAAGGGGGTTCCGAAATAAATAGGGAGAGAGTGGGAGGCGGATAGAAGAGGGATAGAGGAGAGGATAGGTGGAGAGGAAACAAACAGGTCGAAGAGGCGGGGATGG
>NC_063359.1:6376518-6406103 GCF_021869965.1 Rhincodon typus
CAGGTCAAGGGGGCGGGATGAGGTTGGTCGGTAGGAGATGGAGGTGCGGCTTGAGGTGGGAGGAGGGGATAGGTGGGAGGAAGAACAGGTTAGGGAGGCAGGGACGAGCTGGACTGGTTTTGGGATGCGGTAGGGGGAGGGGAGATTTTGAAACTTGTGAAATCCACATGGATACCATTGGGCTGTAGGGTTCCCAAGCGGAATATGAGTTGCTGTTCCTGCAACCTTCGGGTGGCATCGTTGTGGCACTGCAGGAGGCCCAGGATGGACATGTCGTCTGAGGAATGGGAGGGGGAGTTGAAATGGTTCGCGACTGGGAGGTGCAGTTGTTTATTGCGAACCGAGCGTAGGTGTTCTGCAAAGCGGTCCCCGAGCCTCCGCTTGGTTTCCCCGATGTAGAGGAAGCCACACCGGGTACAGCGGATGCAGTATACCACATTGGCAGATGTGCAGGTGAACATCTGCTTGATGTGGAAAGTCTTCTTGGGGCCTGGGATGGGGGTGAGGGAGGAGGTATGGGGGCAGATGTAGCACTTCCTGCGGTTGCAGGGAAAAGTGCCGGGTGTGGTGGAGCTGGAGGGGAGTGTGAAGTGGACAAGGGAGTCACGGAGAGAGTTGTCCCTCCGGAAAGCAGATAAGGGTGGGGAGGGAAAGATGTCTTTGGTGGTGGGGTCGGATTGCAGATCGCGGAAGTGTCGGAGGATGATGCGTTGGATCCGGAGGTTGATGGGGTGGTACGTGAGGACGCGGGGGATTCTTTTTTGGTTCTTATTGCGTGGACGGGGTGTGAGGGATGAGGTGCGGGACATGTGGGAGACACGGTTGAGGGCGTTCTCAACCACCGAGGGGGGGAAGTTATGGTCCTTGAAAAACGAGGACAACTGAGATGTACGGGAGTGGAATGCCTCATCCTGGGAGCAGATGCGGCGGAGACGAAGGAATTGGGAATAGGGGATAGCATTTTTGCAGGAAGGTGGGTGGGAGGAGGAGTATTCTAGGTAGCTGTGGGAGTCGGTGGGCTTGAAATGAATATCGGTTTCTCGGTGGCTGCCCGATATGGAGACAGAGAGGTCCAGGAAGGGGAGAGAGGTGTTAGAGATGGTCCAGGTAAACTTAAGGTTGGGGTGGAAGGTGTTAGTGAAGTGGATGAACTGTTTGAGCTTCTCGTGGGAGCACGAGGCGGCCTTGATGCTGTCAGCCAATCCAAGCCATGTTGAAGACTGAGTTCGAATTTGAATTGATTTGGCCTTTTCCATTGTTTTGTGAAGGGAAAGAGGCTGTGAATGCCTCCGTGTTGTATAAAGCCTTTCGTTTGCAGCCATGATTTTTTATTCCCCAACAAGTTAATAGGTGCAGGGAGGAAACAAGAGTTTTTAATTGTTGTCACATGTGAACTGAAATTGGTAACAATTAAATTGGCTTATTGTGGAATTGTAAAGCTGTTTTGTGAATGAATCAGGAGTGTGAATGAATCAGGCGTGTGAATGCTCCTCAGGTTCCTCTGGTGTAAAACATGCGAACTTCGCAAATACATTTTTATGCTATATGAATTCTCCAGGTAAGAATCAGGTAAATAATTAGCCTTAGTGCGTGTGAATGAGCCCTGGGTTGTTTAACTTAATGAAATCACTTTTTTTTTGCTTCTTAAAAATCTTGCTCTGACCAATTTTATACGTTCCTTTTCCTGAGATTGGCTAACTCTCTGCCAGACTATGGGCTGGTATAAGATGGTAAGGCTGATGCTTCTGCGCGTCCCTGATTTGCCATTGAATTGATTGGTTTTCCAGAGGGCCATTAAGAGTTGAGCACATTGCTGTGGGTTGGCAATCACATGTAGGCAGACTGGGCAGGGTTTGCTTCCCTGAAGCATATTACTAATGCAAACAGCGTTTTATGACAGTAGACAGTGAATTACTAGTCCAGTGATATTACCACTACACCACTGTCTTCCCCATGGGCCCGTATCTCATGGAATTGGCATACCTTATGTGCCTGCAATGACAATGGGTGTTAGCAAGTCTAATGACATTAGGGACACATTCACTTCAGTTCTTAGTCAAATCTGTTGTAAATGTTACCAACAGGGTTATTGGATAGAGACTAGGAGCACAAACAATGAGTAATTTGGCCCCACCCAAGGTATTGCCAGTGGGGTGTCGTACAGAATTTCTAAAATCTGGTCTATCAAATATTCTTGGAACTTTTACAAAAGATCTTTGTTCTTTGTCGTGGAATCACAGGAGCATTTATCAATGAAATCAAGCACATTGATGATTGGGATGAAGTTAGTCTTTTTAAAATTAATTCACAGGATTATGACGTTGCTGGCTATGTCAGCATTTATTGCCCATCCCTAATTGCCCAGAGGGCAGTTGAGACCCAAACATATTGTTGTGGGCCTGGAATCGCGTGTACGCCACGTGGACAGTTTCCTTCCCTAAAGGACATTAATGAACTAGGTAGGGTTTTCTGACAATCGGCAATGGTTTCATGGTCATCATTAGACTCTTAATCTTTACTTATTAAATTCAAATTCCACCATCTGCTGTGGCAGGATTCGAACCCCAGTCCCCAGAACATTACCTGGGTCTCTGTAGTCTAGCGGTAATATTGCTAGGCCATCGCCTCCCCTAGTTTACAATTGGCTCTGTGTGTCTAGCCCGCTACACTGACTTATGACACCGAAGAGAGCTCAGTAGGTTAGTCTGCCTCTGTCAGTTCACACCTTCTCGATTGGCAAGTACTCAGCTGTGCCTCACATAGAAACTAGAACCCTTCGTCAGGCATGCAGTCTGCAAACTCATCTGTGTATGGATACACCCCGGCCCTCATGATCCGAACTATCCACTGTGGGGAAAATAGCTCCACTGTCTTGTAGATTCCACAAGGGAATTGAAGGCTAAGGGAGTAAACCGTGACATAAAAGTCTGGAGTGGAGCTCAAAGGTAGACCATTTTCCAAATATGCCAACTTTCCATCAATTTCGGCACCCAAACCTTGTGGTAGACATAGTGCCCAACTGAGGGGCTCAGGAAGGGGTTTCTGATGTTTGAATAGCCCTGGGTCTTCATTAATGTGCCCAGGCTTTCACCCTGGAGAGAACAGTCCAGTTTCACTGCAGAGTGTTAATACAGCCACGAGAGATACCAGTTGGGAGAGAGGAGCCTAACTCGATTGGCATTGAGGACAGTTATTATGAGCTATCTCTCATGGTGGAAGGGATTATTGTGTCCCATTGACCAGCCACTGCCCACTTCAACTTGGGCAGACCCCAAGTTGTAAAGTGTTGAGTTGCCATCTGCTTTGATGGATACCCGGAGCTCAGAGTCTCTGCTCAGAATATGCAATGGCATCCATTGCAACAGGCAGCAAAACAAATGAAAAGAGAAGATACCTCCTCCTCTTTAATTGATAGCCTGGAACGTCAGGACCACATGCACAAGACTGATGTACCATGGGCAGCTCATCAATACTGTGTGCATGGTGGCTGTCAGTCACATGGAGCCCAATTGTCTGAACATTGACATGCCTTCCCTATGAGAGACCCAGGTCATTGACGGTGGATCTCTGAAATAAAGCCATTCGTGTGGCAGGGGAGGAATTGTACGAGCACAGTTTAGGCTTCACTGTAAGGAGCTCTCTATTCTCAATGATAGAATCCCCTACAAATGGCGCAGAACTTGATCTTTGCAAATCCCTTTCAATCGAATTGGGACCAGTTAGCATCATGAGTATCTGTGCTTCATTGCACTGCTCCACTACACAAGCAAAAGGCCAGTTTTTAGGAGGATCCTAGCATCAGATTCAATAAAATCTGTAATTTAAAACCTCTTTAGCCCATGGGGGATTTCAGCTCAAACTATGGGTGTCTATTGAGAGGCGCAGCCCCCTCTAGACTCTGCACATCATGGCCTGATGAAGATCAACAAGAATGGACAGACATGCAGTTTACCTGGACTTTGTAACACATAGCTTCTTTCAAAACAAAACATAATACAATAACAAAAGCAAAATACTGCAGATGCTGGAAATCTGAAACAAACACAGAATGCAGGAGAAGCTCAGCAGGCCTGTCAGCATCTGTAGAGAGGTATTCAGAGTTAATATTTGGAGTTCGGCTGGACTCTTCTTCAGGACCATAATACAAGGTAAACTGGGGAGGTCCAAGGGCAGAGGTGGTCTCTTTAACTTGTTAGAGAAAATTGACTGCCCACTGAAGCAGCTCAGTGAGTCCTCTTGTGTCCTTGACAGCATGATGGATGAGATCTATTTTGATGGAGCAACATCAGACTCATTTAAGATGCACAATCCGATCAAACAATGTTGTGTTCTGGCACTGACACTTTGACATAATATTCTCTCTGCTGTTACTATGTGCCTTCAGGCCATTTACAGAAGGTGTCTACTTTGATAGCAGAACTGAAGGAAAGCTGTTCAGCATTGCTTGCCTGAGATTCAAAGCAAAAACGAACAGTCCAATTCTTTTTAGAGAGTTTCTCTATGTTGATGGTGGTGCATTAGCATTCCATTGTGAGGAAGACCTTTAGTGGCAAGCGAATAGAAACTCCTGTAGAGAGTTTGGTTTGGCCATTAGCATCAGGAAGAAAAATGTCACAGTCCAGACTGTTGCCATGTTGCCATCTTTCAGCATTGACAACAAGGATGCTGGAGGCTGTCGATAGCATCACATGCTGAGGTTCCACAAGTTTTCACATGCTGAAATGAACGCTTATATTGGAAAAGTGTGGATAACCACATCGTAACCGAGGAACACCAAACTGTGGGTCTGCTGTGCCTGTATGTCTTGATGATGGGACCTGGACAAGAGGTGCTGGGCAGGAGAAAAGTCTGAACTCTTTCCACCTTTGCCGACTCGTACCCTTCCTTAACATTTCTTGTTGGGACAAGGTCACTTTTTCAGAGGGCTTGAAATCTTCAAATTTCATCAGCACGCGATCAGTGTGCCATCATTGTGTGGTGAATTGACCTTCTGAGTGTCCACCTCTCTGCTACTGTGACAGTTGCAGGAGGGAACTGAAGAGGGGGGCAACATTAACACTGAAAATGGGTTACAGTCAATGACGGCCATGACCCCTGGAGGCTGACTGTTTGGAAGGACTGTTTGGATGTGGTGAACGGAATTGAAGAGCTCAGCTGGCCAGTAGGAGGGACCAATGGAAATGGAGGCCAGTGGATAATTCATTTTCTCGGCCCATTCTCTTCTTGTGCCATGTTAGAGACTGCCATGCCAAACCAGACTATGTTTAATTCAGTTGACCATCACAGTATCAATCACCCATCTCACAAGACAGAAGGCTGTCACTGCCACATCAATTGCTGATGATCATATCCTTGCATCATTTAATAATGTTGCAGCACTGTTAGTCTGTTCCCTTACTCTTTAATGTCCTGCGCAAAGTGAAATCCTGAATTCATCCCACACAATGTGCCATCAGTGCTGGGTTCAGTGGAGCCAGGACCAGTCAGGGTCATTGGTTACGAATATGCATGTAAGTATGTATGATGTAGGTTCTCTGGAAGGATCACTGGACCCAAACTGTTAAGCCTGATTTCTCTCCGCAGATGCTGCCAGACCTGCTGAGATTTTCCAGCAATTTCTGTTTTTACTTCAGATTTCCAGCATCTGCAGTTCTTTCATTTTTTATGAAATAGCTATGTTGGATCAATTTATAAGTATGCAATACACTGGCATTGTGTAGACTTTATTATACAGATACATGGAAAGCATCAGCTTGACATAATTGGCAAATTATTTCTGTAAGAATCGGAATTGTATTTAAACCAGGACCCGAGTGCAGTTTGTTGCACAAAGTGAGTGTCACGTTGTCAGAGGTGGTGTCTTTCAGATGGGGTATTAAATCTGAGCTAAATGCATGCTGCAGGATGTAAAAGATTCCACCATTTTTGTAGCTCAGGATGTTTACCTGGTGTCAGGGCCAAAAGAGAGATCTCATCCAACTCCACCATAAGTAAATGAGTTTGTTATTTGTCTCCTGTGGGTCTCTGCTGTGTGTACATGGACTACCGCGTCTACCTGCATATCATTGCATCTTTAGAGTGTTTCACCTTCGGTCTTCTCTGCTAGTTTCATCTTCCTCTCGAGTACCTTGATTCATTCTCAAAATGTGTCCACTGGTTTCCAAATTATTCCACTTTCCATTTGTCAGTTTTCATCTGATCACAGCATGATTTTCACTTATCTTGAGTGCAGAGGCTGACATCATTACATTTAAATCACAATTCCCTTTAATAAGCCAGTGAAAACCTTGTTTCCTTCAATTCTTCAAATACACAACTTATTTTTCTCGTTTCTAACCAGCATTAGCCACCTTTGTATCTTTAGATGTACCTTGAATCATTCATCTATTGACTTTCTTGACCTCAATCTTCCTGAAATCTACTTAAATGTGCATCTCTCTGTTGCCAAAGGTCTCACCATAAGGACTTGTTTTCCCCACATTACCAGAGTACTGTTTTCTCCTGAACAACGTTTGGATGTTTTGCACAGAACAAACTTGTTTAAGACTTCAGACCTATTCCCATATTTGGAAGGTGCCTTTTTCTAAACACCCCATCATTCTTGGCTCTTTTCCTCCCCCTTGCTGCTGCTTTCAGCTTTTAGTCAGCCCAGAGTTGTTACCCTGCAGAAGGAGGCCACTCAGCCCCTCGTGACTGCACCAGTTTCTTCAAGTGAGCAGCTCACTCGGTGTCATTTCCTTTCCCTGTAACCCTGCACCCTTGTTCCTTTTCAGGTAATAGTCTAACTGCCTTTTGAATGTTTCACTTGAACCTGGCACCACCGTCTGTTTCAGGCAACACATCCCAGAAGCTCCATCATATAATTGTTACTTCTTTTCATACTTTGACATCCCAGTATATGGATTAACAGGATGATGTCCTGTTGAGTGGAGCTTTGCTTTCTCGTCTCAGAGTCTCATTATTTTATTGCCTCATTATGAGATTCTCCTTACTATGATTTTTTTAAGCTGTGTACTTTATTCATAAAATACAGTAACACATATTAGTACAGAAATGGTACATTACATACAATAGATGAAGCACTTCCTTACAATGGCCAGTACAGGTTTTGATTGCAATGTATGTTCACATTTCATGTCAAACGTTTCTTGGTGAATGTTGCTAGGAAGCAGCTGAGTGGAAGGGAGGAGATTTTTTTCTGCACCCGCACAAATGAAGCCACAGCCAATTCTGAGACAAGTGTAGAAGTGAAAAGCAACAGACTAAGATTATTGGATTCAAGCAAAGATGGAGTGAAACTGTTGTAAGAGATAATACATAGGGGGGAACAGCTCTGTTTTGATCCTTGTCAGTATTGAATCGGCTCTTTTGGGACTGTTTTACATTCTCAATGTATAAACTTCAAAGCTTTTTAAAGCCTTCCCATTTATAGGTTTCAGTTTTTCTATAATAAAAAAAAGGTCCTTGTAACATCATTCAGTCCCCACCAGAAGGATGTTTCACTGCTGTGAAAATCCAAGTGATAATAGCTCAAGGCGAAATAACACTGCAGCCAGCAGCAACATCTCATTGGAGGTTGTGTCTGATAGCATGTTCCAGAAATCTCTCAACCGCAGTGTAAACAAAGGCTCTCCAATTACAAGGATCGATGTTTGAACCAGCACAACAATAACAATTACTGAACTCCTGTCCGCTTACCTTGACTCTGTTTTCTCCCCCCTGGTCCAGGAACTCCCCACCTATGTCCGGGACACCATCCATGCCCTCCACCTCCTCCAAGACTTCCAGTTCCCTGGCCGCCAACACTTCATCTTCACCATGGACATTCAATCCCTGTACACTTGTATCTCCCACACAGATGGCCTAAAAGCCCTCCGCTTCTTCCTCTCCCGCAGGCCCAACCAGTCCCTCACCACTGACACCCTCATCCGCTAAACCAACTCGTCCTTACTCTTAACAACTTCTCCTTCAACTCCTCCCACTTCCTACAGGCTGAGGGGGTGGCTGCAGGCACCCACATGGGCCCAAGCTATGCCTGCCTCTTTTTTTGTAGGATACGTGGAACAGCCCCTTTTCCGCTGTTACACTGGCACTATCCCCCACCTCTTCCTCCGCTACATCGATGACTATATCGGTGCTGCCTCCTGCTCCCACAAGGAGCATGAACAGTTCATCAACTTTACTAACACCTTTCACCCCAACCTCAAATTCACCTGGATCATCTCTGATACCTCCCTCTCCTTCCTGGACCTCTCCCTCTCCATCTCTGGTGACCATCTCAACACCAACATCTATTTCAAGCTCACCGATTCCCACAGCTACCTAGACTACACCTCCTCTCACCCACCTTCCTGCAAGAATGCGATCCCCTACTCCCAATTCCTCTGCCTCTGCTGTGTCTGCTCCCAAGCTGGAATGTCCCACTTGTGGACATCCCAGATGTCCACCCATTTTCAAGGACCACACCTTTCCCCCTCCGGTGATCAAGAATGTCCTCAACCACGTCTCTCGCACTTCCCACACTTCTGCCATCAAACCCCCTCACCCCAACAAAGATAAAGACAGAATCCCTCTTGTCCTCTCATATCACCCCACCAACCTCTGCATGCAGCGTATCATTCTCTGCCACTTCTGCCACCTACAATCTGACCCCACGACCAAAGAGATATTTCCCTCTCCACCCCATCTGCCTTTCGTAGGGACTGCTCAGTCCACGACTCCCTCGTCCACTCCACACTGCCCACTAACCCCACAACCCCTGGCACCTTTCCCTGCAACCGCAGGAAGTGCTACACCTGCCCCTACACCTTTCCCCTCATCTCCATTCAAGGCCCAAAACAAACCTTTCATATCAGACAGAGGTTTACCTGCACATCCACCAACTTGGTCCACTGTATCCGCTGCTCCTGATATGGCTGCCTCTACATCGGTGAGATCAAGCGGAGGCTCGGAGACCATTTCGTAGAGTATCTGTGCTCTGTACACAACAAACGACAACACCTTTTGGTCGCCAACCATTTTAACTTCCCCCTCCACTCCCTGGGTAACATGTCCATCTTGGGCCTCCTCAGGTGCCACCATGACACCACCTGCAAACTTGGGAGCCTACAGCCCAATGGCATAAATGTGGATTTTACCAGTTTTAAAATCTCCCCACCCCCGGCCTCATCCCATGTCCAACCCTCCCTCTCATCCCCGCCTCCTTGACCTGACACGACCTGTCCATCTTCTCTCCCACCAATCCGCCCCACCCCTCCCACTGACCACTCCCTACCTGCACTCACCTGTCACCATCCCACCTACCTTCCCCAGCCCCACCCCTCTTCTCTCTATTTATTTCCCAGCTCCCTTACCCCTTCCCATTTCCGAAGAAGGGTCCTGACCCAAAATGCCAACTTTCCTACTCCTCTGATGCTGCCTGGCCTGCTGTATTCCTCCAGCTCCACACTGTGTTGTCTCTGACTCCAGCATCGGCAGTTCTTGCTATCGATGAACAATAACAACCTGCTTTTATATAGGACCCCTTTCATGTGATAAAATGTCATTGAGGCATTATAAACCAAAATGGGTGACAGTCAGATGACCATAAAAGCTTGGCCGAAGATGTCAATTTTAAAACCTGGCATAAAGGAGGAAAATGAGGTGGAGCGACTTGGAGTCTTTGGGAGGAAATCGCAGAGCTTATAACCACCAGACAGCTGAAGGCACGAGTACCAGATGTAATTGATGATGCTCAAGAGACCAGAATTAGAGGAGCACAGAGATCTTGAGGCATTGTAGGGATGGAGAATATTACAGTGATAGAGATAGGCAAAGCCACAATGTGATTTGTAAGCAAGCTTCACTGAAAGCTGGTAGCTGTCTAATGCCTATTTATATTCTGGTGTGAGGAACAGCCTTTGTAACTTGTGAACAGCAAAGTCATGAGATGTGTAGGTGCTGTTCATCAGTAAAATGTACGTTTTACATATTATTATTGCATAATCCATCTGTGTACAGTGAAAAGGGAAATTCAAAGGCATCAGAAATTTGAAAAATATTTGGGACACTTTGTTCTGATTTGCCATTGAAGACTGCAGTGTAGCTAAACTTTGCATTCAGACTGGTGCATAATTAGATATTATGGTGAGTTGGCACAGTGGTTAGCACTGCTGCATCATGGTGCCAGGGACCCAGGTTCAATTCCAGCCTCGGGCGACTGTATGGTTTTTGCATGTTCTCAAAATGCCTGCATGGGTTTCCTCTGGGTGCTCCAGTTTCCTCCCATAGTCCAAAAATGTGCAGATTAGGTGGATTGACCATGGTAAATTGCCCATAGTGTCGAGGGATGGGCAGGTTAGGTGGATTAGCCATGGGAAATGTGGGGTTATGGAAATCGCGTGGGGCTCTGTGTTTGAGTGGGATGCTCTTCAGAGGCTCTGCGTGGATCCAATGGGCCAAATAGCCTATTTCCACACTGTGTAGGGATTGTATAGTTCTGTTTTATAGGCACAATTTAGGATGTTGGATTTTGTAATAACGTGTTACTGGAGTTTGCATTTTACCAAGGTATCATCTATCCATAAACATCCTCCTCCTTCCCTAAAATCTCAGACAGGTGAAGGTACATCTGTGTTGGGGAAATAAACTTTGATCTTTCTTCTCTACAGTGATGCCTGTACTTGTGCCAATGGGACTGCACTGTCCTCATGGTTTAGACTCTCCCGAAAGTTCTTCTGCTGTCCTGCCCTCTTCTGTCATCCTGTCCCAACCACAGTAGCACGTACTTATAAGCTTTTGAGTTTTCTTTTGTCTGTTTTGTTTTATTCACTTTTAGCTGCTTATTGTTCCCTCAAACAATCGCCCTTCTATGCCTAAGAAAAACTGGGCTTTTGTTTGGTTCTTGAACTGACTCTTTGCCAGGAAGTGAATGGACACATCGTTAGGAGGGGGAGAACAAAGTGGACCCAGCCAGGATAATAGTGCTATCTATTCACCATCTTTCTTTTGTAATGCGCAAATACTACAGAACAACTTTCCCTCCATGCTGTCAATCTCTTTTTCCTTGTTCTTTCTCCACTTCTTGAGTGCTAAGAAGTGAAGTTCAGTGCACTTCCTGTGGGCATGGGTTGCTTTGGCCTTCTGTGGTGACTTTTTCTTTGTCGTGGATGAACTCTGCCTGTGAGGCTTGGAAGCCTGTGTATCTGTGAACCGTGTTGCTGACTGACTAGGTTTTCCTGAACCCCAGTTTCATCCCACCATATCTGAAAGGCTGCTGGATAAAGACCAGGCGCTCGTGCTGCTATATTTATCGCTCTTGGTCGCCACCCGACCCCCACCCAGCCTCCGGAGGGATACAGGAGAATACTGAATGGTTACTGCACTGTTAGAGTGGTCATCTCCATAAAAAGAGCTCTTGTCTGCCAACTCAAATGAACACAAGGTCATGTGGCATCATTCCAAGGATAAGCAATGCAGTTCTGGTGTCTAGACCGATATTAATTCATTAAAAATAGATGTCACATTTCTGCTTCGGTGATCTGTCAGTGTGTAAATTGGCTGCCATTTTTACATTTTAAAAAAACCCTACATTTTGGTGTTACTTAATTGGTTATAAAGCCCTTTTGGATATCTGAAGGGAGAGAAAGGATATATGTAAGATTGAAGGACATGAACAGGGTGGATAGAAAGCAGACATTTCTCTTAAGTGAAGAGTCAATAATGAGGGGGTATAACTATAAAGTGAAAGGCAGGAGATTTAGGGGGGATTTGAGGAAAAGCTTTTTCGCTCAGAGGCTGGTGGGAATCTGGAATGCACTGCATGGGAGAGTAGTTGATATGGGAAACTCTCCAACTTTATAAAGTACTTGGATGAGCACTTGAAATGTCAAGAATATTCAAGACTTCGAGCCTATTGCTGGAAAGTGGGACTACTGTGGAGTAAGAGTGGTATTTTTGTTGGTGCAGACTCAATGGGCCGAAAGGCCTCTTCTGCACTCTGATTCTGTGATTCTATACAAATGCAAAACCTTTTCCTCCCCCCGCCCCCCCACATTCTTTTGGTTCAGTACCATACAGATATATTACATCATAAAGTACGCATTTCTTTCTTTAGAGCTGTATTATTCAAAATAATATAACTGGGATCCTGCAGGATGACTTGGCTGCTGATAAAGCTAGTCCTATGCTGTGTGTGGAAGGCATTTTAGATGACTCAGTTGGTAGCACTCGTATCCCTGAGTCAGAAAGTTGATGGACTTTCACATTAAATACTTGTGCAGATGATGCAGAGAATGTTCTCGTTGGAGAAGATGGTGTGCAGGATAAGATGTTGATCTGGCATCCAATTTGGCCTCACATGCAGATGTGCAAGATTGTATGATTTCAAATGAAAGAGCTAGACAGTAATCTCTGGTGTTCAGACAAATGCTCATTCCTCAACCAACACTTTGTTTATGTTGAAAAACATATCTCAATATTTGTGGCATGGCTGTCTGTGGGACTGTGCTGTTTTCAAAGTTTTCTGCATAACAACGGTGGCTAGGACTTTAACATGATGTGAAGGTGCCGGTGTTGGACTGGTGTGGACAAGGTCAAAAATCGCACAACACCAGGTTATAGTCCAGCAGGTTTATTCAAAGACACAAGCTTTTGGAGCACTGCTCCTTCTTCAGGTGTCAGTGAGAGAGGTGGCATCAGACACAGAATTTATAGACAAAAGATCAAAGGGTCATAGAACTGATGCAAATGCATTGAACAAACCTAAGATGGTTGTTAAATCTTTAATCAGTTAGACAGGATTAATATGCATATCCCAGAATTTCTTTCAAGTCACTGCCCTGAGATAACTAAAGGTTTTATTAGTATACAAGATGTGACATCTCAGGTCAGACAATGCATTTTAGGTATGAAGCCTTGTTTAGAATCTGGCTGTATATCAACTTGGAGTCAGACTTTAACAAGTACTTAATATGGTGATAAACCACTTTGGAACATGTCGAGAGCATCAGAGGCCTCTATTAATTCAAATCTTCCCTTTCATTTGTCAGCTTTCAAAGTACAAGCGATTTCTACTGTTGTGTGGAGAGACATCAGAATAATGATCTTTTGTTCCCTGTCGCAATACACAGTCAAAACCTACCCCAGATGATAGTAAAACAGAATAAAATTAATTAACACATTGAAATGTCTTACTACAGGAGCTTTTGATGCCATCATCTGTGTGCCGATGGAGCTGCCTGTTATAAGTGTTACAAATGCATGGAGAACAGGAACTGCAATGGGGGTTGGCTTGTTTCCTAGTGCAATCTATGCTGGAATTATAGCTACAGCTCGGCTGTATTCTTTCCCAATGTTCACTCTGTGTATTTGTGCTAGCAATGTTCTTCGATTGTCAGTCCCTCCATTCGCTCCCCTTTCCTCTCCTCCCTCTCCAAACTCCCCACACCCCATCCTATTGTTCGCTTGAAACTGGAGAGAGTGAGTGTTCAGTGGGGCGGGAGGGTGTATCATCGAGACTGCTGTTATCTCCACAAATGCTGGAATGTACACACTTTAAAACAGATGTTGCTGGGCAGTGAGTCAGGTCCCAGGATCTCCGAGCATCAAAACATGGATGAGTAATTCAACCCTCCAATGTGCTGTGTCTGTTCTATTAAATCAGTTCTGGCCTCTATCCTAAATTCATTCATTTTCCTTGAATGTTTTTATCAGTCTGCCCTAGCCCAAGCGGTGCTGAGACCAACCGTAGAGTTTCCATCATAGCTCCAAGTGATGTTGGCTAACACAGCACTGACTGGTGGCCAGACCTTTTGACTTTATGGTTCATCTTTGTGGGTCAGTCACACAACTGTTTGTTTTACTGATGATTGGGCTGCAATATTCTTTTGTCATGGTTTAAAGCAAAAATATCAGTATCGATATGGTGTTGTGTTATTTTCAGAGTTTTGTTAAAATTTTGCAAAGCGAATTTTGTCTCAAAATTTTGCTATGGCAACAACTTCATCCCACCCTGCCCCACTCCCTTTCAATTTAGCTACGAGCTGGTGATTTATTCAGAATACGGGTAAAATGATTGCTATCCGTGTTTCAGCGTCAGGATTCAGAGCAAGTTGGACAGTTTCTCTACTAGTAATGTCCACAGAGATTTAACGTAGCTCTACGCAAGCCATTATCTGCAGACTTGACACATTGTTACTTGAAGATAATTCCATCAATGCACCGATAGCATCTGCTTCAATTTATAAGGAGTAAGGTTGCAAACTTTAGATTGTGTAACTCCTTCATTTTCAGAGCTGTGGGGACTGATTTGAGTCAGCCCTGCAGGCTGTACTTCTAGTGTGGTTCATGTTGGATGCAGTTTTGGGGAAGTCAGGAATGTGTTTCGGAAGTGCGCAGCGTAGGCAGCTTTCTATGTCATTTTGGGTCCAAGTCCAACTGATGTATTCTCTTAACTTTCCACAACTGAGCATGTACTCGGGGCAGGAATGACTATCTATAGTCTACTTAAAGGGATCATAACTACTTTCAAGGTAGCTGTCCATTGATTTCTGCTGAGTTAGTGGATATGTCTGGTGATTTGAGCTTCCCATCTAACTAGTTCCTGGAATCTGTTCTTTCGTTTGAGTTGCTGATAGGATGAGGCCTGGACATTTTGACAACCCAATTTTTGGAACTTGGAGCAAACAAAAGCAGCAAATGCTGGAGGAATTCAGCAGATCTGGCAGAATCTGTGGAGAGAGAAATAGAGTTAACATTTTGGGACCAGTGACCCTTTTTCGGAAAACTTGGCCTTTTTTGCACATATTGCAGTGCCAGTCATCTACCAAAGCAGCCTCATGATTCTCTCTTTCTCCCACTCACTCACTCATTTACTTTCCTCCTCTTGTCATAGGAGCACCAGCCGAGTTTGCTCTAACCTTTCAGTATGGGGCTGAGGTGAGAGCTTTCTTTTCTTCAAGTCTGGAAGAGGATTGTTCATGGCCGATTTCTGAAAGCCATTGTAGTGGAACTGAACCCAGTCCGCATTAATCCCTCCTGCAAGATCCCGTGGATATTACAGATTTTAGTATTAAAAAGATGTGGAGAATTCCTCAGTGAGCCAGAAACATACTGGTCAAGACATATCTGCTGAACACAGTTCAGAAATTCTTTCCTCACTCTGCCCTTTACACTGTCCCCTTCTATATTAAGATAAAATCCCCATTGTAACATCGCAGAAGTTTTTGTACCTTTCTGAAATTTCCTTGCACATTTCTTCCCCTAGCTGAGACCTTTTCCACTAGTTGGAACCCTATAGAAAACAGCCAGTGCTGTGCTGATACCTCTGCTTCTTGACATTTACCAAATAGATTCTGATTTTGACCCCTCTAGCACAGTGACTCTCTCCAACATTGTAATCTTGACGAATGGTACTGTCTCTCCACCTTTCTGTCCTTCCCTATCCTTCCTGAAATGCTTGGTTCCAAGACTAATTTATATCCTGTTCATTTTAGTTCAAGCCAAGTTTTCATTATTCCTCCGATGTCATATTCCTACATAGTCATCTGCATTTGCAGATTACTCCTTAATTTTTCTTACTCTGGGGCTAACCATTTCTCCTAACCCTTTGTGTAACTTGCCTTCCTTTCATTCCTACTACTTGAACAGACAAGGCTCTGTGTAAGGCACCTGACTGCTCTGTGTATTTTCTCAAATATTGAAACAGAATTTCTCAAAATAACTTATGAAACAAAATCTACTGCAAATGCTGGAAATCTGAAACAAACTGAGCAGTCTGAAAATGCTGGAGAAACTCAGCAGGTCTGGCAGCATCTGTGGAGAGAGAAACAGGGTTAATGTTTTGTTTCGGGTCAGGTATAACTTGTTTGCAACTGTGATAATTTTGCATCACTTCATCAAACTAGGCGCTATGTAGGAAACAAAACAGTCTTACTGCTGAAGCTTATTTCTATCTCTGTAAATGTCAGTCTCTTTTTCTCTGCAGCTATGGGGGCACCAATAAACTGCCTGCAGTTCCATATTGTAATATTTCAATTGGATTCGCATGTGAGTGATGGAGAAAAACATTCTTTAAACTCTTAAACCTTCAAGAAATAAATAATCTCGAGACAATGAAGAAGTGGCCTGATTCTCATCAGTTTCCATTTGTGTTGCTAGTTCGCTAGGTTTCTGCAGAAAGTGCTGGCACTATCTCTGATAGCAGTTTCAAAATGATCCACACTGTTAAGAGGCCACTTGGAGCTGCTGCTCAATCTGTACTGGAACTTATCGGAGAGCATGAGTCTAATTATTTGGTCCATGTTGCTCACATTACCGCCACGTGCTACGGCTTTTATGAAACTCCAGTCGTCCTGGGAACCACGAACTCGGGGGCGTTCCCATCTCTGCAACCTTTGCATCATTTTCCCTCCTGCATTTGTTCGGTAGGTGAATCATCATCACCGACAGACACTGTCTTACAGGGAATGCAAATATGGAAAATAACTCTCCGTTTGCTGAAGCACAGTCGCCGAGCTCTGTTAGTAATTTGGCATTGCCTTGTAAGGGGGAGGGGGGAGAGGAGGAGAGATTCGAATTCCTTCTTTTTAATCATGTCTGTTGCAAGTCTGACCAACCATTCAACAGCGGAAAACTTGCATTTCTGTAGCGCTTTTCATGGCCACCTAACATCTCAGAGTGATTTACAGCTAATTAAGTGATTTTGAAGCGTAGTCCCTGCTGTAAAGTAGGAAACTTGGTAGCTGAGATAGCAGGAACTGCAGATGCTGGAGAATCCGAGACAACAGGCTGCAGAGCTGGATGAACACAGCAAGCTGCCACAACCCCAATGTGATAATGGTAATAATCTGTGCTTGTGATGCAGCTTGAATATTGGTAAGGACTCTATGGAGTTCTTTGAAATAGTGTCAAGGAATTTTTTTTACATTCAACCAAGTCAGATAAGAAACAAAAAAAAATATTGCTGGAAAATCTCAGCAGGCCTGGTGGCATCTGTGGAGAGAAATCAGTTAACGTTTCAGGTCCAGTGATGATCCTCCTCTGCTTCTTTGTTCTTGTTCTTTTTACAAGTGGGAACAGCTCCTCCCTGTTTACTTCTCCAACCTACTCATGTTATTGAAAACCTCTATTGACTCTCCTCTCAACTGCATTCTGTCCAAAGAGAGCAGTCCCAACTTCTTCAATTTACACTTTCCACAAAGGGAGGGTAACAAAAGTTAACCAGTCTGAACAGTGGAATGACAAGATTGTCCTATAAGGAGACACTGGGTTTGTGTTTACTGGAGTTCAGATGAATGAGAAGTGATGTCTTTGAAGCATGCAAAATCCTTAAAGTCCAGGGCTTGACTGGCTACCTGCAGGAAGGATATTGAAATAATTGCACAGAGGCTGGTATGCCATCACCAAGTCACCCTTTATTTACATGTGCACAGTACATTGGCTCTGACCAGCCAGGTCAGAGTTGATCCCTAGGATCTCCTCTTTATATCAGTCAGCGACGGCTAACTGACCCAGGGTAACATCCCCAGTCGGGGAACGGGTACTCAGTAAGACCCATCTGGCCCTGGTTTCAATCACTACTGATATATCCCCTAGTTTTGTGTGATTGGTTTGAGGGTGTGGTAGGTGGAAGAATGTGTAGAATCACAGGACACAGCCTTAGAAAAAAAAACATTTCGCAATTACTTCATAGAAACTAAGAAACATAGAAAATTGGGTGCATGAGTAGGCCATTCGGCCTTTTGAGACTGTACCACCTTTCAATACGATCATAGCTGATCATGCAATCTCAGTATTCCATTCCTGCCCTCTCTCCTCGTACCTCTTGATCCCTTTAGCTACAAGGGCCACATCCAACTTGTTCTTGAATATATCTAATGAACTGGCCCCAACAGCTTCCTGTGAGAGGGAATTCCACAGGTTCACAACTCTGAGTGAAGAAATTCTTCCTCACCTCACTCCCCTCACCTCACTCCTGCATGGCTTACCCATTATTCCTAGACTGTGATCCCTGGTTCTGGGCTTCCTCAGCATTGCGAACATTCTTCTCACATCTAGCCTGCCCAGTCCCATCAGGATTTTGTATGTTTCTATGAGGTCCCCCCCGCCACCCCATTCTTCTAAATTCCAGTGAGTATAAGCCCAGTCAATGCAGTCTCTCTACATGTGTCAGTCAGAGGATCTGAATCTTTGGAAATCTCTACCCCAGAAGGCAGCAGAACTTCAGTCATTGAGTGAGTCCAAGGTAGATCAGGTGATTTTTTTTAGTTACCAATAACATCAAGGGACATTGGGATAGTGTGGGAAAACAGAATTAATGTCAAAAATCAGCCTTGATCTAGCTGAGCAGCAGAGTAGGACAAAGGGTTACTATTTCCTACTTTCACCACCCTGTAATTGTACTGGCTCCCGTCTCCTTCACCCCACCCCTCTCATTCATTACTTCTTCATCCTCAGGTTTTTGCCTTTTTCTTTTAATCTGCTTCTTCTGCCCTGCTGTTACCCATGTCTCATACATGCATTTCTCTTTATATTCCTTCAGTTGTGACG
Organism: Rhincodon typus; assembly: GCF_021869965.1. NCBI lineage: Eukaryota > Metazoa > Chordata > Chondrichthyes > Orectolobiformes > Rhincodontidae > Rhincodon > Rhincodon typus. The sequence goes on from NC_063359.1 coordinate 6,395,047, forward strand.
AGCTCTCCATCTTTCAGGATGTTTCTCCTGGCATTGTTCTTCCCTGTTGTTTGCATGGCATTGCTTCACTCACCTGTTTAAACTGCTGTGTTGTCTTTCGGTTCAGTTTGATGGATTGTGTTAAGGCGGTATGTATGCGGGACAGATAGCTAGCCTGTGCTTCAGGATAATGCCGACAGTGCAGGTTCCAGTCTGGCTGAGGTGGATGACCTGCAGGTGGAAGGCACGAGTTAACAATGAAGGACAAAAACGGTTGAGGAAGAAGCTCAGGATGAAAGCAGGAGCAGTCAATGACCCACGGGTATAATTTAATTAAGCCAAGTTGGAAATCAGTGATATACCCTGGTGAGAAACATGCATCTAATAGGTGCAAGTGAGAGGCTGAGGATGAGAGACACCAGGATGGTCAGTTGGAAATAGGAAGTAGCATCTGGTACTAGAAGGAGTGGAAGGTAATGTACCATGTACAGTCACCAAACATGATATTGGAGCATTATTTACCATTACTTGTACCATTACTGGCTCAGTGGATAGCACTGCTGCCTCATAGCGCCAGGAACCTGGGTTCGATTCCACCATCGGGTCAGTGTGGAGTTTGCACATTCTCTCCGTATCTGCGTGGGTTTCCTCCGGGTGCTCCTGTTTCCTCCAACTGTCCAAAGATGTGTAAACTAGGTGGATTAGCCAAAGGAATTGCAAGGTTACAAGAATAGGATGGGGGTGGGATCTGTGTGGGATGCTTTTCGAAGGGTTGGTGCGGCTTTCACAGGCCGAACAGCCTGCTTCCACATTGTATGGATGCTGTGATTCTAGGACAGAATTTCCAGATGTGCTTTGTAGCCAGGACCAGAGTTTGAGGGCTTGGTACAACCCCGTGCTGGTTTGTTATGTGTTCCTGACTTTGGCTGATTTGGCAGTGGATGGTTGGGGATAGGGTGGGAAGGGTGTTGACTGCCTACCTGCAAGCATTGGGCAGCTGATGAAAGGACCGACTGAGCACATTGCAGAGATGCAGACTGAACTTTCCCAGTCGGGCGTTCCATGCTGGCAAACTAGGGAGCCAGTCCTCCAATTTAAAAACCTTTCATCACCTCTCGCTACACCCCACCATGTGAGATGAACACAGATACAGTCATGAGCTCTCCTATATAAGTACTCGACACTGGCAACTCATTCCTGGTTGGCCCCAGAAATGTTTGGTGTGCTTTCGGAGTGATATTCATGGATTTTATCTCCCAGTGCATCATTAAACCACACGGACCTCAAGGCATCTTATAAAGCACTTTTGGGTGGCTAGTGATCATAGTCATAAAGTTCACGCTGACCAAGTTTTCTAAACTGAACTAGTTCCATTTGGTCCATAACCATCTAAATCTTTCCTATTCATATACCTGTCCAAATGTCATTTAAGTGTTATAATTGTACCCACCTGTTCCACTTCCTCTGACAGCTTGTTCCATGTAGGCACCACCCTCTCTGTGGAAAAAGTTGCCGTCCAGTCCCTTTTAAATCTTTCCCTTCTCACTTTAAACAAATGTCCTCTATGCTTTCCCTACCCTGGGAAAAATACCTTTAGTATTCAACTTATCTATGCCTCTTATGAGTTTATACACCTCAATAAGGTCACCCCTCAGCTTCCTAAGCTCCAGTGGAAAATGGTCCCAGTCTATCAAGCCTTTCTTTATAACACAAGCCTTCTAGTTTTGCTAATATATTTGTAAATCTTTTCTGCACCCTTTCAAGTTTAATAACATCCTTCCTATAGCAGGGTGACCAGAATTGTATGGAGTGCTTCAGATGCGGCCTTACCAATGTCTTGAAGGTCATGAAGGATGCTATATAAATGCAAAATTTCCTCTTTTGCTGGGACGGGAAGGACTTGTGTCTGATGTCTGTGTTGATAAGTTACAGAAGAGGAAGCTTGTGATTCATGGTCTAGATTGCTATCCAGAAGCTGGAGACAGGGTTTTTTTTAAATACCAGAAGTTTAATATCCACTGGAGCTTGCAGGGAGGAGTTTTAAACATTTCATGTAAAGCATGTATCTGTCTCTATCTTGCATCAACTTAAATCATTTGCTCAGGGCCTGGAATATTCATAAACAGTACTAGTAACTGGGTTAAACAAAATAATTTTAATGCAATAATTCACATTTGGGTTGACGCTTGAGTTGAAAATTTCTGCTGTGGTCACCAGCAGAAATTAATTCTGAATTGAGTCTGTAGCTGCTCTGATCAAAATCTCATTTGCTGAGTGTTCAATTTACCAGGATTTTACCAAAGTATTAACCTGCAAAGTAAAATTAAGCAAAAGGGTCTGATGCGTGTATTAACCTACGACTGTATGGATTAGTACATGGTACTGTGTAATGTTGTATTTATTGACAACTTTATTTGTAGGTGGGTCAAATTAAAACTATTAGTGTGTTCATCTGCAGTGGCTTGAGTTTGCAACAATCACATTTTGTAAATCTGTTCTCTGTTCATCTTCAGAGAAATATTTACACAAACAAATTTAATAATTTACTAACTGTTTATTATTTTAATAAATTTGGAAGTTTAATTGCAGTTGGATGGGAGAATAAAAACAAACAGACTGAGACCCAAAGGAGCATGACATAAAATCATTGCTGTGCCACACATTCTTCATTATGTTGAATATTAAATCTAATCACCACCACTCTATTAGGAGCAACACTATCTGCCCTTTGTCAAAAAGTTATCAAATCAAGTCTCACACCAGAGACTTAAGCAGGCGTAATCCAGGCTGATGCTTCACTCTAGTACCAAGAGAGTGCCACAGGTTTGAAAACGAGATTCTGAGGATGAATAGTTAAACCTGTCCTTCTAGCAGGCAGTAAATGATCCAATGGCACTAAAGATCCATGGCACTATTTGCAGAAGAGCTGAGGCTTGGCCAAACTTTTATCCTTCGGTCAACGCCAGTTCAAATAAACATCATGTATTCGGTTGTTGTTTGTTGGATCTTACGTACAAACTGACAATAAGTACAATATAGACCTCCTCACATTTCTACCATTTGAGTTTCGTATGTTGACAGCGTGGAAGTGCCTGCTAAACCTGGTTGTTTTGATGGCTTTTAACTTTGACAAGCCATCTCCTCCTTTATGGCACTGCACATTTAGAGTATAGGAGAACTGCCTAGGCTATCGATTCACCGAATGAAGCACCCATCATCTGCCTCTACAGGCTGCTTTGCTGCAAATTGCCGTGGCTTCTTTGATAATATGTATTGAACCCTTCAACTCCAGATGGACATGGACAGTAGGCACGTGGGAATAGCATGACCTCAAGTCTTACTCCTCCTCACTCGTCACCCTAACTTCAATATACTTTGCAGTTCTATCATGGTTGTTGAATCTACATCCCCTGGGCCTCCTTACTGGACAGCTCTGTGCATGTACCTTCAGTACACAGGATTGTGGTGGCTCACAGAGGGATCTCACCTCAGAGACAGCCAGTGATGTGCAAACATGACTGGCACAGACAAGAATGTCATATCTCCTGAATTATCTTATTTTAATAATTGACCTCATAAGCATCCACCATATCTGGCTGTCTTACTCTGCTGTCGAAAACCTTTGTCATCAAACAGACCCCATATCATCTGCAGATTAGCCACTTATTCATTCACTCTCCTGGTGTCTCTCACTATTCTCTGGGTAGCTGTGTAGCCTGTTGCTGAGATCACTGCCATTAATACTTCAATTGGGAAACGCATGGGAGCAAATAATGTCGGGACCCACAGCACTTTCCATCACAGTTGTCAATGTGACCAAAGCTGTGGGCTGACAAAGCAGAATCAAATCAAATGGACAATTATTTGCAGTTGAAATGTGTATATGTAACTTAATAAGGAGTAAAACAAAAACAAGTCTCCACTATCTAATTGATGTAAATTTCCCTGAACAGTGATATCTTTCTGTACGCTACTCAGGATTTTTAAAAATATCATGTTGAGACACCCTTGTGAAGGGACAATACTCTGTTCAAGATATTTCAACTGAAAACAGAAAATGCTGAAGATCACAGCATATCAAGAAGAGAGAGAGCAAGCTAACATTTCAAATTTAGATGGTTCTTCATTCATAGCTGACGTGAAGTGTGGAAGTGGCAACATTTATGCAATAGTTGGTGGGGACAGTGGAGTTCTGAGGGAGAAAGGATGTTGAAAGTGCAGATTAAGTGATCGGAATGTCACTCCACTCAACTACAGCATAAATTCTGCTCCCTCCATGCTTCACATTGGCTGTGATGAAGAGTCATCTGGACTCAACGTTAGCTTGCTCTCTCTTCAATCAATGCTGCCTGACCTGCTGTGATCTCCAGCATTTGTTACCTTCAGTACAGATCCTGGCATCTGCAGTAATTTGCTCCTTCAAGATATAATTCACATCAACAAATTTGAAATAAGATTTAAAGTTCTGAGCATTGCAGGAAGAAGAGTTGACTGAGGAAAATAGAAGTGGGTGAGTGGTGGTGCCTGGTAATGAAGCTGGACTGTAGATCTTCAAGAATAGGGTGTGAGATGCTCTTTGAAGGTTTAGTGTAGACTTGATGGGCTGAATAGCCTGCTTCCGCACTGTAGTGATTCTGTGATTCTATGAATGGCTGTGATCAAGCATCTGCAGCTTGGTGGCTCAATCAAGATAATTGGGATTGGCAGAAGCGCTAAGTTGGCTGTGTGCTAGTTCCACATTGGCTGTGTTCACTATTTGCACTTTTTTTTAGACCCAGAGCCCAAGAGTATTTTGAATTGTGTAATGCTTGGTGCAAAAGGTCGGTCTGTCTCTCCATGAGCTGGAAGGAATGATGACTGAAGAGTTAACACTGAGTTACACTGTTAAAACGTTGGTGACATTGCAGCAGAGCTCACATGGCAGACACTTAAAAACGATATGAGCAACTGTTTTCCGAGACAAATAGTTGAAAAGGCCACAACACGTTAAAACCTCAGATGGGGCCTGGATATATGTATTAGTTAAACAATATTAATAATGTATGTTGGGCCAGAAGTATAGATCTGTCAGAAAGTGAAATGAACCTTGCTGTTTTAGCACAACGTAGAAATGAGAATCTCTGTTTACAATATGCTCCAGGATTGAGCAGGGCTCATTTATACAAAATCATTGTGCTGAGGAATCCTTATTGATAGCCCTAGCTAATATACATGGAGTCTTCACCTCTGCCAGTTTAACAATGGGAGGTATTGTTTGAAGAACATGAGGCTTACTCTAATGACGCAAGCCTTGTTCATCTCCTGTAATATAGAACATCTTTTGATGTTGCAGTAGTGTGTCAGGAAGCTTTTCTCCTGTCGTAAAGTCCAATTCCAAGGAATATGACCCAGTTGGCCTCCTTGATGATGTGGATTTATCAGGAGTTGGACTGGAAAGAAGATAATATTACTTGGCCATCACAAAGAGGAAGGAGTATATGAGCGAATTAATTGAACCTTTGTTATTACTTACACTTGCTTTTATTTCAATATTCAGTTTTTCTTGAAAGATTTTCTAACAACCTCCGCATTTGAGTAACCACATGTATTGTTGCATTGTTTATATTACACTGAAATGAAGGACAAAGATAAAGCATTGCATACCAAACTCATGCATGTCAGAATGGTTGTGCCATTCATTGCCCCATGAAGTCAATTGAAGCCTTAACTGGTAATAATCTCATTAGTTCTTTGTGGGATCTTTGCTATTTGCAATTAGGCTGCCATGCTTGTCCTACATAACAATGTTAATTGCAATTTATTGGAGTTTGTTGGCTGGGGAGCATTTTGGAATGTTAAAGATGCTGTATAAATGACTTTCCTGAATTTTGGGAGTAATTTTTTTTATTGTCACTGAAAGTAATACAGGAATCTGATTATTTATTTTCTTAGCTGCCTGCATGCAGTTGGAAGATCAGGTATCAAGTAGGCTTCTGGGTCAAATACCAATGCATTTGCTCTGATTGGGAATGTGCAAACTGATAATCCAATATACTTTGGACACAGGTTATTTACCAATACATAAACATCTGTCGTAAGTCGTCTTGACATTGTGTCACCAAGACAAAGTATTCGGGAAAAGAGCCAATAGAACATTTTATTGTATTTGTAGTAGAAATAAATGATTAACAGAAGGCAATGATGAAAAGAGATGAGATAGTGGAGGAGCAGATTATGGTACGAGCTGTGCATATTTATTTCCCCAGCAGTGCCCAAGATGGAAGAATGTTCATTTTGTTTCTCTTACCACCAGATATTTCCAATACATTTTCCCAATGTATTTCCTACATTTATAAGTGACTTCAAAGAAAACAAAGTATTTCAGCTGCTGTTATCATTGAATGGGCCTGGTGGACTTGAAAGGTAATGTAAAAATGCACCCTACAATAGTGGAAGCAATGGCCTAGTGGTGTTATCACTGGGCCATTAATCCAGAGACCCAGGTAAAGTTCTGGGGACCAGGGTTCGAATCCCACCGCAGCAGATGGTGGAATTTGAATTCAATAAATATCTGGAATTCAGAGTCTAATGATGACCATGAATCCATTGTTGATTGTTGGGGGAAAACCCACCTGGTTCACTAATGTCCTTTAGGTAGGGAAACATACCCGATCTGGTCTGCATGTGACTCCAGACCCATAGCAATGTGGTTGGCTCTGAACTGCCTTCTGGGCAATTAGGGATGGTGGCCTAGCCAGAGATGCGCTCATCCTGCGAATGAATTAAAAAAACCTTTTACTTTTTCAGAACCAATAGCTAGGTAATTAACCCAAAACATGTGGTAAAAAAGACTTATTTATGAAATCTGAAGGATATTAGGGTGGTATTGTGGAAAAGCTTGTTTGTTGAATATGGAATAACAACACCCATGTTTGGAAGGTACCACGCTCAGATTTCCTGAGTGTCAAAAATGAGATTCGAAATATACCAGCCCTGCACCCAGGGAAGAAGAAACCATTGGTGTCAAAGTTGAGGAAGCAATTTAAGAAAATAATTATAATGAGAGGAAGCTTCTGAGTCTAACATTTATGCAGGGAATTTCCTTGAGAGTGTAACAAGAGTATTAGATGTGATACATTTTCACTTTTAGAAAATACAGTATTTGCTGTATCCACAAGAGACAACTGGCAGATTGAAACTGTTAAATTACGTGAGGTGTTGTAAATTTAATTTGAAAATTTGCTTGATAATAGAAAACCAATAATTGATGCTCTGAAAGATAGCAGTTGTTTGATTTTACCATATTTCATTGTACCCCGAGATTTGATTTCAAGGGTGTTGAGAAGTTGGGTGGGGCGCTTGTGAATTGGAAGGCAGGAAGTTATAATTGGTGTTTGTAAAATGCTATGGGGGGGGAAGGAAGTGTGTGGTCCCTTTAAAAGATGATTTTTTTTTCTTTAGACCAAAAAGGATGTCTGGGGACAGCAGCTTGTGGATTTTCAGGTGCACCAAGAGCCCTTGAATTGAAATATTTGTATTAAAAAGCCGTACAGTTAGTAGGCTAGGCAGCAGTTTTGTTTTGTTATCAAGACAACAAGTTCTGCATTTAGCCAATCAGTTTGAATCAGGCACTTAGAGACTGAAAACCAATTAAATTTAAATCTGATGGTTTTGGCAAACTAGGACCAATCCTATTGTAAGAAATTGGAATGTCATCAAGGGTATAAAAGGAGAGGGCAGTTGTAAAATCAGGAGAGTGATCTGCCATCTGCAAAAGTTAACAGCTCTCAGCTCTCGAGAGAATATTTAGTTCTCAGTCTTCTGTAAGTTTTAGAGAAAGCATCATCTAAGGCAAAGGTACCTCTGGCACAACCAGTTAATATACCTGACAGAAGAATTTGACGGTGAAGGCGTAGAACATTCCGGAACACGTAACCTGGCTGTAATTTCAAGATTTAATCTTTTTTTATTTTATAAAGGTGGGACTTGTACTTATTGGAATAGCATACCATTAGGGCCTTCTTTATTCAGAAATAGTTTGTAGTTAGGCATTTATTCGCTTCAATAGTAATTTAGTTTGTTCACTGTTAGAGTTAGATAAATAAATTGGTACTTGTTGATTGTAAAGTGAGTGTCAGGTTTATTTTGTTTAACACTAGAAGTAGCTGAAAGGTAGGTTACACGACTTTTCACATTCCTTTTAACATATTATAGGGTGAGGCGCTCCTCTTGGGGTGTTTCAGTTTTAGTTCTCGGGGGGTGGTGGTCAACCTCCATTATATAACATGGAGCCTTGTAACTCAGTCTTCATAGCTGGCTTGTTTAGAATTTTGAAATTATGACGCCCTGTCTAATATTCACGGAATACACAGACTTCATATTATCATGAATCTCCTGATCCATACTGAGGATGTTAAAGGGGGACAAGACTATTTTGCTGCGAAAGTGTCCTTTCATAATAAAATTGGAGCTGCAGGAGAATATAGCTTTTCGCTTAGGCTCCCTGAAATTTGATCTGTTAACCCTTTTTAAAAATTGTCATTATCAAGGCAGGATCTGCTTTATTGTTGATAGACGGGACCCTGATGCTCATCCCGCCCGTAATCCTGGCAGTTGCGTTGGCAGCTCTCCGGTCTGAGATGCCCTAAAATGTTTTGAAGCCAATGGAATACTTTTGAAATGTGGTCACTGTTGTAGTGTGGGAATGTTATAACGTAAAATAAAGAACTGTGGATGCTGGAGACGTGGGACAGGCAAAAACAGAAATTGCTGGAGAAACTCAGTAGGTCTGGCAGCATCTGTGGAGAGAAAGTAGAGTTATTGTTTTGGGTCACTGGACTTGAAATGTTAACTCTGTTTCTCTCTCCAGAGGTGCTGCCAGATCTGCTAAGTTTCTCTGGCAATGCTATAATGTTTGATTCTAATTGCTGAACCAGTAATGGTGCATTTTGAAGTCTCACTGTTGTCAGTTTGCCCCTTTTGGAATGTGAAATATATGGCAGATGATGTGACATCCATAGGAAGACTGTATCCATATTGATTGTAGTTATAATCTTGACTGGAAAATCTTCATTGTGGTGAGAAACAAAAAATTTCGGGTTACTTTGTCTGCATTGGTTTGGATCTAACTTAAGGAACTAACTATTAATATTTAAAAAGCCAAAAGCATGTTTTAAATCATCTTGTGGAAATAGCATTCATGGGTTATAGGACAGATTCTTAGGGAAGAGTATTTATTCTGGGCAATGCCGTTGTGAGTTTGTACTTTCACTCAGTTGCCTCTTAAGATCCAGATGGAACATAATCCTAACTTCTGTAGAAGGTCTATTAATGAGTGTATAGTCGTCATATTTTGTAGATTAGTCTACAGAGTGTGGATAATTTGCTGACCGCATGGGAGGCGAGCTGCAGAATCAGCTGATTTGACACTGCAGTCCTGGTCTATGGGGGCATGCTTTGTTTAGGCCTGGCTTCTGAACCGAAATGCGCGATCAGTGAACAGGAAAAACATTTCTTAATTCTTTTTATAACACATTTACCAACTGCATGGCTTTTGAGTAGACTAAATTTCATACAGAGACATATTTTCTCTGCTTTGTCAGAGGTTCCCATACTGGTAGGTGTTACCAATGTCACATTTTAATGGATGAAAATACCTAGAAAGGAAATGAGAAAGGAATGAAAAATATAATTTTAAGAAGAAAAAACAAGTGAAACACTGTTTTAATGTCCTGTTGCCATTTTACTTGGATATCCCAAGGTGTAGTTTAGCAATAGGAACTTTGTCCTTTGGTGACCTGACGATATTCACTGTGAAGTATCACATGGGTTGCTCAGCTGAAGAAAACTGGTCAGGAATCGGCTATGAAGCCCAGCAAGCTTGTTCCACCACTCAATCTATCTGTAATCACCTTAAATATATTCGATGATAGAGCATCCAGACCTTCGAGGATAGAGAATTCCAAGGATTCACAATGCTTGGGATGAAATTACTTCTCATTTCGGTCCGAAATGATCTGTTCCTTATCCTGAGACTGTGTCCTTGTCGTTTAGATTCACCAACCAGTAGAAACAACCTCTCAGCAATTATTCTATTGAACCCCTTCAGAATTTTGGATGTTGCAATTTATTCATCTCTCATTCTTCTGAACTCCAGAGAAAATAGATTCAATTTACTCAGCCTATGTCATGGAATAATTTTCTCACCCACGGGAACAATAGACATAAAATTTGCTGTTCCGTTGTCAGTGCAAGTGTATCCTTGAATGCGGAGACCAAAATGTGTACAGTATTCCAGGTGTGATCTCACCTAAGGTCATCCCTGTACAATTGAGGTGAGACTTCTTTAAGTTCAGTTTGAACACCTGACAAAACGGGGTCCTTTTCACCCAACATCTTGACTGGCTGTTCACCATCTCCCCAGAATAAATCCCTGGATCGGATGGAACCCTATTGTCTTTAAGGTCACCAGAGCTGTTGACCATTGATGAAACCAGTGTCTGTGAAGCTCGATCATTTGCTTATCTGTGCGACATTTTTAACATTGGTTTGCCCTTCCTATGAATTAACCCAGTCATGAGCCAGGCACTGGGTTAGCTGCGACAATTCCAAACATGAAATGCAACCATCACTGCAGCCAGAAAAAATACAAGTCAGTTTAGATATTGGGCGTGTTTATGAGCTAAGTGACACTGCAATGTTTCCCCCACCCCAACTCCTGTCTCTTGGTGTAATTGTCAGAGATCCTGAAACATGACCAAAAGACAATTCTGAAGGAAGTGTGTGGTAGGACAAATGAGTGCCAAGTCTGTCGCTATCATGTTTATCTGATACAATACGAAACTAGCTCCTCCAAATTGTATGAGTGTAACTGTTTCCCCAGATACCTGCTCCTCCACTGCAAACTTTTATATAGACCTTACCTCCGTAGTGGTTGCAGAGTGAGACAGAGGAGTAAAATTGATTTTGGCTAATGGAATTTGTAATGGCGTATTTGTGGAAGAAGTGTTCAAGAAATGAATTGACTGTGGATAAAAGAGATAACAAGGTGTAGAGCTGGATGAACACAGCAGGCCAAGCAGCATCGGAGGAGCAGGAAG
>NC_063359.1:6406503-6430719 GCF_021869965.1 Rhincodon typus
AGGAAAGCTGACATTTTGGGCCTAGACCCTTCTTCAGAAACGTCAGCTTTCCTGCTCCTCTGATGCTGCTTGGCCTGCTGTGTTCATTCAGCTCTACACCTTGTTATCTCAGATTCTCCAGCATCTGCAGTTCCAACTGTCTCAGAATGGATTGTAATTGGATTCATGTATTCAAAGCCAATTCAGTAGAGAAGTGTTAAAAAAGTACTTTGTGATGTTGCAGCTCCTAACTGCCCCTTCTTAGAGATTTAATGTTTGGAGGTTATCATGGAATTTGTGTCTGCCTTACTCCTTTGCACGTTTTCTTTGACTTGGGTATTCTGTTTGGTGATTGGACAAAACATTGAGGACCGGAGTTAGAATTTCATGTTGACTCTGTACAGGACGTTGGTTAGGTCATTTATTGCCTACAGTTCTGGTCTCCCTTTTATAGGAAGGATGTTATTAAATTTGAGAGGGTGCAGAAAAGATTTACAAGGATGTTGCCAGAGTTGGAGGGTTTGAGTTATAGGGAGAGGATGAATGGGCTGGGGCTATTTTCCCTGGAGCGTCAGAGGCTGAGGGGTGACCGTTTGTAGAGGTTTATAAAATCATGAGGGGCATGGATAGGGTGAATAGACAAGGCCTTTTTCCCAGGGTGGGGGAGTCCAAAACCAGAGGACATAGGCTTAAGGTCTGAAGGGAAAGATTCAAAAAGGACCTAAGGGGCAAGTTTTACATGCAGAGGGTGGTGTGTGTATGGAATGAGCTGCCAGAGGAAGTGGTGGAGGCTGGTACAATTACAACATTTAAAAGGAATCTGGATGGGTACATAAACGAGCATATGAACGAAATGTTGACAAAAGGGACTAGATCACATTGGGATGTCTAGTTGGCAAAGATCAGTTGAACTGAAGGTCTGTTTGTGTGCTGTATGACTCTACAATTGTAATGCAGTTTGAAGTTATCCAAACCTTCTGAGAGAATTTCATGTGGTCCTACGCGTCCTTTATTGCACTATACTCTGAGATTCTTAAATATTTCAATCCTGCTAACTTGTGTTCTGCCAAGTATTGTGATGTTGAGATACCTTTGTTTATAACTTAATATCTCTTTAACTGCATCAGGTTTTTGTCTGATCTAAGTTGGGATAATGGTTTCCAAACACTAGTTGCTTACAGCCACATTCAGTTTTCTCAGGTGACAAAGTATTGAGGAGTTTGTGTTATGTTTGGTGAGTAGTGCCACCTCTGAGTTTGGAGGTTATAAGTTCATGTCCTACACAGGGGCCTTGTGCGCACAATCAGGACTGACACTTCAGGTCAATGCGATCAGAGTGCCATTCGATACTGACAAGGCAGTGCAGGCTTTCAAACAAGAAATTAAACAGATATTCCAGCTGTTTTCTCAGGTGATAGTAAAAGATCTTATGGGACTGTTTCAAAGACGAACAGGGTGATTCACCCTGTTCCCTTGCCAGTATTAATCCTTAAATTTTGATTTTAGAGGCTCTGAGCTTTGCATCCGTTCCTGGGTCCAGGCTCTTTCTACCTGTGGCAGTGTCACTTGTGCCTGCGAACTGAAATACTGACTGGCCGTAATGTTTGTATGTATGTTTAACATAAAGCATGTAGCCTGGAACACGGCAGTCTTGACAGTGGCACAACAGTTTCCAAATCAGCACTGACACAAACATGCAACTTGCAGTCTCTGCTGTGAGTTTAATTGGTGTTCTGTTCTTGACTTGGTGCATTGTTCACGATTCCCAGCTGTTTATTCTGACAGAAATTTCAACTGAATGATTCTCTGGCAAATGATTAAACTCTTTCACCCTGCTGCGGTGTGGAACAGTCGAGTTACCTGCCGAGAAATTATTGTTTGATTTATTTATATGTTTAAAATGAATTAATGGAATTAAGTTTTCATTGATAGTTCATTTAAAATGCCTTTCTTCAATGGAAGAAATGTAGTCATAACTGATGGGATCTGCACTGTCTCTGAATACAAAATTTCACTCAATTGTTTGTGTGGTTCATAGATTCATAGATTAGTTGCAGTACAAAGGGAGATCATTCCTTCCATCGTGTCTGTGCTGGCTCTCCGAATAAGTGATGCACCGAAGACCATCCCTCCATTTTCTCCTTGTCACCTTGCACATTTGTCCTTTTCAGAAAATAATTCAATTACCTCCTGAACTGATCCTTCCCCCACCACCATCCCTAGGCAGCATATTTCGGATTGTAACCAGATGCTGTGTGAAGAGGTTTGTCCTCATGTCTCCATTGCTGTGCAGAAGTGCTGCATTCCACTTCCTGGGGTTCTGATAGATAGTTCTCTGAAATCCAATTATCTGCCAGCTTTCCCAGTGACTCAGTTGCTGTTTTGCTCTGCTGGAAAATTCTGAATTGAATCAAGTTGCTATGCCTGTGGCAGTGACCATTATTACAACACAGATTTCATCAGCCGTCACTTGCTTCCACTGGCGATAACATACACCTGTTTTGTATAAATTGATATAAAATAATCTAGACCTTTTATTTTCAACGCAGCAACTGCTGCTTCAGTTGAACTATTTATGGCCAAATGATCTGTTGTGGAAGTATATCTTAATAGATTTTACCAATTACTGTTGTTAATTTAGTGATTATTTTTGTCCAAGTTGATTCCAGCCTCCTTCGTAATAACTTTGCTGTAAATGGGCTGATGTGCTTGGCTGTAGCTAGTTATAAACCCCTGGTCATTCCAAAATGAAAAGAAATCAGTGCAAAAGAATTTGGCATTTTTTTTTTAAAAAAGGGCTTTCTTTAAACCAGTGTAATCCATCAAGTGAGAAGTCTAGAGTTTGACTCATCTTTATATGTGTGGTCTGTCTCAGGAAGGGTGAATGCTTGAAGTAAGCAGAAGGTTTGAGCTTAATCTTTTAAAAATTTTTTTGTGGAGTGTAGACTTACAGATCACTGTCAAGTTTGTTGCTTCAGAAAGTGCAAATTTCATAACTCAGGCAAGGAATAATGTCTTGAAATAAGTGGAATTTTTAAAAAAAAATTTATGCTCTCAGCAGTTGTTATACACAGGACTTAGTGGCAAAACAGAAATGCCAACTACAAACTTCATCTAATTGAAGATCTTGCTGACTTGTCAGCACTTAACTCCCACATCGTTTATTTTCTGCTCTTCATTTCCATGCCCAGCATATGTCTATCTGTGTGGGTTTCTCCCCCCTCGTGCCCTGCCTGCCTGCCCCCGCCTCGTGCTCTGCCTGCCTGCCCCCCCCTCGCGCTCTGCCTGCCTGCCTGCCCCCTCCTTGCACACTGTCTGCCTGCCCCCCCCCCACCGCGTGCTGTTTGCCTCCCCCCGCCCCCGTGCTCTGTCTCTTTTCTCACTCCATTCTATACAGATTTTATTACGCTTAACATTTGTAAAGGCTTTTACTCTAAGAGGTAGCTACATGCGCATGTTGGCAGTGAATTTGCCAGTTTGATCACTTGCAGTGTAAAAACAAATAATAATTTTGGGCAGTGATGGTTTGGTTTGGATTAAGAACTTGGCATTATTGCATGTACATTGTTGTACCGAAGCACTGCCACACGTTGACACTCTTTCTACCGGATAAGTATTCCCTCTTCATCCTTACACTGTCACTGTCAAATGCTTTGTCCTCGAAACAGAGCACATTCTGTGTGCCTGTTGTGCTTTTCTGGAATGGAAAGTGAAATGGACTTCACATTTAATCCACGCACAAAAATAAACTTCTGTGCATGAAGCCACAATTTACCGCAGAGACTGATGTAAAATTAAGTCATCTTTAAACTGAAAATAATGGCCTCACTAGATCCATGATCCAATTAACTAATCCCTTAAGTCTTGTGGCCATTCTACATAGAGGCAAAAATGGTCCCAGATGTCAGCTTAATATATGAAGAGTATTAGACAGTGGAGTTAGCTTGTTGTCACTGTACTGGCATTGTGATTTCAGTGAGTTGTGTTGGAATGTGAAATATCTGTTCAGTGTCCACTTGGATTATGATGGATAACCAGTTATAGATTCTGCCTATTACACTGTGGGTGTTGCATTTTAAGCTATCTAACATTAGCTTTATGTTACTGGCAGTTACAGCTCTGACACAGATGAGATTTAATTCCCTCACTGCCAATTTCATTGTTTTCCCCACCAACTGTCTGAGGTTAAGCCAGTCTGTTCGCAGCCTTGCTGAACTGTTTACCTTGAGCTGAGCCTCTGGCTGCCTATTTCCACCTGGGTCACACCACCTGCCCTCATCTTGGTATCAGCTCACCTCCAGCAGAAACCGTTATTCCTGCCTTTATTACCTCCTAGTCTCAACTCATCCAATGTGCTCTTGCCTGCTTTCACACAGTACACTCTCCATAAACTTGAGATCAACCAAAATGCTGCCGATATCTTAACTGTTATCAGTTCCTTTCTCCTAATAACCACTGTGCTCACTGACATACTCTGACTCCTGGTCAAGCAGTGTCATGAATTTCGAATTCTTATTCTTATTTCCAAATCTTTCCATGGTTTCACACCTTCAACTTTTGTAATCTCCTCCAGGCCCCTCACTTCTCTATTCATCTCTGGTTCTTTCTTCTTGTGCATCCCCATTTTTAATTTCTTTACCATTCATGCCTGTGTTTTCAGTTGTCCAGAATCCAAGCCCTGGAATACTCTTCCTGTGCCTCTCCACCTATTTACCTCACTTTAATCAAGCCTTTTTTTTTGTTTGTCAACCTAGATTATGTGCTCTGTTCTCTGGAATGAGACGTGATTCCATAGTCTTATCAATGAATTATTTGACCTCAGCATCATTGGCAACAGCCAGTCTTTGATTTTGCAGAGAATTCATGGCATTAGAAGAAGCTGTCTCATGAGCTTGTATTCTTTGCCTTGCTCTCTATCAGCAATACATTTCATTTCTTTAGAGCCTCAGTTCTCTATTCATCTCTGATTCTTAACTCTGATAATTAAGAGTTTCACAGGAACATGATCAGACAGTAAATGAAAACTTGGCCAAGAGGCATGTTTCAAAGAACTTCTTAAAGCATGCGAGAGAGGCAGAGGGATTTGAGCTGAGAATTCCTGAGTTTAGAGCCTAGGCGCTTGAAGACGCGGCTGGATCCAAGTGCTGGAGGAGGTATCAGGCATAAGTAGAGCTCAAGACATGGGAGCTTTGCAAATGAGAATGAAAAATTTAAATTTGAGTCGTTCATCTTTCTCTCTGTCTCTCAAATTGTATTACAGTCGTTCGCTATCATATTTTTTTGCCCTCTTGCTGTCATAGCTCTGGAGAATTCCAATGCAAGGGTTTTGTAAAAAAAAATTATTCATTTTATGGGATGTCATCATCACTGGCTGACCAGCATTTCTTGCCCATCCCCAGTTGCCCTTGAGAAGGTGGTGGTGAGCTGCCTTCTTGAACCGCTGCAGTCCACCTGCTGTGGGTTGACCCACAATGCCATTAAGGAGGGAATTTCAGGATTTTGAGCCAGCAACAATGAAGGAGCAGCGATTATATTTCCAAGTCAGGATAGTCAGTGGCTTGGAGGAGAACTTGGAGGTGGTGGTGTTCCCATGTATCAGCTGCCATTGTCTTTCTAGATGGAAGTGGCCGTGGGCTTGGAAGGTGCTATCTAAGGATCTTTGGTGAATTTCTGTAGTGCATCTTTGTAGTTAGTACACACTGCTGCTACTGAGTGTCGGTGGTGGAGGGAGTGGATGTTTGTGGATGTGGTGCCAATCAAGTGGGGTGCTTTGTCCTGGATGGTGTCAAGTTTCTTGAATGTTGTTGAGGCTGCACCCATCCAGGCAAGTGGGGAGTATTCCATCACATCCCTGACATGTGCCTTGTAGATGATGGACAGGCTTTGTGGAGTCAGGAGGTGAGTTACTTGCTGCAGTATTCCTAGTCTCTAGCCTGCTCGTGTAGTCACTAATCTTGGATTATCAATTAGTTTGGTCTTTATTTGAGGGATTGTTTAACTAATAGATTCTTGTATCACCAATTGATTGATTTGTTGCAAAACATTGATCTCTGTTTTACATTTACGTGAGCAGTGTGTTCACAATATATATTAATGATTTAGATGAGAGAACTAAATGTAATATCTCAAAATTTGCAGATGACACCAAGCTGTGTGGAGGGGTGAACTGTGAGAAGGATGTAGAGATGTTGCAGTGTGATTTGGACAGGCTAAGTGAATGGGATGAGAGAATATCCACTTTGGAAGCAAAAGTAGGAAGGCAGATTATTATTTGAATGGCTGTAAATTGAGAGAGGGGAACGTTCAACAAGACCCGCGTGTCCTCAGGCACCAGTCGCTGAAAGTAAGCGTGCAGGTGCAGCAGGCAGTAAAGCAGGCAAACTCTATGTTGGCCTTCACAGTGAGAGGATTCAAGTACAGGAATAAGGATATCCTCCTGCAATTATACAGGGCTTTGGTGAGGCCACACCTGGAATATTGTGTGTAGTTTTGGCCTTATTATTTGAGGAAGGATGTTGTTGCTATAGAGGGAGTGCAACGAAGGTTTATCCAGTTGATTCCTAGGATGGCAGAACTGATGTATGAGGAGAGATCAAGTTAGTTAGGAGTGTATTAGGAGTTTAGAAGGAGGAGGGGAGATCTCATAGAAACCTATGACAATCTAACAGGACTGGACAAGTTACATGCAGGAAGGATATTTCCGATGGTGGAGGGAGTCCAGAACCAGGGATCATAGTTTAAGAATAAGGGTAAACCTTTTAGTACAGAGTTGAGGAGAAATTTCTTCACCCAGAGAGTGGTGAATCCTTGGAATTCATGACCGCAGAATGTGGTCGAGACCAAAACATTGTGTTTTCAAGAAGGACTTAGATATAGATCCTGTGGCTAAAGGTACCGAGGGATTTGGGGGAGGGTGGGATTATAGTATTGAGCACCATGATCATAATGAATAGTGGAACAGGCTTGAGGGGTCCAATGATCTTATCCTGCTCCTATCTTCTACATTACTGTGTTCTTTCTTCTTATTGTCACATGAACATGATTTATCTGGCCCACTTGATTCCCGCCATCTAGTTGTGGCTGTAAAGTGTGCCTTGACCATCCATTTTGTACCTGCTGTGTTCACACCCTTCATTTCTCCAGCATTCTTGAGTTCCCCCCAGGCCTAGGTTAAAGGAAGGAGAAAAGTGGATGCTGCAAACTTGTCAAATCTCTCCCTGCGTTCCTGGTTGAATGGGAAAAGAAGCTGAGCTAGTGCAATCTGTCACTTTGTGACCCCATGGGAGACAGTGATACAGCAAGTGGATGGGAAGGCTGAACTCGAGCCAGCAGGTGTGATGCAGACACCAGCTACCCCTGTTCTGTTCATGTTTGTCTTCGCTGCAAGCAGCACAGTGTCCCTCGGTCAAGGCTGGACATCTCAGACTGATGCTCTTTAGGTTAGGAAAGAGCAGCAGTCTTTGGATCAATAGTGTAGATGTTTTAGAAGAATGTGATTAGTCAGATTTGATTGATCATCTCGTGTTGATAACCAGGAAATCACAAATGCCCCTGTGTAAAATATAGCAGCCTCAATGTATGTTCCCCCATCAGTGTCCTATAAGGCGATTAATCATCCACTAACTGAGTGACTGAGTGAGAAAGGATGAACAAATTTGCAGTCCCTCCTCTGTGTAAATGTGTAGTTTCAGTATTTATAGGGTCAGGACTGATTCACAGTGCTGATTAGTGTACCACCACAGATACTGTGGTTGTCAGGAGCAATATTGCCCCAAGCAACAACTTCAGTCAGGCCAGGATCCCACATTGCACACTGAAACACATCAAACTCCCTGCAACAACAAAGCCTTTACCACCTTTAGGACATTACGCCTTCAACAGTTAGTTTGGTATTTTGGAAGTGCAGTCATTTTTGCAGTGTCGGGTAATACAACAGCAAATTTGGACAGATGTCCCACAAACCGCCATGTGGCAATGATGAGAGAATCTTTGAATTGAACCCTCTGAAGATTTCACCCAGTCTCACTTGCATTAAGGAAAGGAATTATATTTTCATCGAGAAAGATGAACATTAGGATCAAATTCCTTACGACCACAAAGGCAACTAGAAGTTTGATGTACCCTCCCTGTCGAGAGCCAACTCTTGGTTGAACGTGGATCAGAGATACAGCCATAAAGTTCTGGCCTTAGTTCTACAACTCCCTTTCCCTGTGGGCAGCACAGGATCACACTGAGAATGAACATAGCCCAGGGCTAATGCAACGATTTGTATCCACAACGTGATGCTGATGATGAAGAAGCTGAAAGTAATTTGAAGATTTGATGTCACCCCAGCCTGAGCTTATAGCTTCCTGTTATTTTTTGTAGTCTTGCAAGTTACCAAGTGAAAACAGAATTTATAGACTAAGCACAGAAGGAGGCCATTAGACCCATGGTGCCTTTGCTGTCCTTTTGGAAATTGTCATCTAATCAGCACCATGCCTGTGCTTTCTTGCCTCCCCAGATTTCTCCTCTTCACCTACCCCACAAAGAATATATCCCAAACCCCCTCCTGCAAAAAGTGACCACCATTAAATCTGTATCCAACATTGCCACCCTTGCAGTGGCAGTGAATGTCAAGGCTCAACAACTCGCTGTGCAAAATAACTCTTTCTTTCCTCCGCTCCACTCTGGCCCACCTGACAGATTTGGGATCCCATGATCACAGACCCTTCTGCCAGTAGAAGCAACTGGGGACGGTCCCCTGCGCCAAAGCACCCTCTCAGTTTGAACACATCCACCAAATCTCTTTTTAGCCTCTGTGCACCAAGGAGAATGATTCCCCACCCCCACCTTTCCATTGTGGAGAAATAAAAATCTGCAGAGCCAGAACATCCACGTCACAGATTGTAAGTCATTAAGATGCAGAGGTGAAGAGCATTGAGTGATTAATTACTTAGAGTACTTACAAAGAGAAACTGCTGGATGCTATATTGATAGGAAGAATGCAGATATGAGTCAGGCTGCATTCTGTGAATAAATCCATTATTGAGAAATCCATTAGTGTCTAATTTCATACTTGCAACAGAATTTTTTTTCGTTGATTGAATATGGATATTACTGCCTTCGCCATCGTTTCTTGTTCCTCCTTAATTCCATTCAAGGAAGTAATGGTGGGCCACCATCTTGACTCACTGTAGCTCATGGTGGGGGCATCCACTTTGCTGTTAAGAATGGAGTATCAGAATTTTGACGGTCAAATCTGAAGGAATGACCGTATAGTTTTGCAGGTGCTGCTCTCCCCATTTGCACCTGCTGCCTTTGTCCTTCTGGATCACGGGTTTGGAGAGTGTTATCCGAGACGTCTGGATGAGTTACTGCAATATGTATTGTAAATGGTAATGTGTGTGTAAGTGGTGAAGACATTGAAAGTTGAAGATGGTGGATGTCGTGCCAATCAACTGGGTGGCCCTCTTCTTGATGGTGTCGAGCCTCTTGAGTGTTATTGGAGCTGCACCAAGTGGAGGGTCTTCTATCGTACTCCTGACTTGTGCCTTGTAGACGGTGGACACAATCTGGGGAGTCAGGAGGTGAATTTACATACTGCAGAATTCCCAGTCTGTGATCGGCTCTTGTAGACACAGTATTCGTCTGGTTGGTTCATTTGATCTAATTTCTCATTGGAATTGGTCTCATAAATCACATTCCGCCTTTAAAAAAAATTGAATAAACTCTTTAATTGGGGGAAAAATATTGCAAGGATTATAACTCTGACTGGAGTTTGCGCATGTGTAATTTCACAGCAATGTTCCTGTTCCTAAAGTCGGTGCTTGATCCCTAACAGTTTTCTCTCCTGTCCACAAGCATTTCCAACAACTGAGTTCAGAAAAACTGTTGCCAGCAAGGATGAGTCCTGAAACTCATTTTTTACTCAAGATATTTAGAATAATTTTAAAAGGTGATGATCACGCCTTTAAATTCTTAATTTGAACAGAAAATATTAAAGTCAAAGCTTTTGAGTTTTTGTGAATGAATTGTGATTGTTTGCAATGAAGGAGCGATATCATCATTGTATAAGAGCGTAAGGAACATAGGAACAGGAGTAGGCCATTCAGCTCGTCGATCTGGCACCATCATTTAATATGATCATGGCTGATCAAACACTTTGATGCCTTTTGCCCACACTATGCCCATAACCTTTTATGCCACTGGTAGTCAGAAATCTATTCATCTCTACTTTAAACAGACTGAAAGACTAAGTTTCCACAGTCCTCTTAGAGAAAATTCCAAAGATTTAGTCTGAGCAAAGAAAACAAAAACTCCTGAAACTCACTCATACATGGCATTCCCCTAGTTCTAAACTCCCCGGCAAGTGAACCATCTTACCTGCCTATTCCTTTAAATATTTTTTTAGATTTCAATTAGATCACTTTTTTTGTTCTTCACAACTCAAGAAAATATAGGCCAGATTTTGCTGAGTCTCTCTCCATAGGACAGCCCACCATCCTGGGAATGAGTCTGATGAGCTTTTGTTGTGCTCCCTCTATGGCTATACGGTCTTTCCTGAGGCAAGGAGACCAAAACTGCATACAGTGTTCCAGGGGCAGTCTAACCAAGCTTCTGTATAATTAAGCAAGACTTCACCACTCATGTACTCAAAACCTATATCCACACCTTCTGAACTCTTACCATTTAACAAAAAGCCTGCACATTTGCTCTTCCCACCTCCATATAATTGATGAGCAACTAGGGACCATGTATTGATCCTTGTGGTATAGTGGTAATGTCCCTACTTCTGAGCTAGGAGCCCCAGGTTCAAGCCCCACCTGCTCTAGAGGTGCGGAATAACAAGATGTAATTTATTGCATGTTAATAACTAAGTCCAGATTGCCTGATGATAGACCATTGCTTCCCAAGCTATTTCCCTCCTCTATGACCCCAATCCAAGGCTTGATCATTGTCGCAATCCCTGAAAAGGTTGATTAGAAAACTTCTACCCCACCAGTCACAGTCTATCAATGTGGGACTAACCCATTTATTCTCTTTATTGTATAAGAGTCTGAAAGGATTAATACGAAGGAGTGCCTAACGCACTACCACTATGGTCCAGCCATATGGGTTTAGTGGGAGAACATCTTTAGAGCTGGAAGGACAATGAGCAGCCATCAGGGTCTTCCTCATAGTCTTTGTAATAGGGTCTGTCTCAGGGACTTTCTCCCCACCCATTCATTTTCCCCCTCCCCCTCAATTCTTACTGAGTGATTGCAACAATTGTCAAGCCTTGGATTGGGGTCATTTGGGAGGCAAATGGTTTGGGAAGCACTGGTCCATCAGATTGTGCAACCTGGACTGAATTGCTAACATGCAATAAATTATATTTTGTTTACGGCCAGAGCCCCTTCCCTGAAATGACCAAGTGGCGATCATGTGGCCCAAGGATGCCCTGTAGATCCCTGCCCTAAAAGAGGATTTTGGCAGCAAAGCTATGTTGTGGTGAGTGTAATAGAGAATGTCCTGTACAGGAATTGGTCCGGGGTCTGTGTGCCAATGATTGGTTTCCTCTTGCAGAAGCTGCTGTCACACATGGTTCTCTGAGGTCAGTAATCAACCAATGGTGGAATTTGCTCTGTGCAATAGTTGATGCTGCACTCATCCCTCTTTACCTCATCCTATAAGCACATCTTTTCTCCCTTGTGTGCTACTGGAGGTTCCCCTTAAATTTTCACCAGTAAGAATTCTAAATACATTTCAACATTAAAGGAAATAAGAGATAGTATCTGATCCAAGGAAGAAGCATACAGTCTGGCCAAGAAAAATAATAAATCTGAGGATTGGGAGCAGTTCAGAATTTAGCAAAGAAGGACGAAGGGATTGATTAAGAAGAGGAAAATACAGTATGAAAGTGAGCTTGAAGGGAACATAAAGACTGACGCAAAGAGTTTCTATAGGTACATGAAGAGAAAGAGATTGGTGAAGACAAATGTAGATCCCCTACAGACAGATTTGGGGCAGTGTCCAACGGGGGACAAAGAAATGGCTGAGGAACTGAATATATACTTTGGTTCTGTCTTCACAAAAGAGACATAAATCAGATACCAGAATTGTTGGAGGATGCAAGATTTAGTGAGAGGAAAGAACTGACGGAGTTCAATATTAGTAGAGAAATGGTGCTGGGAAAATTGTTGGGGTTGAAGGCCAATAAATCCCCGGGGCCTGATAATCTACATCCCAGAGTATTTGAGGAACTAGCTCTAGAAATAGTGGATGCATTGGTGGTCATCTTCCAGGATTCTATAGACTCTGGAACAGTCCCTGCAGATTGGAGGGTGGCTAATGTCACTGCAATATTCAAAAAGGGAGGTAGAGAAAAAACAGGGAATTATAGACCAGTGAGCCGAACATCGGTAGTGGAGAAAATTCTCCAACCCATTGTCAAGGATTTTATAGCAGAGCATTTAGGAAGCAGTGACCGGATCAGACAGAGTCAACATGGATTTATGAAGGGGAAACCATGCTTGACAAATCTGTCATCTTTTATGAAAATGTAACTAGTAGAGTTGACAAGGGGGAGCCAGTTGATGTATTATATTTGGACTTTGAGAAAGCATTTAACAAAGAGATTAATGTGCAAGATTAAAGTGCATGGGTTTGGGGGAAGTATATTGAGATGGATAGGAAACTGGTTGGCAGAGAGGAAACAAAGAGTAGAAATTAATGGGTCCTTTTCAAATTGGCAGGCAGTAACTTGTGGGGTGCCACAGGGATCAGTGCTGGGACCCCAGTTATTCACGATATATATTAATGATTCAGATGAGGGGACAAAATGTGACATGCAAGTTTGCAGATGATACCAAGTTGGGTGGGAGGGTGAACTGTGACGAGGATGCAGAGATTCTTCAGTGTGATTTCGACAGGTTGGGTGAGTAGGCAGATGCAGTTTAATTTGGATAAATATGAGGTTATTCACTTCGGAAGCAAAAATGAGAAGGCAGATTACTACTTGAATGGCTGTAAACTGGGAGAGGGGAGTGTGCAGCGGGACCTGGGTGTCCTTGTGTACCGATAGCTGAAGGTAAGCGTGCAGGAGCAGCAGGCGGTAAAGAAGGCAAATGGTATGTTGGCCTTCATTGCGAGAGGTTTCGAGTACAGGAGCAGGAATGTGTTGTTACAGCTGTACAGGGACTTGGTGAGACCACACCTGCAATATTGTGTGCAGTTTTGGTCTCCTTTTCTGAGGAAGGATACTCTCGCTCTCGAGGGGAGTGCAGCGAAGGTTTACCAGGCTGATTCCAGGGATGGCGGGTCTGACATATGAGGACAGATTGACCCCTTCCCACCTCAAGCCCCACCCCCATCTCCTACCTACTAGCCTCATCCCGGCCCCTTGACCTGTCCGACCTTCCTGGACTGACCTATCCCCTCCCTAACTCCCCACCTACACTCTCCTTTACTAGCTCCATCCCTGCCTCTTTGACCTGTCTGTCTCCTCTCCACCTATCTTCTCCTTTTATCCATCTGCTATCCACCTCCCCCTCTCTCCCTATTTATTTCAGAACCCCTTTCCCCTCCCCCATTTCTGAAGAAGGGTCTAGGCCCAAAACGTCAGCTTTCCTGCTCCTCTGATGCTGCTTGGCCTGCTGTGTTCATCCAGCTCTACACCTTGTTATCTCTTGACTAGGTTAGGATTGTTTTTGCTGGAGTTCTGCCGAATGAGTGGGGATTTCATAGAGATTTATAACATTCTAACAGGACTGGACAGGGTAGATGCAGGGAGATTGTTCCCAATGGTCGGTGTGTCCAGAACCGGGGTTACAGTGTGAGGATTCGGGGTAAACGATTTAGGACGGAGATGAGGAGACATTTCTTCACCCAAAGAGTGGTGAGCCTGTGGAATTCATTATCACAGGAAGTAGTTGATGCCAGAACATTGAATGTATTCAAGAGGGGACTCGATATAGCACTTGGTGCGAATGGGATCAAAGATTATGGGGAGAAACCAGGAATAGACTATTGAGTTGTATGATCAGCTGTGATCGTGAAGAATGGTGGAGCAGGCTTGAAAGGCTGAATGGCCTCCTCCTGCTCCTATCTTCTGTGTTTCTATGTTTCTAAACTGGTAATGTGATATTTCTTTTGGAAAAAGGGTAGGGAAATTTCCATTGCTTAAACCTGGCAGAGTTTGTCATTGCAACTGATCCACCCTTCCCCAATACTCCCACAAATATTCTCCAGAAAACATGAGAGGTAGAGTGTGTGGCAGCACAGTGGCTCATGACTTTGACCAACCCCTTGTGAAAGGGCCCTGTGATTTTCAGAAGCCTGTGTGCTGAATCATCTGGATGTAACATCTGCGGTTTATTTTTACTATCTCAACAAGATAATAGAATGGCTTATGACGGAGGTAGAGAGTGATGAAAGAAAATATGGCATGGTTAATGCACACCTCAGTGGAAGATTCCGGTTGTTACATCAGGAACAGGGTGGGAATGTTGCAAATCCAGGATTGTGTTCACTTGGGACTTGTCATCCCTGGGCCACTTGGGAGATGGTCCTCCAGTGGGAGAGTCCACTTGGCAGCATTCCCCTCTCCCTCATCTTCTCCAGACAGGTTTTATCATACGTCCAATCATCTTCATTGCTCACAGTCTTTAAAGGCCCAGTGATAAATATGACAGAGTGGGTATAACTGTTGGGAACATGTTGTGTCCTTGAAGCAGTGTTCCTAACAGGCTTGCAACACGGTGGGGTAAACCATGGCCCAGTAATTGGGGTCCATGGATTTGGGGGTCTGTTGTGCTCAGGAAGGGATAGGAGCCTGGGCCAGGGCCAGCACTGAGACCTGTGATTTCTCTCCCTCTGCCTGGTTTCTAACTGGAGCTCATTTGTGACTTGATACTAATTACAGCCAAAATGTGGGGAGCCTTGTGATATTCAAGTGCTGTGTTTCAGAGCACAATGTTTTTGGACAGCACCAAAAAAAATCGCAGAATAGCAAGCTTATAACATGCCCTTTGACTTGTTTAAATGAGCGAGAGAAGAAATACAAGAAAGGGAGAGCATTGTATTTAAATAACATCTATTGTCAAATGAATCCATTGTTGATGGTCAGGAAAAGCCCATCTGGTCCATTCATGTCCTTTAGAGAAGGAAACCGCCATCCTTACCTGGTCTGGCCTTCATGTGACTCCAGACCCAGAGCAATGTGGTTGACTCTTAACTGCCCCCTGGACAATTAGGGACGGGCAATAAATGCTGCCTAGCCAGTGATGCCATCTTCCTGTTAATGAATAAGAAAAAATTACATTTGTAAAATACACTGATACTCCCTTAGACTTACTGAGCACTTTCTGAATTCTCCCTCCTATACAGAGTCATACAACACAGGAAATAGACCCTTTGGCCCAACTCGTCCAGATATCCAAAACTGGACTAGTCCGATTTGCCTGCATTTGGCCCATATCCCTCTAACACTTTCCTATTCATGTACCTGCCTAGATTCCTCACCAATGTGGCCTCAATGTCTTGTTCAGCTGCAACATGATGTATCAACTCCTTTAATTTCAAATTGAACTGCAGGACGTTCTCACCTTGTGGAAATGCATCACTCCATTGAAACCAGGCAATCACACCAGGTACTGCTGGCTGTGAATGGACATTCCAGTTGTACAGACACCCTGAAACATCTAATAAAAACAAAAATGGAAAATCGCTGTAGGCCAGTCAGCGTCTGTGGGGAGAGAGATATGGTTTGCAGTTTAGCTTCCATCAGAGTTAGAAGATGCTAGAGACCTGGACAAACTGAATATTGTTGGATGGAGAGCTGGACTTCTTGGAGGTTGACATTCTTGAAACATAAATTAAACAATCAATAGCAAAATGCTGTGGATGTTGGGAATCTGAAATTCGGAAGAAGCAAATACTTGAAATTGCTTCATGTTCTATTCCATCCATTCGTGTCCCTCAGTGGGGTGAACATCCAGGGCTAACTTCAGACGTTCTTTTTGAGGTTGCCCACTTTGATAGTGGTTAAAATCTGACCTCTTGGAGATGGGGGTGTGTTTAATCCTCACAAATGATATGACAGGGATAAGCAGCAGTGCTGGTAACAGTGATAAATGAGGAAAGAAATTAATTCATATTCATTTAAACTTGAAGGAGAGAGACTTGAAGCTACTACCAGACGTAGAAACACCTGCTGAAGAGATCAGCATATTCATCAGTTTGTCTTTCTTATCCTTCCAGTCAATGGGAGGAAATGGTGGTATCGTGGTAATGCCATTGAAAGAGTAACCCAGAGGCCCAGGATTTTGGGGAGACACGGGCTCATATCTCACCGTGGCATCTGGGGGCATTAAATTTGATGAATAGATCTGGCATTGAAATCAAGTCTGTGGTGGTGACCATGCGACTATTGTCGATTGTGGTGAAAACCGTCTCATTTGATAATGCCCTTTAGGAAAGAAAATCTGCCAGTGTCACTCATGGCTGACATGTGCCTCTTAAGTTCCCTCGTTCTGGACTGGCAAGCAACTCAGTTTAATGCCAATGTAGGCTGGGTGACATTCCATATGAAAACAAAAAGGGTAGTTTTACTATTCCCATTCTGCTTTTGTTCAAGTTCTCCTGTAGTTTTATTGTACATTATTGCACTTTGTTATTTCCTTTTTCCTATACTACATCTTCAGTATTTAGCTGCGCTCCTCCCCAGAGTGTTGAACTGTTAGGTTCTTACACAGAATAGGATATTAACTGATTGAGGGAGCCTTCTAGTGGTGCAATGGTATTGACAAAGGTTATTGTCATCTAAGGAGCAAACACTTATTGAATGTATAGTACAAGCTACTCAAGTATAGCCTAAGGAATTTTCAAAACAACGGCCTTCAAGACCCATTGGATTTCACCTGTTGAGCTGTGTATATCTTTGTGAAAGAGAGAAAATGTAATTAGAAAGTACCTTGCTTGTCCTCAGGGTATCACAAAACATACGTAGTCAATTAACTAATTCTGAAGTGCAGCCAGTTTTGTTATGAATTGTGGCAGAAGAAGACAACTTGTCACAACCAATTAGAACAAACACTTATGAAGTAAAAGATATCAATGTTAAAAGAATGAAATGCTTGCAGGAAAGATGTTGTGAAGTTTCAAAGGATTCAGAAAAGATTTACAAGGATGTTGCCAGGGTTGAGCTACAGGGAGAGGCTGAATAGACTGGAGCTATTTTCCCTGGAGTATCGGAGGCTGAGGGCTGCCCTTAGAAGTTTATAAAATCCTGAGGGGCATGGATAGGGTGAATAGCCAAGGTTCCAGGGTAGGGGAGTCTGAAACTAGAGGGCATAGGTTTAAGGTGAGAGGGGAAAGATTTAAAAGAGATCTGAGGGGGCAGCTATTTCATGCAGAGAGTGGTACATGTATGGAATGAGCTGCCAGAAGGAGTGATGGAGACAGGTATAATTACGACATGTAAAAAGCATCTGGAGTGGTACATTAATAGGATGGATTTAGAGGGATTTGGGCCAAATGCTGGCAAATGGGACTAGGTTAATGTAGGATATCTGGTTGTCGTGACAAGTTGGACTGAAGGGTCTGTTTCCATGCTGTACATCTCTATGACTCTATAACCATATACAGCATAGCCATTCATTGTCTCAATGTATTTTTCCTACAGAATGCCTTAGTGAAGTCTCACCAGTGATATTTTGTGTAGTTTTGGCCCCCTTATCGACGGAAGGATATGCTTGCCATAGAGGGCATGCAATAGATGTTCACCAGATAACCCCTGAAATTGTTTTAATGAAGAGAGATTGAGGGAACTGGGCCTGTGTTTTTCATCGTTTTGAGGAATGGGAGGGGATTGCATTGAGATTTTAAAAGTTCATTCATGATGTGACAGAGCGATCATGGATGAGGAGTTTTCCTGGTTGGTGACATCTGCAATAATGCAGTGGAGTGTTAGCCTTAGTTTTTGTACTCAGGCCCTGGGACTACGCTTGAAACTGGGAAATTGAGATTCAGAGGTCAGAGAGCAACTAACTGAACCATAGCCAAGAATTTTGATATTGGGTAACAGACGAACTTTGGACCAAGAAAACTGCCAACTGTTCATTGAATGTTGCCATGAGTTCTATTACATTCACTTATACAGATGGTGCATTGATCTACCATATCGTTGTAAGATAGTGCATCCGACAGTGCAGTGTTCCCCCAGTACTGCTCTGAATGTATGATGTGCTTGAGTCTGTAGAATGGAGCTTGAACTCCCAACCTCTGTCTCCAAAGGAACTGGGTGGTGGATGGTGGTCTGCAGATAGCCAAAACACACTTATTTTCTGTACAGATGTGAAGATGCCTTTGCACAAATGCAATTTTCCTCGTCAGTTGATTATATATACATAGTCTTAGTGTTGAATCATATAATCCCGACAGTGTGAAAGCAGGCCATTCAGCCCATTGGGTCCACACCAACACTCTGAACAGCTTCCCACCCAGACTCACCTCCCCCCCCCCCCCCCCCCCCTATCCCCATAATCCCACATTTCCCATGGCTAACCCACCGAGCCTGCATATCCCTGGACACTATGGGGCAACTTAGCATGGCCAATCCACCTAAACTGCACATCTTTGTACTGTGGGAGGAAACCCATGCAGACACTGGGAGAACATGCAAACTGTACACGGACAGTTGCCCAAGGTTGGAATTAAACCTGGGTTCCTGGTGCTGTGAGGCAACAGTGCTAACCACTGAGCTACTGTGCTACCCACCTGGAGAGGTTTAAGCTTGTTATTGTTTTTATTATATGATTATATATAATCAATAGAACCGACAGCATGGGTTCAATCCGGATACCAGCTGTGGCACTTCATGGAGGTTTGCTTCCTGTCTAAGTGTGGAGTAGTTACCTTGAAGCTATACGTAACCAAGCATCTCTCTTTAATGGCTCTTGGTGGACTTGGCTCCATAGCATTGATTACTGAGTAGTAATCAGATGTAAGATTTAATCTATTCATACAGATTAATTAAATGCAGTACAGTAAACTCTCAAGTATGTAATTAAATAATGGATTATCGTTTCTTACCAGGAAAAATAATATGAACTGGAATGTCGACTAATGAGGATTAAGTATAGTAGAATAATGGGGATAGGGAAAAGCTGTTAGGGGATTAGTGATAGGATATGTTTTCTGGGCTATATCTTGCAAGCACATATGGGGGGAAAGTATCCACTTTGCAGTTGGCATTTCCAAATCCAACTAACAAATGCATTCCTTCAAATCTCTCTGTGGGGGAAGAGATGAAATTTGGATTGGAATGCATTCAGAAAGTTCCCAACCTTCCCTTTGGTGTTTAGCTGTGGAAGAGGGAGGCAAATGGGGGAGACAATATGAGGCCGATGCAGAAGAGCACTCAAGTTGAAAGCTTGACAATTTCGGGTTAATGACTGCTATGAATAGCTTTTCCTGCTCTAAAGTTTTCATCTCTCTTTGTTTGTTCACAGTGGGTACTGGCATTTGAGATTTTTATACCATTGGTTCTCTTCTTCATCTTGCTGGGACTTCGTCAGAAGAAACCGACCATTCCTGTCAAAGAAGGTACAGTATTTGGAGCATCCGATAATCTGAATGCTGATGGAATTGCAGCAAAAATGGAGGGTGATGTCTTGTCGGATAATGAAGTCCAGAATCATCCCATATATAGAACTCAGTTTGGTTGGAATGGAGACGTCAGAATATAGGACTGTTAAACAGGGCTGTGCACTTCAAATAGAGCAGGAAGGTCAGGCGTTAATGTGTTGCTCATCTTCTCAGGAAAGTGAAGAACCCCAAAAGTTAGACCACGGGTATTATCATTGAATGACAAGAACATGGTTGCCCTAGATGGTGGGATAACTGATGCTGCTATGTGCCAGTTTATGCAGTGATACTAGGTACAGTGAGCAATTACACTACAGACATTCCTTCACTTTGCTGGTTGCTTAGTCAGGTGCCCTGAGGTGTCCTTTTGTCCCTCAGAATTTCCTTCGTTACTTTGTTGAAGGTGGTACCTCCTATCAGGTTATGGTTTTATGGATGCACCTGTGACACATCATATGTTTTCATGTGAGAGCTTGTTGTGTAGATTGTGAAGTGATTAACCATGATGAAACTAGGTGAATTTTGATACTGTCCTCAGTTGAAATCCAGGTGTCTGAAATTTGCTGTGCCCCTTGCCCTTCCCTGCCCCCACCAGCTCCTTTCACATTTGGCCATCTGCCAACTGTATGAAGTCATTATAACCTTTCCCTGTATTGCTTGAAACCTATGTTCAGGGTGTGAACTGAAATTCAGGGATTGGTTCTCATTTGGCTTAAAGTAGAGTTGTTCTGTTTCACCTGGTTATGTGCAAGTAACAATATTCATAAACAGAGGGATTATTGAATTGGGCCATACTTGGTCTGTTGTTCTCAGATATCATTGTTTGATAAGATTTTGTATTTACAAGGCTGGTTTATCCACAAAGAACTCTAGAAAATTAATGGACAGAAAAAGACCAGTTGATCTCTGAAACCTGGCCATAACCATGATGGCTGAAGCATTAAAACTTGACATTTTCGATCCTGTGCAATCTTTTGGAAATCACAAGAACTTGAAACAAAATACGCAGCCAATAAATGGGAGAAAGAAAACTCTGGAAGCATTCTCTCTGATCCCCTCAGGTGGTGATAACCAACCCAGGAGCTCACATTGGCAATAGGTATTTTAAGCTATTTAGCTTCAACATGGTGCAACATCCAGCTCAGCCAAGAACAGATGTTGCTTGGTCTTGATGTCATTATTCAAGCGCTGATCTGTTTTGATAATTGAATGAGGTAACTCTGCCTTTTCTCCCCTTTTGTCATCTTTTCCTTTCCACACTAATGATTGAAATGCAGTGAGGTAGCAGTGACAGCATGTGAGGGACTCTAATTGTCTGACAGGCTTTAAGCTGGAGCTGAAAGAACCAGTCGAGTGCTGATCCTTTTGAGTTGGACAGCTCCAATTAGAAACTATTAGTCACTTTGCTGCTTCAGTAATGATCTGCCCCAGACAGTTTGGAAATGCTTAGTACTGTAGGAAAATAACAAGCTAATCAGAAGAAACCAATTAGGGAATTAATTACATAGCCATTAGCAGTAAGCAGTAGCTTTATCCACACTGGAGTCCATTTTGGGGAGGGGAGAATGGAACATATGGAGGGTGTCAGACTGGGCTGAAGTATAGTGTGAAGGAACAGGTCATAGAATCTCTGCAGTGTGGAAGCAGGCCATTCGGCCTGTCGAGTCCACGCCAACCCTCTGAAGATCATCCCACCCAGACCCACCCTCCTGTCCCTGTAACCCTGCATTTCCCATGGCTACTCCACCTAGTCTGCACATCCCTAGACACTGTGGGTAATTTAGCATGGCCAATTCATCCTAACCTGCACATCTTTTGGATTGAGAAAGGAAACCAGGGCACCTGGGGGAAACCCACACAGACATGGGGAGAACGTGCAAATTCCACACAGTCACCCAAGGCTAGAATCAAACTTGGCTCCCTTGTGCTGTGAGGCAACAGTACTAATCACTGAGCCACTGGTGCCAACATTTTTTAGCTTCAAAAAAGGACAGTCTGCTCAGCACAGCTGAGCAATGTTAGAGGCAGGATTCTTTTGTTAACCCTGCCTCATTCTAATACATTAGGGTTTTCATTTACCTGAATTTGGAGTGGGCTCTTTGGAAATTTTGAAAATGTAATCTGAAAGCCAAGTATTTGATTTTATTTTTCTGCCAAATAAAAGCCCAGTATTTATATTTCCTTCCATGTCATTCTATTGAAGCATTCATCATTTTGGATACTGAGGGCTGACATGCACATTAGACAAACGAACTACAATGGAAAAGCAAGAATTGCATTGAACTTTTTTTTTGTGCAGTTGTGGCCTGTCTAATACAAAACTGAAATATGTAGAAAATTGAGCCAGGTGCAGTGAGGAGCTTGTTGGTAAGATTCAGCTTAGAAGGTGAGGAATTTCTTCGCCACATAATATTAGAAATTGAATCTCCAGCCTGAATCCCATTGCTCCTGAATCACCAACTTGTCAGAATCACTTCTGGCCAACAAAATAACTGTAAATAGTCCGTTATGTTTTAGCCAGTGTGAATTACAAATACACCTGCCATTCTTCCAAAACTGGGCAGTGGTGGGTACTCAGGAGAGGTCATGGGGGAGATTGTCCATACGAATTGTGCCTTCATGTTCGGAGTGAGAAATCTATCTCAAAGATCCAGTTGCATCTCTGTTATGAAATATATTTAGCTAGTCCTGGGTCATTGTCCAGAGAAGCCTATTCACAAATCCCCATAGGAGAGATTACATAATGATTGGATGGCATATAAATAGGAAAGGTTCAGAGGGATAGGGGACAAATACTGGCAAATAGGACTAGGTCAGATGGGTCTGGTTGTCATGGATGAGTTGGACCAAACAGTCTATTACTGTGCTGTATGACTCCATAACTGAGAGAAAGTGGTGGGTGCAGGTGCAGTTACAACATTTAAAAGACATTTAGGCAAGTACATGAATAGGAAAGCTTTGGATGGATATTGGCCAAATGCAGGCAAGTGGGACTAGTTTAGTTTGGGAACATGGTCAGCGTAGACTAGTTGGACTGTAAGATCTGTTTCCATGCTGTATGACTTTATGACTGATGAAAGAAATGATAAAACAGCATGTAGCTAGGTGTTTTTTCTGAGGTTGTATTGAGATTGCATGTTGTGTCAGGGCAGAGGGCTTGCTGTCTGTATATAAGGTACCTGATATGGAAAAGGTTATGTTTCTAATGTAAATCTTATTCAGTCTGATTAATGGAAACATTTGAGGTTTAAAAATAAATGAAATAAATTCATTAATATGCTTGATTAAGTTTTGGTGATTATATTAATTTGCAGTGGAAAGTAAATATCCAACAGTAGCAGTCAGTTCATTGGAAAAATTGATGGACAGTGAATGGCATTGACGTGAAGGATTTCCCTGAACTGATCTTTTCTAGGAAAGCAGGGTCCCTGCACACCTGCTACTTAACCACCTTTGTGGCCACTGGTATGGAAGCTTAGTGACCCTCCCAACCCCCACACCTTCAACAGCCCCTGATGCCTTTCCTGATTGCTGCGTGCTTGCATCAGGATATCAGCTGGCCGATCAGATGACCATTACCTGCCATGAGGCTTTTTAAAGTTAAATAATGTGTTAGCAGTCACTATTTAGGCTCACATGCTTGACAAATACAGTGAAGGCTCACTGACGTCAGTGAAACTAAGCACCGGTCAGGTGACACGGAAGAAAAATGGAAAATATATTGAAATAATTACCCTTGGCCCATTCTGTGACTCACTGGAGCTGAAACCTTGTTCTGTTCAGAATCGGCTTTATTGCCAGAGAAGGTTTCAGCTCACTCCCTCCTTGTCTCTATCGTTATTATTCCTTATATCACGATGATCCTACGTAGATGAGTTTTTGTTTGAAGTAATGAGTTAAATCCAATGAGTGGTCCTATCCAATAAATTAATGTGTGCTGACCCTTGCAGCTCTCAATAGATTAATTGGTACAGATGAAGTGTTACTGTTGCAAAGTTATAAGTAATTTACACGAGGCAAACAGACCATTTGGCCCAACCGAACGATGCTGGTATTTATACATCTCTTAATCCTCCTCCAACCCTACTTATGTACTCATCTTGCTTCCCCTTAAATGCATTTGTGCCACTTTTCTCAACTGTTCTTTATGGTATCAAATTCCACAGTCTAATTAGTCTCTGAATAAATAAGCTGCTCCTGAAATTTCTTACATGATTTATCAGTGATTATCTTATTTTTGTGACCCCAAGTTCTTTTTGCAATAACGTAAATAAAGGTGAGTTTTGCCCATCCACCCTCATTAGTCCAGAAAACCCGAGCCACCATTTAACTCTCTTTTAAATAACTTTGTCACAAGTCAAGTTGCAAGTTAGTTTTCATTAAAAGTGGTGCTTGGACTAGTCAATCACTTCCTTTTCAAGTGAGCAAATTACTGTTAAATTTGGGTTTTGCTGATGTCTATGTTTTTTGATCCAGTGACACCTTGGTGGCAGTATTGTGTCCATACCTTGCTCAATGAATTGTGTTGAAAGTCAGAAGCCACACAACACTAGGTAATAGTCCAACAGGTTTATGTGAAATCATACAACTGGTGTGTGTGGGGTCTGTCAATCCCTCCCTCCCTCCCTC
>NC_063359.1:6435719-6483194 GCF_021869965.1 Rhincodon typus
CCCGAAACGTCAGCCTCTCTGCTCCAATGATGCTGTTTGGCCTGCTGTGTTCATCCAGCCCTGCACCTTCTTTGATCAGACTTGTATTTCGAGGTCACATGTCACAAACTCTATCAGCTGTGATTACATGCTCCCCACTTTTATCCGCCCAGTTAAGGATTCATGAATAAATCCATCATCTCTTCCCCAAGTTAATTAGTTCTTGGGCATCCCTTCAGACCCTACCAGATAATCACTGGCACAACTATTTGTTATTTGGACATGTCATCAATGGAAGCTATTGCTGGTGGAGGTGGTGAAGGTGACTGAGGACTCCTAGGAACTGATTGTAACTGATTCGGTTTATT
This sequence comes from Rhincodon typus, assembly GCF_021869965.1. NCBI lineage: Eukaryota > Metazoa > Chordata > Chondrichthyes > Orectolobiformes > Rhincodontidae > Rhincodon > Rhincodon typus. The sequence goes on from NC_063359.1 coordinate 6,436,067, forward strand.
TATGTCCTGTCACCTCATTTGAGCGTTCGATAGGAAGAAAATTGCGATAAATATATCTTTTTCAAAAATATATTTTGTTGAGCCAACTGAAATAAATGGTGTTGAGGTGCAGATGAACTGTGATCTAATTGAATGGTGGATCAAGCTCTTCTGTTCCCGTACTTCTAACGTGGATTCGTTGCTCTATGTCTTACCAACCTTTAATTTTTGATGTAAAATCTAAAGTTGGCCTTAATCCTGCTGCCTCTCAAATGCTGTGGATTACTGTGTATTGGTTGCAAGGCCTTCAAATGTTAACAATTGCCATTATCAGTCAGACTAGACATGACCAATAGAAACAGAAAATGCTGGAGAAACTCAGCAGGTTTGCCGGGAGAAATAGAGTTAACATCTCTAGGCCAATTTGACTCTCCTTAGGAACTGAAGTTATCAGAATTGTTTTTGCTCAATGCAAGCCACATGTTTAGACTACTGCGCCGTCAAGGGAAAAAAATAAGAGATGTGTAAAGCCAAAATAATTAAAGCAGAAATTAGATAAGAGATAATATTTTCCCTCATTGTCTGATGTCCCACACCCGTTGTTGCTAGATTTTTGCTTGCAATAGAGGCCATTATACAACTGAGTCCCAGATAGGACAGGGTTCAACATTGAATGATTCATCTTCGGCCTGGATTATGCTTGATTGCCCAATACATTTTTATACAAAAACCTAGCCAGTAGACACTACAGGTTTCCAGTTTAGGAGCAAAGTTTATTATTACATAATTTAACTCAGTCATTTCTATCTGTGAGTGCCAATTTTAATTACAACTACCAAATGCTCAAAGGTAGGTTGTGAATCATCTTCTGAATGAGGAATAAACAACTCAGCAAAAGTCACCCACTGTTTTGCAAATATTGTCCATGTGGAGGTTATTAAAGATATGTCATAATGGAGAAGTTCTTTCTTTCCTGAAGGGGTTTTTAACTGATAATTTGTTACATGTTAATACTTCCATTTACTTTGCTGGTTATGTGGACAGATTGCATGCAGTAAATACCGAAGAGGTGTTATGTTATTGTTTGTGTTTAATTGCCTTCAATTCTCTATTTTCTGTCTGTGATTTGTGCTGGTTCAGTGTGTGCAGACTCATATCCATGTGCACTCCTGTAAGTTTAAAAATAACACAGCTGCATAATATATATGTAAATGTTCGGTATAACTTTTTCATCAATAGAAACTTTGAGATGGAACTGTATAATTGAACAGAATGATCCCAGGAAGCACAAACACAAGTCAATTAGCATGCGTGTTTCAAGGATAATTTATCCATGAACTCACTTTTTAATTGCAGTATTCACTTGTAAAGCCAAAATATTATTCCTCTGTTCTGTCTTTCACCCCAAATATTTAAATCCATGACATGTAGTGAAGAGTTATTTAGAATATATATTTAAACCTATTGATATTGTGAGCTGCTCCACCCAGTGGCTTCCTCCAGTACCTTGCGAAATATATCCAATCTGTGCCAAGCAGGTTGGACTTCTACAGTGTGGACGGGTGCACAGTTAGGTATGGGGGTTTAGAAGGGATATGATTTGAAGGACAGACCTACGTGTGACATGCTTATCACAAAAGGTTTGAGTGGGCATTCGAACATAATTTGCTCTCATCACCAAAGTCTCCACTGTTAGTAATAAAGACAAATCTTGTAATATGCCATGCCTATATGTTGCGTTTTCCCATCTCTTTTGCCTGACATGTAATTTGCTGCCACATTTTGATTTTCCAATGGAAATACTGTGGCATTAACTCTTGAGAAGTCTAGTTCCAGAGTGTCAAATACTTTGATATCAAGTCCAAATGGAAATCATGATGCCTTAGTTGAGGTGTGATAGAGCCTGTTTACTAAAACAGATGAGTGAAAGGAAGGAGAAAGCTGTAGCTGCATCACAGGTGACCCTTACATGACCTCACTTCCAACAAAAACATGAAATATTTCAACCCACATCTTGTTTTTCCTTCCCAATTTTCTTGATGCAGAGCTGATGTTTCTGCCTATCTGATTCTGTAGACCTGCAGATTGGAGGGTGGCTAATGTCACACCAATATTCAAAAAAGGAGGTAGAGAAAAAAGCAGAGAATTATAGGTTCACTGGTCTAACATTGGTAGTGGGGAAAATTCTCAAATCCATTGTCAAGGATTTTATAGCAGAGCGTGTAGAAAGCAGTGGCAGGATCAGACAGAGTCAGCATGGATTTATGAAGGGGAAACCACGCTTGACAAATCTGCCATCTTTTATGAAAATGTAACTAGTAGGGTTGACAAGGGGGAGCCAGTTGATGTAGTATATTTGGACTTTTAGACAGTGTTTGACAAAGTCCCACGTAAGAGATTAATGTGCAAGATTAAAGTGTATGGGTTTGGGGGAAGTGTATCGAGATGGATAGGAAACTGGTTGGCAGAGAGGAAACAAAGAGTAGAAATTAATGGGTCCTTTTCAAATTGGCAGACAATAACTAGTGGGGTGCCACAGGGATCGGTGCTGGGACCCCAGTTATTCACAATATATATTAATGATTCGGATGAGGGAAAAAAATGTAACGTGCAAGTTTGCAGATGATACTAAGTTGTGTGGGAGGGTGAACCATGATGAGGATGCAGAGATCTTTCTGCATGTTCTCGACAGGTTGGGTAAGTGGGCAAATCAATGGCAGATGCAGTTTCATTTAGATAAGTGTGAGGTTATTCACTTTAGAAACAAAAACAAGGAGGCAGATTACTACCTGAGTGGCTGTAAATTGGGAGAGGGGAGTGTGCAGCGGGACCTGGGTGTCCTTGTGTACCGATAGCTGAAGGTAAGCGTGCAGATGCAGCAGGTGGTAAAGAAGGCAAATGGTATGTTGGCCTTCATTGCGAGAAGTTTTGAGTACAGGAGCAGGGATGTGTTGTTACAGCTGTACAGGGACTTGGTGAGACCACACCTGGAATATTGTGTACAGTTTGGGTCTCCTTTTCTGAGGAAGGATGCTCTTGCTCTTGAGGGAGTGCAGCGAAGGCTGATTCTGGTGATGGCGCATCTGATATGAGGAGAGATTGACTAGGTTGGGATTGTTTTTGCTAGAGTTCAGATGAATGAGGGGGGATCTCATAGAGACTTATAAAATTCTAACAGGACTGGACAGTGTAGATGCAGGGAGGACGTTCCCGATGGTGGATGTGCCCAGAACAGGGGTCACGGTCTGAGGATTCAGGGTAGACTATTTAGGACGGAGATGAGGAGACATTTCTTCACCCAAAGAGTGGTGAGCCTGTGGAATTCATTGCCACAGGAAGTAGTTGATGCCAAAACATTGATTGTATTCAAGAGGCACCTAGCTATAGCACTTAGAGGGAATGGGGTCAAACATCATGGGGAGAAAGCAGGATTAGGCTATTGAGTTGGACAATCAGCCGTGATTGTGAAGAATGGCAGAGCAGGCTCAAAGGGCTGAAGGGCCGCCTCCTGCTCCTATCTTCGATGTTTCTGTGTTTTGATCAATGATGTTGATTTAAAACTAACAAAACAAGGAAATACAGACAAAAGAAAATCGGTGTATGTGAAATGTCAGGTGTGTAGGATTCCTTTGACTTCTCTCCCTCCCTGGAAATGCCCTGAGAAGAAAAAGGTAATCGCTAACTCGTGTGTGTAGTATGTGTAACTGGAGATTGCTTGGGCATGCGGTTTTAGTTGGCTCCATGTCAGCAGGAGGTCTCACGTGGTTTGTGATTGAATGACTGGGGGCACCCACTCACCCACACTCATGTTCACACTCTGTGGTTTGATATTTAACGTATTATGGTGAATTTTCCAAGTTCTGAATTCATTTTAACGTTGCTTTTTTTTTCTTTTCTCGTTGTGTGTTTTCTTTCTGTGTAACATCCTTTTCTTTTCACCTGTACACCTGCTTGACTTGCTGCCATGCTGCATGCTGTCCAGTCTGTAAGTTGCTGGTTTGTATTTTAATTTGTAAATCAAAGCAATGAGGAAAAACAGTTCAACTTCCTGTATTGCTTTGAGTCGTGATTGAATGATAATATGTCTCCTTTAACTATTAACATGTTCAAATTAGACTAGATCTGAGGACTGACGAACATTGTCTCGCACTTAGCTAAACATTCAGCTTCAGTTTAAGAAGGGCATTGACCCTGTGCTACCACACGTGCTGTTCTCTAGAATTGGAACAGATACAGCCTGTGCGTCTGCCAATGAAACTGTTTCCACTTCATTGCCGCTGAACATTAAAAGTGAACCTGACTTTGTGGCTATTGGGCATTGCAATGCAGTGGTTAATGTCCCTACTTCACCGTAGACTCAGCCAGCAACTGATTTGTTCACCTTGAAGTGGAGCTTTTAGATCAAGCAGAGCCTGAATGACCAGGAAACGATTAAAACCACACTGGTGCCTCTTGGTCAATAATAGGAAGTGCTATATTACTCCCATGAGAGGTTATGTCTACAACAATCACTAGCGTAGTATTGTTTGATCTGGCTTCTCTTTTAATGAAAGCTAACTTACAACTTGACTCGTGAAGGAGGGGAATATAACAATGAGGAACAGTCACAAGGGGCCTACTGGCCGATTGGCAGCAAGCAGTTTTCTTCTCGCTTCAAAATTGTACTTCTGGGCCTACGATTAATATAAAGAACTACAGGGACCTTTTTAATATTAACCATTGAGGTAAAGAGAAGCAGCCAGGTGTCAATCCAGGGGACTCTTCCAGTACTTAACCTGATGTCAGTGATGTTGTTAGAGTGAGGATTTGTTTAATAAACCTGACTCTTTCAGATTTCACCCTTTCCTTTGGAGCATCTGAACCTCTGTCAGAGCAGCCAGCACTTTTTACTGGGGGCAAGTGGCTGAGTATATCAGCAGGGAAAACATCTGTGCTCTGTATTTGTGAATCAATGTACAAAATATAAATCTGTGCATGCTGTTGCTCCTGTTGGCCATAATGAAAGACTTGGGAAATGGGCTTCAAACTCACAACAACCATAATATATTGAAGTTCTGGAACAGGCTGTAGAAGCTCAATGGCCCACTTCTCATCCTTTTTAGTAAAGTTTGGGATCCTTTCATTGACACGGGAAAACTCACTTGAACTGTGTTTGAAAACACCCAGCATAAACCACGCTGGAAGTTTTATTTATTCTTTCACAGGCTGTAGACACCACCTGCCAAGCCAACATTTATTGTCCATCTCTAATTGCCCTGGAAAAGATTCTGTTGAGTCTACTGTATTTTGTCACTCTTCAGCATTTTAGTTTGTTGGGAATAGCACTCCTGTTCATTCTCTCTTTTCTGATAATTTTCACAGTGCTCTGTAGGAGGCTCTTTGCTTTCATAAGATGTGGGTGCCAATAGCTATGCCAGTATTTGTTATCTACCCCTAATTGCCCTGAAGAAGATGATGGTGAACCACCTTCTACACCACATGGTGTAGCTACAGGAAGGGTGTTCCAGAAATGTGACAGGCAGCAGTGAAGGAATAGTGACATAGTTCCACGTCAGGATGGTGTGTGACTTGGAAGGGGAAATTGTATCCACTTACAGGTTGGGCATCATCTGTGGAAAGAGAAATGATTGATTTCTAATGTAACCTGTATGCCTCTAAGTCTTTTTGATCTGTACATCCTTTGCTTGCTGCGATTTGCCTGTACTGCTCGTAAACAAAGCTTTTCACTGTACTTTGGTACACGTGACAATAAAATCAATCAAATTGAACGGTTCCTTCCCACATTTCCCAGCACTTCAGTTTTATTTCAGAATTTCAACATCTGCAATATTTTAGTTTAGTATTCCTAAATTACGATTGCTTTTCCAAAACTCTAACTCATGATTAAACCCATTGAGAAACAACAGGTTGGGACCCAACCTCACACTTAGACTGAAAAATAGTTATCACTGCAGGGTAAATAACAATGCTAATGAGAGCTTCACATGGATTGGACAGAAATATCAAAATTTAATTTAATGAGCATGTAGGTTTTTTTTCAGAAAAGGAAATGGCCAATATCCATCAGACTTAAAAGCTGAAGGACTTGCAGGCACCCTTGGAATGGTAGCAGCCCCAAAGTGTGTAGAACAGTGCAATTGCAAAACATGCAAAAATAAACTTCCATCAATCAATATTCTCTTTGAAAGAGTAGCTATTCAAATTCACTTTAGCTAAATAGATTTGAGTGTCATTAGGGCTGAAATACTTTGTTTTAAAAACTGATGTTATTACACCAGCCTCTAACTTGGAGTTGCTGCCATAACCACTGACCATTAAAAATAACTAAGGTGTAAACGAACCCAACTTGCATTAGCCAACGTACAAGAGCTGTTTATAAAAACTTACATAACCAGTAAAGGCACTGTTTGTCTTGGTCACCAGTTGGCTCTTCTTCATTTGTGGGTCATTATTTTTTCTCCTCATTTTACAAAAACTTATTACCTGATCATCAAACTTGGTCAGTTCTTGTTGCATTAGCCACTGGAGCAGTGAATTTTACAGATGTGAGAGAATTTTCATCAGTCCTCAAACATCCTAACCTTCTTGATCTAACATAATGATTATGTTAACATATTCAGCCATTGGGAGTGTATTCCTTGGGTGTGAATGGCATTTCAATATCTGCTCTGTTTTGACCAGAGTGGATAACTCCTACCTCCAAGACAAGCAAACTGTAATTGGTCTTCAACTTAGGGTCACTGCCAAAAGTCCAATACTTTGCTCCTCATTGTGGGTCTGTCTTTATGTCTCTGATTCCCCATGGTAATCTGTAGTTACAATCCATGATTCCACTTAAATCTAACATTATGTGTTAGGTTTATTTCGTACCCACTATGGCTCAGCAGATTGTACTTTAAAATAAATCAACAATGAAAGGCCAGTGAAGTGGAAAAATTGCTTTAGAATATTTTAGTTTAATCTAAGGTATTCCTGTCACTTTCTGATTTCCAATAGAATGCAGGGACAATTCACAAATCTGAAATTTAAGGATCATTCCCATCTGTCCAAGTTTGTGGTGTCATTGATAGGGCACCTTGTTAGCATGAGGGGCACAAGTACAACAAAAAAAATCTGGACTTAAGAATTCACTGATGACCATGAGCCCATTGTCGATTGTCAAAAAACCCATCTGTTTCGCTAATTTCCTTTAAGGAAGGAAACGGCCATCCTTACGTAGTCTGGCCTGCATGTTACTCCTGACCAAGAGCAATGTGGTTGACTCTTAACTGGCAGTCAGGGATGGGCAATAAATGCTGGCCGGGCCAGGGACACCCACATCCCGCGAATGAATGATTAAAAAATAAACAGCAGCTTCTTTGTACCCTTTCTCAAACCGGACCCCATTCCAGGCAATAAGTTCCTTGTATGCCATGCAGATACTTTGCTGCTTTGGAAAGCGGAGTTTCTGGAGGAGCCAGGATGGTTGTCTGGTTCGTGGCTGCATTGGTGGAATCCATGCCCCAACCCCAGCACTGCCTCCTCACTGTGCCGTGTCCTCCTGACACACAGGGTTCCACAGGTACCTCAAATTCCCACAGAAACAAATGGGTGGAAAGTTCCATAAAAGGAGCAGCCACGCTGGGGCTCATCTCATCCTTGTCCTCAGCATTGAAAGGAACAGAGAGAGTTTATGCTCCTTGCGAGGCCAAGGGGAATCTCTCAGGCATGACGGAGGTTCTGCATGGGTGACTTGCCACCAATTACTAGGGTTTTATTCCAGAGTCATAGTGAGACAGTAGCAGAGTCTTCAAAGAATTTTGACTGCTTAAATTTCCTAGTCAAATCAAAGCAATTCTGCTGAATTGGAACAGCACTCCCAATTGAATCAAGGAAATGAATGTGGAAAACTAACTGGATCTTGAGAAAAGATACGATATGACCTCTAAGCAAAAGAATTGGTTCAATTCTGCAATTAAAAATAATTTTGATGCTATCCCCAACTGGTCAGGAAGACTCCAATTCTGTTACTTTTGCTAGGAAAGCCCTCTAATGGCTGAATATGTTACAATAATTATTAATGGTAAGATAGCAGTTTTGAATGCAAGAGATGTGTAAAAATTTCTCACTCTTGTATTTTCTTCTTCCATTATGATCATAGTAGCTTTTTAAAATTTACGTCACTGGGACAGTGTTTCTGTCTGCTTCAGTATGGTGGAATGTAGTGGGTTTATGGAATTGAGATAATTTAGTGTTTGCAGCTGCACTAATATTCAGTTGATAACTCTTCCGTTTAATTCTCCATTTTCTGAAATGAAGAATGAGAGGTGAACAAAATGCTCCTACTAATGGATTTGGGAATGTGAAGGGAATTATGTAGACAGGGTTTCAGTTTTTTCGGGTATGAGGTCAAAGCGTCATCTGGTGAAATTAATAACAAGATGGCAACCAATTTCGAAAAAAAATTCGAAGATTTGTTATTTCCCTAGATCTGAGGTCATCCTTCACGAGTAACTTTCACAGGAAGGTAATTTGTTATCGGTCAATGTTGATCTCTTTTTCAGTACTAGCTCATTGGGGGTAATTTAACCAGCTATATATTTTTTTCTTTTCTCCCCTCAACATCAAATTTAGAAGCTTTTTCTCACTCCCTTCAAGAACTTTAAATTTCCCAACCAGGTGACATCTTCCCAGTCTTCCCACTCTTGAGGTACTTTCACACTCCCAACTGTAGCATCATTGTGAAGTAGGTTGTCTTCACATTGACACTGTCGTTACAGTGTAACTTCAGCCTGAATCCCTCTGCAGGAGTCTTGCTAATGTAAAGAAGAAAACAGAGTGGGACATTACTGGAAGAAGACACCTTAAGCTCTCTCCACATCAGGACATGTCTGGACACTGGCACGCATGCTCAACTGCATAGAATTACAGGGAAATTACAATGCAGATTTTTTTTTTTTAACCTGTTAGTCTGTTTTGCTGATCATTCTCCACCTGGGCATTAGTTTCTGTCCAATTTCCCCTTTCTTGATATTTTACTGGTTTCTAAACTGTACTTCAAAGTTGACATCATTTCTAGTTTCATCATAACTTTGATAGTGCATTCAACACAATGACCTACTTCCAGCATAGAGCAATTTTAAGTATGCATTATAAATAGGTGAGAATATTTTACTCTAGACCCTGAATCACCATTGAAGATCTAGAGGGATTTGAATATTAGAACTATGTTGATTTGTTTTGTACCTTGAAACCCACTTAGAAGGGAAACGGGTGCCTATTTTTACTGACTTCATTGGACAAAGATATGTCACTTCGTGAAAGTTTACTCTTGCCTTCACTCCATGTTGTTGTGTGAATTTGTGGGATATTAAATTCTAATTTTGTTTTAAACAAGAACGGCCTCAGCAAATCATGAGCATGAGTAACTCTGGGCAAAACTAATATATCATTTGCTCTAGGGGTCCCCAGGGGGTGGGAATTTGTAAATTTGTGTTGTGTGACTATCTCAGTTCTGACCAAATTTGTAATGATTTCTTACTAAGAAAGAAAGAAAATGTAAATATTATGCTGCCAAATACCACCAGGACCTTTGACCTCAAACCTGTACTCTCTGACCTTTTTAGTGAGTTTTATTAATTGCATGAAGGAGGTGACCTTACTCTGCTGTCGCTTTAACTGCTGTTTGAACTGTACCCTTTTCCTCCTCCCCTTGCTCCCGTCTCTTTACTGCTGTCTCCCTTCAGCATTCTATACAGCTGCACCATTGACGTCTGCTGGGATACTCCCTGTGATGCAGTCACTGTGTCCAGAAGGCCAGAGGGATGAATTTGGATTCCTGCAGTATTCCAACTCCACGTAAGTCAAAAGTAAATTGTCCGCTGCAAGATTATCGCAGATCTGCAGCATTAATACCAATGACCTTACTTGAAAAAATCACATTCCCCGTTTTTATTTAAATGGAAACATTTCCTTAGAATTAGAATTTTGTGTCTTAAGCCAATGTTGATTACTAGGAAACTGCTGCAGAGGTGTGTAATAACATCTCCAAACAGGTTAATTAGAAAAATAGGTTAACAAAAAAATGTGGGCCCTCTTGTGGCACAGTGGTAGTGTCCCTGCCATGTGTCAGGGAGGCCTGGATTCAAGTCCTACCTGCTCCAGAAGTGTGTAATAACATCTCTGAACAGGTTGATTAGGAGAATAGGTTAATAAAATAAAAGTGGACCCTCTTGTGGCACAGTGGTAGTGTCCCTGCTCTGGACCAGGGAGGCCCGGATTCAAGTCCCACCTGCTTTAGAGGTAGTAATAACATCCACGAACAGGTTGGTTAGAAAAGTAAGAACACTGATGACTCTACAGACAAAAGATCCACTGTGCAACAGTGCTTGGGGTGGGAAGGGTAGAAAACAGCATTGTGCCAATGTCTAAAGAGATACAGATTGTGTTACTGTAATGTCAATTATTCATATGTAAAATGTATTCAGTGAAGGTATGCAGCAGGTTGAGGTGGATTTACGTTTGTTTAACCCTGCAGCCTGCTGATTTATGTATTGCTCTGTGCTGTGTTGATTTGGAATTCCCAAACCAGTAGGACTGTTGATATAATTTGCATAATATTAATGAAATTTTTGAAAGTCAAGTAAAGGAGGTCGGTATTGCATGCCAGTTTACAGTCATAGAATTCCTATAGTGTACAAACAGCCCGTTCAGCCCATCGAGTCCACACCCACCCTCCGAAGAACATCCCACCCAGCCTCATCCCCCTACCCTATCCCTGTAACCCTGCATTTCCCACAGTTAACACACCTAGCCTGCACATCCCTGGACACTATATGGGCAATTTAGTCAGGCCAGTCCACCAAACCTGCACATCTTAAGCTGTGGGAGGAAACCGGAGCACTCGGAGGAAACCCGCACAGACATGGGGAGAATGTGCAAACTGCACACAGTCAGTCATCCCAGGCTGGACTCGTAGCCGGATCCCTAGTGCTGAGAGGCAGCAGCGCTAACCACTGAGCCACCGCGCTGCCCAGTTTCGGGCACCACCCAGAGGAACTGTGAGTGTACTTTAATTAACAGTTGAAGATTTTTATTTTGGATTCATGATTTCGTCAGGGCTTCTTGTCCCTATCAAGTACAATGTATAATCCGATTATGAGGTTTTGTTTGGAGTATGTAGGGTTAAAATGGTTTTGTTTTTGTGACGATCAATTCTGTGCTGCTGAGCTGTATTCCATTCTCTTAATCATTCCACGTAAGCCATTTTGTTTTTCTCCTGTATTCTCTGCCTAAGGTGGCACTCTCTGCCATTACATTCATCCTGTGACATAACATCATGATGCTTTTGCAAATGCTCAAGGATGAGAATTAATGTTTGTTCTATGGTGCAGGGTGGGGGTGGAGCGGGGGGAAAGCGACCTTCCTTTACTAAAGTTTGTCAGGCTGCATTGAGATGTCTATCTGGACTGAATCACAATAGTGACTTGAGGGCACCTCTAAGTTGATGGTTTAGTGAAAATTGATTGTGTTAAAATCCACTTTGTAATGTGGAGTCCACGAGGCTGGTATTTGTCTCGCTGCTCTCTCATTTTCTGGTGAGGACGGAGGTGACATTGAGGCAAAGCCCATCATCCCGCCATGCCAGGTAAGGGAATGGTACCTCATCCATTATTTTTTATTTGGGACAAGTCAGTGTTGCTGTCCAGGGCAGTATACCTAATTTCCCACAGGAAGGTGGTGGTGAGCTGCTATCTTAACTGCAACAGAAGGGTTCACAAACCCATTTCAGAGGGCAGTTAAGAATCGACCACATTTCATACAGGCTACTTGAGGGAAGAAAGACAGATTGCCTTCCTTATAAAATGTTACTGAGCCAGATGGCTTTTTAACGACAATCTGATAGTTTCATGGACATCAGTGCTGATGCTAACTTTTTAATTTCAGAATGACTTAATTAAGATGAATTTAAGTATTCCAGCTGCTGTAGAGAGCTCGGCTGTCTGGATCATTAGTTGTCTGGATTTCCTGTAATACAGCCGCTGTGCTTCCATATTGAACCTTGAGATCTGAACTGGCATCCGGTGTGTTTCATCAGGCAGGAGCAGGGGTTGTCTCTGACCATTATCCACCTGATAAACAGACCTTCTTTACATTTGTTATCCGTGTCCATGGGGTATGTTCTGCTGCATTTAACAAATCAATGGAAGTGACTTTTTCAGCACCCTTTGCAAATTCAACACCATGGTTATGTCAAATGTGAAACTAGCAGAGAGAATGCTGGAGAAACTCAGCAGGCCTGGCAGTATCTGTGGAGAGAGATACAGTTACATTTACAGTCCAATATCACTCTTGTTCGAGACTTGACCATTTTCTCTGTTTTTCTCTCCTCAGATACTGCCATACCTGATGAGTTTCTTCAGCAGTCTGAGTTTTCTTCGGGTTTGCAGCATCCATAATATTTTATTTTTATTAGTATGTCAAATGACCAGTTTGGCCAACTCTGATCTGTTAAATAACATGATACTTAAATATTTACCATACGTTGATGTCTTGACTAACACAAGATATTTTCTATTATAGAAATAGGACTGTAGAATGAAGATTAAAGTGATGACAATTCTGTATAAAATATTGGAGAGATCACTTGAAGTTTCCGTTGTGATATAATGTCAGATGCAATGCACAAAGATGTAGGAAGTAACAACATGATGATATTATGTGTCAAGTTAATGAACTGTGGATAGCATGGGTGGATGTTAATTTCAGTTCTCTGCAAAAAGAACTGAAAAGAGGTAGGCTTGGAATACGATCCCAATGAAATCCTTTCCAATACAACACAGGGAATAAATCTGGAGAAAATCTTTTGAGAGTCAAGAGAAACGAATGTAGGGAACTAGCTGTAGGTTTGGGAGTTCTTCTCGTGTTGAGCAGCAACCTGATATTTGGTGTCAGGTTTCAGAATTCCGATTTTCCCGGAGGATTGGAGGTGAATAGGGTTGAAACATGCATTCTGCCCTCGACTTGTCTTCTGTCTCCTGGAAGTTTTCTATTATCGTTCACTCCCCTTAAACTTTTTTTCCCATGTTTTGTGAAGTATTTTTTGTCAAGCTTTTGGTAAGCTTGCTTTTCAAATCATATATACTTTTTAACATGTAATATGTAATCTCTGCTCTGGTACTTTGTTTCACCTGTTGTGTGAGAAAATCAGATTTAACTTCATTCAGTAGATTTGTTTGTGTTCATAACCTTCTCTTTAGTTGCCCCAAATGCATCCATTCAATCAGTATGATGTTGAAAATGCCTGAAAATTTAAGACATGGAACCTTACCTCTCTGTGTAAACAACTCTCGACTTAGCATTTGCAATGTGAAGCATTCATCATCACTTAGTTTTGGGAGCATAGAAGCAGCATTTGGCCATTCACCCCCTTGAGTTGGTTCAGGATTGATCAGCATCCTAGATCCATTTATTGTAGGATGATGGTTATGTCCTATTATGCTAATAAATAGGATATGCCATTAGTGATACCTGCTGATAGTGCATACAGAGCTGGGACCTGTACACTAGGGTTCTCAGAATGCTGTTTCATACATACCTTGTAAATATTATTCATATAGTTTAATGAAGGGACTTGATTGTAAGGATCCACTCTGGAGCCTGAACTTACAACACCTACTTGCCATTGTTGTGTGTTGTAGTTGACGCAATGAATACATCATACTACCCTATCGTTTCTGACTAGTAAAGCAACTTCTCCATGTCTTTTAAGATAAGTTGCCACCCTTAGAGCTCGTTACATAGGAACACAGAAAATAGGTACAGCAGTAGGCCATTCAATATGATCATGGATGATCATGCAATCTCAGTATCCCATTCCTGCCCTCTCCCCATACCCCTTGATCCCTTTAGCTGCAAGGGCCACGTCCAGCTTCCTCTTGCGTATATCTAATGAACTGGCCCCAGCAGCTTCGTGTGGGAGGGAATCCGACAGCTTAACAACTCTCTGAATGAAGAAATTCTTCCTCATCTCAGTCCTGAATGGGTTACCCTTATTCTTACATTATGGCCCCCTAGTTCTGGACTTCCCCAACATCGCGAACATTCTTCCCACATCCATCCTGTCCAGTCCCATCAGGATTTTGTATGTTTCTATGAGATCGCCCCCCAATTCTTCTAAATTCCAGTGAGTACAAGTCCAGTCGATCCAGTCTTCCTTCATACATCAGTCCTGCCATCCCACTATCTGATTTTTCAGTTCTCCTCTTTCTGCTGCTAAGTATTCATGTGCAAGGTTAGCTCTGCTGGAGAGGAAAGGCAAATGTTTAAGGTGTAAAAATAAAAGCCAAAGATTCAGCTCACAACGTTCATTTCAGTAACACCCCTGGCATTGCCAGCAGTGTTTCCTGAATTATTCAAATTTTTAACAAAAGCTTTTGAACAATCAATTCAGACAGACAGGATATCAAAAGGCATTAGCCTTTTCATTTTTATTTCTGCTCATAGTAATTTTCTCAGGTTTAATAACTCAGACCGGTCCCGTGGTTGAACATTTTCTCCCTATCACCTGGAATGATCACAGGTCATAACTCACAGGCGCAAGTCGCAGGTTACAAAAATAGGTAAAGCGGGATACAGAAAGTTTACAGAGAGATATTGATAGCTTAATTAAGTGGGGAAAAAGTTGGCAAATGGACTACGTTCTGGAAAAATCTGAAGAATTTCATTTTCTGAAGAAGGGTCTAGGCCCGAAACGTCAGCCTTCCTGCTCCTCTGATGCTGCTTGGCCTGCTGTGTTCATCCAGCTCTACACCTTGTTATCTCAGATTCTCCAGCATCTGCAGTTCCTACTATCTCTGAAACAGACTTATTTCTCACATCACATTTGCTTCTTTTGCAAATTATGAGAGAAAGCAGCTTCTCCCTACCTACTCTGCCCAGCCCCCTCATGTTTTTGAAAACTTCAATCAGATCTCCTTTTAGTCTTCTCCTCTCCAAGGAGAACAGTCCTGACTTCTCCACTAATTCCTCATAACTGAAGTTTCTCATTTTCATAAACCTCTTTTGCATTCTCCCCACTGTGTTCATGTCATTCTAAAGTGTGGTGCCCAGAACTGTATATGATGGTCCAGCTAATGTCTAACTAGTGTCTTATACAAGTTCAGCATAACCTTCTTCCATAAGATACATGTTTCGAACTGTGATCAGGATGAACTCAACACACTGTTGTTGTTTTCATACCTTGGCATACTTCCTTAGGAGGATTGGAGGCTACTTAATAGTGTTGACAGGAAATGAAGAATTCTTCCATATCTGAACCATCTTTATGCCTATTAATTAAGAGCCTAACTAATACCTGTTTGCTGTGACTTCACAACAAAAGATGTTATAGCAGTTCTGAGAATGTACTTGATTTACATCATAAGTGCAGTGATAGTGCATTTGTGTTCTAGGTGCTGTCTGCACTTCCAGGTTCAAACAGGAGTATTCATTGAAGGGAGGTAGCCCATTGAATTATACAATTGAACAGAAAGGGAATGTTAAGTGGCATCATCTTTTAAACCTTCTGTTAAGTGCCTACGAGTGATTAAAACAACACTAAGTCATAGCACTTTGTATGCATCAGACAGCAGATGTTTGTTACCAGATGGACTATATTTTAGAATTACCCTCTTTTCCATGAATTTGTTTTTGCTGTTTCTCACTTCATGCAGCTTCATTGTCTTGTGAGCTGGGGAAGTAATTTGTCATTGGAATAATTTAGAAATTAAGCCATTACACAATTCCCTCTGAAGTCCTTGTGGTTTCGCTGTAATATTAAGATCAGCACTTGTTTGTAAGCTGATTTATGAGAACTGGTTTTGGGGGAATAGTGCTCAAAAGTGACTGAGCTGCCAATCAACAGTAAGTCAGCAAGTTGAAGCTTTCAATATATCTCGAGATAAGTACTGGGCAGTTACAAAGATCATGAGTATTTTCTGAAGAATATTCAAGAATTACAGACCGATGCTATAGCCTGAAAATCTGCAGCTTTTTCTGCTCCTGTGACCTGAAATAGCATGGAATGTTGATGTAACATCACAGAATCCCTACAGTGTGTAAAGAGGCTGTTCAACCCATCGAATCTGCACCGACCTTCCAAAGAGCATTCCACCCAGACCCCCACCCTAACTCCATAACCTTGCATTAACTCTCAATAACTTAGCTAACTGGCACATCCCTGGGCATTAAGGGCATTTTGTCATGGCCAATCCACCTAATCTGTGCATCTCTGGACTGTGCAAGGAAATCAGAGCATCTGGCAGAAATCCATGCAGACACGTGGAGAATATGTAAACTCCATATAGACAGTTAGCCAAGGCTGGAATCAAACCTGGGTCCACTGACGTGCTGTGCCACTAAATAATGTTCTCTACTGCCTTCGATTGAAAGTAATGTCAGATTGGGTGAGAGTGGGGGGATGGGGCTGCACAATGACGGAAGTAATACTTGTTGCCTGATGGCTTTCACGTTCTTTAAAGAGTATTTTTCACTCCAGTTTTACATTTTGATGGTTCTCTTGCTCTCCAGTCTCATTGGGCCCATGCCATTTGCCAAACATATGGTAGGCATTTAACTTGTGGTGTTTGACACATTCAGTTGTTCCATCTTTCCCCTCCATCTGTCCAACCATCCTTTCCTTTCACCATGCTGTGACTAGGGCTTTATGTTAATAAACCGTGCATCAGTTTTCTTATCTATGCTGACAATAAAGCCAACTTCAGCCCTCATTACCACTTTGACTCCTGAACCATCATCCTGCTATCCAATTGATTAATGGATATCAAGTGCCTGATGTACAAAAGTCTCCATCCTGTCAATTTCAGCTTAGTTCCCTGCTAAACCTACCCAATTTCCAATCCATTTTTAGTAGCTTGCTCAGATTATGCACAGCCCAATTCTCCTTTTTGACTTTAACCTGAACTTCAGAAAAAAATATCCTGTCATTGACAACGGTGCAGTCAGGTAGCCAACCCGGGAAAGAGCTCAGAGGTATCTGCAGTGGCTTCCATGCATGTGTTGTTTACAAGGCTCCAATCAATACTGTGGGAAATTGGCCTCACCTTCCCATGACCTTATCCATACCACCCCATCTCCCTACACCCAACTCCTGGTCCCTTACGCCCTGTGTGCCAAGCTATGGTGCTTTCATTTACCCACAATATAGAATCAGTGAGCCCTATAGTGACAATAGAATGCATAAAAGAAAATGGGCTGGAGCAATGTTCCAGAGCTTCTCTGACTGCAACTTCTAAACTTGTGACTTCCACAGGGGCCAGTATCCTGTCACTAATTTACATTTTATTTACATGTGGAAAGTCTTTGATCCAGCTCCCTCAGAGCCAGCTCTGAGTGTCTGAATGTCTGACAGTCCTCTTTTTATCTGTCAGCCAGGGCTGCCTGATAGGACCAGATTAACAACTTGTCCTAGAAGGAGAAGGACAGTCCATACATTAGAACGTTTATGCAAGTAGACCTCAAGCAGCAAACCATCCTTCACTGTTACTAGGTCAAAATCCTGGAACTCCATTCCTAATAGCTCTGTTGGTGTACCTATAGCCCAGGGAAAGCAGTGGTTCAAAAAGGCAGCTCACCACAACCACCTTCTGGACAATTAGGAGTGGACAATAAATACCGGCTAAACCAGAAATGTCCATACACTATGAATGCAAAAGAAAAAACAAATAAACAGAGTAATACAGAGATAGTAGGCACTGCCGATGCTGGGGAATCTGAGATAACAAGGTGTAGAGCTGGATGAACACAGCAGGCCAAGCAGCATCAGAAGAGCAGGAAAGCTGATGTTTTGGATGTGGACCCTTCTTCAGAAAGATTTTCTGAGTAAGGGTCCAGACCCGAAATGTCAGCTTTCCTGCTCCTCTGATGGTATGTGGCCTGCTGTGTTCATCCAGCTCTACACCTTGTTACCTCTATAAACAGAGTAATTTATTGATATTTTTCCACTTAAAAAAAGTCCTTTTATTACAGATCAATTGTCAATTACAAGTGCCAATTGTCTGGCCTCTTCAAACTATCAATGGCATAAACTACAAGCACTTGAAACCTCTCTTTTTATTAATTAAATAATAATAATAAATTAATGTTTATTAAATAAACATTGTAAAATTGACAGAGGAGATGAGTGAGCCACAGCTGTCAATCATGAAGTATTTTCCCTGTTGCTCAGCTATTTCAGCGGTCTTATTGGAAGCCTGGACTCAACCTCATTAACCCTGAGGTACATGAGAGATAGGGCATTGCTTGAAGTGGGGGCATGAAGGGAGTCATTCCAAATTTTATTCAAAGGGTCCTTTCATTCAGACTATGGTTCACAATTCTTCTGAAGGACTGTGCACCCTGACCCTTTGAAAAGGTGATCTAAAGCATTGAAAATTGCAGAAGGCTAGTGAAGTGATTGCAATGAGGTCAGCCAGCTGGACCTCAGAATGCGTTCCGTGATTATGGCTGTTAATCTGGCCCTATCAAGTGGCTCTGTCTGATGGATATAAACAGGATTGTCAAACATCCTGCTCATTCTGAGAGCTGGCTCTGAGGAAGCTGGACCAGTATCAGTGACTTCCCATGTACAAATAAAGGGTGATTTGGTAATGGGATACCAGCCTCAGGAGTTATTTCAGCTAGGAAATACTTAACCTGGCTGGATTCATTGCACAGTTTAGAGTAAAGGTTACAGGTTCATAACCTGAACCAGCTTGCACCCTCAAAAAAGGGAGAAAATTGGAAAGTCTGGGAATATGCTTGTGAATCCCAGAAACCGATCCCAGTTTCTCGTTTTCACCCCTCCATATATCTCCTTGACTCTATGAAAATTCAGCCCATAGAGTATTTTATGGTACAGGAGGAGGCCATTTTGCCCGTGAGTCTCTGTTCCCATAAAACAATGTACTCCTCTATCCTTGAAACCCTTGTTACAATTTCAGTTGCGATCAGGAACTGAAGTTTCAGAAGAAGAGTTCAAAATTCCCAGTTATTTCTTGAGAAATTCTGAAGTGACATTTAGAAGCTACTTGCCAAACCTTGGGGATCGTTCCAGAATTTATAGAATTTTTGAAGATAATCACCAGTGCATCAACTATCTTTAACACTCTGGGATGTAGACCACCTGATCCCTGAGGAGTTTTAATTTCCAGCTCTGTTAACTTCTCCATTACAACATTCTTACCAATACTAATTTCCTTCAACTCCTTATTCTCTGTAGTGACTTGGATCTCTACTTTTGGGAGATTTCTTGCATCTTCCTCAGTGAAAACAGATTCAAAGTAATAATTTAGCTTCTCGGCTGTTTCTCTGTTACCCATTATAAATTGTGCTGTAATGGACCCACATTCTGTTTAGCTAAGCATTTCCTTGTTGCATACTTACAGAAGCTTTTACAGTCCATTATTGTGTGTTTGCTAGATTGTATTCCTATTCTATTCTTCCTTTCCTTATCAGTTTCCTTGTCCTTGTTTGCTGTATTCTAGAATTTCCCAATCCTCCGATGTACTACCATTTCTAGTAATTTTAATGTTATAAGCACTTGAATTACCTTTAATTGCCCTGGTTGACTGATTTTTCACAAGTCTTTACACCTTGAAGAAATGTATAATTACTATAAGTCATGTAATAGTTTTTTAAAGACTCTCCATTGCCTAATTACAGTCATGCCTTTTAATGTGTTTTCCCAAACCGCCTCAAGCCTTCAAAATTTCCTTATTCAAATTGAATCTCCTTATTTAGGATTGAACTTTCTCACTTTCGCAACACGACAAGCAAATCTCCATCTAAAGATATTAGTCCCAACCTTGTGAAGATGTCACAGCTTGTAAAGTCTTCTCTGCACCAGAACTGGTCCCAGTTCCTCAAACTCTGATGCCCTTGTTCCACACCAAGTTCTTACGCTCACTAGCATGCAGCACTGGGAATAATCTTGCAGTTAGTGCTTTTGAGATCCTCCTTTTTAATAACCTTCATAACTGACTGAAATCTGCCTTCAGGACCTCGTCCATCTTCCTACCTGTGTCATTGCAACCATTGTGGACCACACCTTTTGCCTGATCTGCGTCAGTGTGTTATGCCCTTGACCCTGGCACCAGGGAGACAAGCCGCCTCGATCCTTGAGTCATGTTTAATGTATGAACCTGTGACCACAAAATCCCCTACGACTCTTGCTCTTCCATTCTTCTCCCTTCTCCCCAATTACATCTGAGACAAACATGGTGCCGTGAGTTCGGCCCTGGCCCTAAGGAATCTTTGCTCTCACCAGTTTCCAAAATGGATTGCTGATCAGCAAGCAAAATAAATTCAGGGAGACTCCAGCACTACCTATCTGTTTTCTTCAACTACCTGCTAGTCACCCATTTATTCTGTATTGATGTGTTTCTAAGTTGTGATCTGACTACCTCATTATAATGTGTTATTTATGTAGCCCTCTACCTCAAGGATATACAACAGAGACTCCAGATGTTGCAAAATGCAGAGCTGAAGCTTGTGTAGTCAGTGATGCTTGGCTGTAAAGGGCTGTGTTTGTCTGGGATACATGATATATCAATGATTTCACACATATCACAAGATGTGCGCTCGGCCATTCTTATCTACCATCCTGTAACTCTCGAAATGAAGGATGCCTAGAAATGCCACTTCAACACCCCCACCTTGTTCCTTGGCCAGCATCTCTGTCTCAGGCTTACTGCAGTGCTCAGTGCAAGCTGGAAGAACATCACGTCGTTTTCTGCTTGCGACCTGTACAGCCTTCTCAATTCAATATCGAGTCAACACTTTTAGGGCTTGAGGCACGCTCTCCCATGTCCATACCCCAACCCCCACTCACCAGGCCTTGTTATCACATGGCCTGCTATTACACACAACCCATTGTTAGTCACTAACCATCCCCAATAGCAGCCTTTCTTTCTCCTAGGCTGACTGTTATCCATTCCTTTGTCTATCCAACTGTGTTTCTCTCCACTTATTGTTTACCCTTTATCTCCTCCCCCCACCCTGTCTTCTGCATAAAAAAACACTTTACCCAAACTATCATCAGTTCTAAGGAAGGGTCATTGGACTCAAAATGTTAACTCTGATTTCTTCCCATAGATATTGCTGGAACTGCTGAGCTTTTCCAGCAATTTCTATTTTTGTTTCTAGAAACGATGTGTTATCCTCAGAATTGAAGTAAACCTGCCATGAAAACTTGATAATTATTTCTCATTAAAAAAAAGAGAGAGAAAAATGACTAGAGACTTGAACACAAAGAAAGTACCCAGCTTTCTCTTTAAAGATTAGAAATGCTAACCAATTCTACTCACCAACAGGCTGCTTTCCTCTCCTACTAACTTCTTGCTCTGGAGAGTTTGTTTATAGCAATAAACTTTAATTAAAGCACCTCTTTCCCCTTCTGCCCAAATTTTCCAATTTGATACAAATTCCCAGATGCTCATTCCGTCTCTGTCAGGCAAAGTCTTGCTGGTTCCAATTATGCAGCTTATGGTGGCTGATTGTTAACTATATATTATACATCATGGCAAATACAACCAAAATAGTTCTTATGAATTGATTTGGCAGTGCATCCAGCGTATATATTATCAATCTTGGTCACAAAGCCCTTCAAAATCCCTCCTTCATGAATAATTCTAGCACCTCCTTTTCTAGGATTTAGCTTGCTCTATAGGTGAGAGCAGCGCACAACCCACCCAAGTCCTACTGCAGTAATCTTTACTAAATGGTTTGCAGAACCCTTATTGACTCTGGACAAAGATCCATGAATGTTAGTTCCAAGTAACACAAACAGCTGCAGCACGAACCTTCCCTAGCCCCACCCCTCCTCTCTCTTTATTTCCTAACTCCCTTCCGCCTCCCCATTTCTGAAGAAGGGTCCCGACCCGAAACGATAACTTTCCTGTTACTCTACTGCCTGGCCTGCTGTGTTCCTCCATCTCCATACTGGGTGGTCTCTGCAGCACATGTATACTGTCCTACCCCAGCTCCAGCATCTACCTTCTTCCACTTGCTTATACTGCACCACTAAGATCACCATCTGATCTCAGATGGCCTTTTTATGTGTCCTGTCTTATGGGTTCCACCTGTTTTGGTCTCGTGATGTTTTAGTTTCCAATATCCGTTTCAGTCTTAGTTTCCTTTGAAATTAGAAATGTCAGCTTTCTTTCTTAATTGCTCTGGTAATTTTGCTGTGTCTTAAAAATGACAAGCCGTCTTGATGAGGTCTCTCTCGTGCTCATCAATTTCATTGTTCTGCAGACCAGTGAGCAATGTTGATGGGGACCTTATTAATGTTGACATTCTAAGAATATCAGAAAGCTGTAGTCAGTCTGACTATCTTGACAAGCTTCAGACTGGAACAACACCTGCCAGGCCTAGTACAAGAGATCTGAAAACTTCTCCATTCAAAAACCACTTCATATTCTGCTTGACCGATTCTTCTCTGGGTAATATATTGCCCCTTGATCTAAAGGATGATTCATCCAACCTTTAGATTTGTTGGCCTATGAGTTGAAAATTTACTGTCAGCTCTTAAAACAGTATGTGGTCAACACATACGATGACCAATTCAACAAGATACTGCCATTGTACTAATTGTCTGCAATATCAGCCAGTTATAATTTCGTCATCAATACAATAATAAAAGCTCTACTTTTATATATAGATTGAAAATGACTCCCTCTCTAATTTTGGTTGAACTGCATTACATTGAATTTGTTTGCTTCCCTAGGTGATTATCATGCTCTGGTTTTCTTAATTTCACATAAAATACGTCCACAATAAACCCTAGTGATTCCCATTTCATTTTTGCAACTGTGTGCTTCAGTGTTTTTAGATTTTGAACAGATTAGCTGTAGCTCTGGCTTCACTTCAGCACTTCTGAAAACAGGCATCGAAGGATTTGAAAGATGATTCCAGAAGGGTAGCTGTAGAATTGATGGGAAGAGTGCAGCATTGAAGCACATTATCAAGCCAAGCTTGAGTCATTCAGGCTGCCAATTATTCATAATTTCCTGTTATGGATACAGCAGAATTTGTTCTTTCTGTTCATTTGCTGTTCCCCCCGCTGTTTAAACCATTTCTTGTTTTCCTGAAACATTCATAACTTGATTAATGACCTGAGGTTTAATTTACATATGTGATGAAACATGAAATGAAATTTATTTTCTGGTGATTGACAGAACTGTACACTTATGAACAATTTTGAAGGGAAGACATGTACTACCACTGGATGAGTAATCCAGAGGCTTGGCCTAATGTTCTTGATGATAATTTGATTTGATTCATTATTGTCACATGTACCTTAAGTACAGTGAAAAGTTTCATTTTGCACGTACTACAGGCAGATCATAATTTCCAAGAATGTACAGATCATAGGGTGATTGAACAGAGCAAGACATACAAAGTTACAGCTGCACAGGGGGTACACAAAAGCAAGATCAACATTTGAATTTGAAATTTGTGAGGTCCATTCAGCAGTTTAATAACACATGGGAAGAAGCTGTTGTTGAACCTACTGGTGCGTATGTTTAAGGTTTTGTATCTTCTGCCTGATGGGAAGGATTGGAAGATATTATAACTGGGGTGGTCTTTGATGATATGGGTTCAAATCCTACCAAGGCAGCTTGTGGAATTTAAATTCAGTTAATGAATCTGGAATTGATGTCAATAAGAATTGTTGTGAACCTATCTGGTTCTTAAATGTTCTTTAATGAAGGGAGTCTGCCAACCTTTCCTGCAAAACCACAAGTGACTTCAAACCTACAGCAACATACTCCAGCCTTAACTGCTGTGTGAAATTACCTATAGAGATGCTCCATTCAAAGGGAATTAGAGATGGGGAGCAAATGCTGGCATTTATCTGCATCACCCTTACTCCATGAAAGAATAAGGAAGAATTAACCTCCAAGGCATTCCTCTTAAAGGCAGGAAAGTTGGTGTGAGTATTTCACCGAGCCCATGAGCATTGGAGTTGGTGTCCATTATTAATTTGTAAATTTTCACCTTGATTGCTACCTTTTTTATTGAAGGGTCACCCAACTCCTTGAGCGAATCAATGAGGTTGTGGAAGAGAGCAATCTGTTCGATCCTGATCGTCGCGGTCTTGAAGAAGAGCTGGAGTCTCTACGACGTCATCTGGAATCGATGAATAATGATCCGAGCTCAGTGGAGAACCACTTTAACAGCAGTAAAGGTAAAACAAAAAGCACTTGTCTAATAGAGATGATCTCTTAGATGTATAATGTGAGAGCTGTAGGAGGGGAGAGGAGGCACACAATGGTGCAAAGTCAGATTTTTTTTCTTTATTCATTCACGGGATGAGGGCAGCGCTGGTGAGGCAGCATTTATTGCCCATCCCTAATTGCCCAGAGGGCAGTTCAGAGTCAACCACGTTGCTGTGGGTTCTGGAGTTGCATGTAGGCCAGACCAGGTAAGGATGGCAGTTTCCTTCCCTAAAGGACATTGGTGAACCAGATGGGTTTTTCCCGACAATTGGCAATGGATTCATGGTCATCATTAGATTCTTAATTCCAGATATTAATTGAATTCAAATTCCACCATCTGCTGTGGCGGGATTCGAACCTGGGTCTCCAGAGTGTTATCTGGTTCTCTGGATTAACAGTCCAACGATAATACCACAAGGCCGTTGCCTCCCCAAGATGCTTCAAGTATTTGTGAGATTTCATTGATTTATGACTCTTAGAGAAAAGCACGAAAGAAATGTGCTCACAAAATGCAATATAAAATAGTCAAGCACCTCTCAAACAAATCATCATTTTTGACCTTGCATCCATTTTGTCACAAGTCTTATGTTCCCTCCATTGCACCTTTGAATGAGGATACTGTATATACCCATGTGAAAGTTGACTTTTTGAGAGCAAATGTCTTTAGACAAAAGGTAGGGTTTTTTTTTAATTTGAGCAGTGCACTGGGGAGTTGAAATCCAAGGGTCTTTTGGTTTACTCATAATGACTTTGGTTGCTGGCCATGGTCCTGAACCCAGTAGGAACGGCTTTCCCAAGCTATCCACTGGCATTTCCAATGTTTAAATGAGTGCAATATCTTGTTCCCAAAACTAGTGCCAGGTAATGGGAAAATGAAGGATTTTGATGCCAAAAGTCAGGGATTGATTTAAACACACGATATCTGTGGGAATGTGCAGATCCACTGAGTAAAGGTTATGTTGATGTTATGTAAAACTAAGCCAATGTATAACTGTTTCCTTGTATGAACCTGTGATTGGCTGATATTACAATATCACTTAACACTGACACAAGGGCTGGAATGTCTTTAAGAAGGGCAGACTTTTTTTCTAAGCTCTACTGTTACGTATTTCATCAATTACTTCCTTCCAAACCAAGGCTTTACTTTGTGTGAAAACTGAAAGAACTGCATGTGCTGTAAATCAGGAACAAAAACAGAAACTGCTGGAAAAGCTCAGCAGGTCTGGCAGCATCTGTGAAGAAAAATCAGAGTTAATGTTTCGGGTCCGGTGAGGTTGTGAAAGAGAGCAATCTGTTCGATCCTGATTGACGAGGTCTTGAGGAATGTTCTGAGGAAGGGTCACCGGACCCGAAACGTTAACTCTGAATTTTTCTTCACAGATGCTGCCAGACCTGCTGAACTTTTCCAACAACTTCTGTTTTTTGTTCTTTTCTTTGTGTGAACGTTTAATATTCAGGATAAAACCTCTCCATGTTGATCAGCACATCGGACGTCTCAGTCATGTGCAGTCTGGCTTCTTGCTTCTAAATGACTAGTTTGAGGGGTTTGGTGTTAGTGTTAGAGTCTGACCAGACCAACAAACCTGTCCATTAAAGATAACACGCTGATGTGTACCAAAACCCTAAATGGGCAGGCAAGTGTTGGGGTGGGGTCTGAACTCAAAAGGCCATTCTTTTGATGTTCTTATCCTGTGCAAGCCTTTGTGATAAGCTTATTCTTGCCTGGTTTTGTGGAAAGGTCAGTGGGCTGATAGTGCATGAGCTGCTGTGTGTTGTATCTCTTTTGATGTTTTTAATGATAGCCAGTAGCATTCTGACCCCAGTAGAACTACATTGACATCTGTAATGAAATGATAGACATTGATAATACCTGGCTCCCAATCTTGTGTGTGACAGTCCTCTGGAGTGAGTCTCACAATGTTAACTCTCACTCATAGGTGCGTGAAGCATTGAGTAGATAGTGATACCTACCCTGCCAGATTGCAGCTGGTTGTTCACTCTCTTAGGGCACTGGAGAAGGTTCTCTTGATCCACCCCTAGGGTGCTGCCATAGAGTCACCTATGAGCATTGACTTACACAGCAACATCTGTCCAGGCTGTCTTTGTCAGATAGAATGGCCTCTTATTTGCATCCTCTCAAAAGGAACTTCCCTTCTCCCCTGGACAGCCTTCAAGGGGATCCTCAAAGGAGGTGTCGCTAAATCATGGCACTGCACTTTGCTGGGTCTCTGACATCTTCAAGGGCGGGTGGGTAATGAGCAGAGGTTACAGAGTGCCACTCAGTCACAGACAGCAATGTGCTGTGTCCAGGTGCCTTTTCAATATGGTGCTCAGATGTTGGAGCCTGGAAGGTCCTAATGAGTCTCTGAACCTCCTACCCAATTCATTTTATCCAGGCAAGAAAATGTAATAAACTGAGAATAACATGATCATGGGAAACCCCAACTTGCCATCGAGTGGAAGTCCCTCCTGCTTTTATACCCAGCTCTATACATCGTCTGCGAGAAAAGGAAAATTCTGTCCACTGGATAATAATGAGATTTTATTTGCAACAGAAAAAGACAGTACACCATCTGAGTCATTTTTTTATTCAAACTATTTTTCGACTGAACCTTTTATTACACACCGCTGGAGCAGGTGTGACCTGAACCTGGGCTAGTAGTGGGTCACTACCACTGTATCACAAGAGGGTCCCTAACATTTTAATTTATATAAAGTGATTGCAGATAATTGAAGAAGGGTCACTGGACCCGAAATGTTGACTCCGCTTTCTCTCCACAGATGCTGCCATACCTGCTGAGCTTTTTCAGTAATTTTTGATTTTGTTTCTGATATTCAGCATCTGTAGTTCTTCAATTTTTGTTGTGCAGATAATCTGCCTACCCTGTTCTATCTTTAAACATACCTGCAACTGGTTAAATAGTATCTGTTTCAATGGTCTTCACTGTAACTTGTTCCAGTCGAATTTGCCATTACAGTAGCTGCTACATGAAATCTGTTCTGGTCTGCAGCAGTGGAACACCATCTTTATAATAAGTGAAACTGAGAATAATGTAGTTTTCATCGGGATATCCTTTTTCTCTGGGAGCTGAGTAGAGCTGATGTAATTTTGCTGTCGTGTTTCCTGAAGTTGATAGTTCTGAGACAACTGGAAATTTGATGAGCAGTTGCATTACAATGGAGAGATTGTAACCCTTTTCAGTGGCTGGTCATGTTCATCTTGCATTCTGGTTCTGTACCAGTTAAGGAGAGAGGTGACCGGGCAGGGGAATGGTAAACTTATTGTTCGAACAGTAGCTATGATTATTCAGTTATTATTAAGTATTTTTGCTTCAAATGTGTTTGATTTCATCAAGTTACTTGACTGCAATCGACCTGGGCCTATTTTAGGAGTTACTTTTCAAGCACAAGTCTGATGGGATGAGACCAATGAAAGGCGATTTGTTTATTTCTCTTGCCACTCTCCTGAACATCGGTCTTTTCGTTCTTTATAATGCTTTTATCGCTTTTGTAGAATCGAAGAAACTTGCAGCTCAAAGGAGGCTGTTTAATCTGCCATGCCTATTCTAGATTATTGAAAGAGTTGCTGCACTGAGTTGCTGCTTTTTGACCATAACTCTGGGCCCTTATCCTTGAGTGCCTATCTTACTCCTTTTTTTAGAATTATTTGTGGAATCACCTTCATTCACCTTTACAATTGCCTCCTGTACCTTCCTTTATCTTCCTGACTGTTGACCGAACCTTCTTCCTGATGTTTGTCAGAAGTGCCCTTTTTTTTTGTTTCATTTAAACTTTTATTTGCCTTGTTAACCAGGTGCATTTGCTTCGGGCACACACCCTTAGGCAAGTTTCTTTCTAGAATGTTCTCCATTGTTCCCTAGAAGGTTCACTCGATTAATTCCAGAGATGAAAGCCTGGCCTTGTGAGGATTGATTGAGCAGTTTAGGCCTGTACTCACTGGAGTTTAGAAAGATGAGAGGAGTTCAAATGGAGGTATATAGGATACTAAAGAGGATTGGCTAAGTAGACGTAGAGCAGATGTTTCCCTTGTGGTGCAATCTAGAATGAGAACCGTTTTTTTTTAGAACATAAATGAGGAGGAATTATTTCTGTCAGAATGTCAAGAATCTGTGGGATTCGCTAACCCCGAATGTGGTGGTTACTGAGATACTGGATGACTTTAAAGAGGAGATAGACAAATTTTTAGCTAGTAACAGGTTAAAAGGTTATAGGAAGCAGGCAGGAAAGTGGAGTTAGGCCAAATGGACTGAATTACCTACTGCTGCTCCTAGTTCTTAGGTTCAATAACTGCTTTACTTTGCAATCATGTTTTCTGATCAACCTATGTGAGGTCCCTTCTAAAATCCTGATGTCAGCTTTTCCGCATTTGGACGTTTACTTTTGATATTTTTATCTGTAATTGACTTGTTGCCTCGGTGATGTCCATTCATCCTACCATGTCTGTGCTGGTCGAGAAAAATCTGAATGCACTGATCCTAATTTTCAGCTCTTGGCCCATACCCCCTGGAGGTTATGACAATACAAGTGAATCTCTAAATATTGCGTAAATATTTCAAGAATTTCTGACTCGACACCAGCCCCTGCCACTTTTCAAATGGCATGTCTCCAGACTTCCACTATCTTCTGAGTGAAAAAAAGATTCTCCTCAACACTCCCCTTAGCCCTCTACTTCTTACCTTAAATCTATGACCCCATGGTTATTGACTCCTCCACTAATGGAAAATGTGCTTTCCTATCCACCCTCTCTGTGTCCCTCATAATCTTGAACATCTTCATCAAGACCCCTCTTAACCTTCACTGCTCTAAGAAAAACAAACTCTGCCTAATCAATGTTTCCTCATATCTCGGACCCTCCATTCCAGTAAATCTCCTGTCCCCCCGACAACGATCCCAACTACAATCGCATCTATCCTATAACATGACTGAAAGGGGAGATGATAGCCTATTGGTATTATCACTGGATTGTTAATCCAGAGACCCAGGTAATACTCTGGAGACCTGGGTTCGAATCCCACCATGGCAGAAGTAAGTGTCTAATGATGACCATAAAACCATTGTCGATTGTCGGAAAAACCCATCTGGTTCACGAATGTCCTTTAGGGAAGGGAACTGCTATCCTTACCAATCTGGCTTACATGTGACTCCAGACGCACAGCAACATGTGACTGATTCTTAACTGCCCTCTGGGATGGGCAATAAATGCTGGCCAGTGACACCCTCTGTGACTGAATAAAAAAGAAAAAAAAGCCTTCTGAAAAAAGGAAGTTCTCTGAAGTGCTGATACTTTCAGTCACTGCCCTTGAGTATACAGGCCACTTGAAACTCACTGATACCAGTTGTCACTTTCAAGGCTTGGAAACTCTTGTACATCTAACCGAGATGAGTAAAATATTGCAGAAGAACTGAAGATGTCTCTCCATTGTATCCTGAAGAAAGTTCTAAATTGAATTCTGAATTTGTTCTAAATATGCAGCAACTTTGATTTTTATTGTTTTGCCTGTGCTGTTGTATTTTATTAGGGTTCACTCTTGGATCAGTTGTCAAGGACCGGGATGAACTTCAGAACTTCTTGACGCACAACTTGACAATGTCCAATGAAACAGCTGGACTCTTGCTGGGATCAAATGTTAACTTGAAGGAGGTAAGGGAAATAAAAATGACATGCCCACTTGACCACATTAGTTCCAACAACCAGTGCCTGTTTGGGAGTATTGGGATGATGCAGATGTAAGGACAAGAACATGTTGTGTACATAGAGTATACACCTGTAGGAAACAAATTAGGAGTGTCCAGGTTTCAATCACGGCACTGGCCTTCTAGTAGATTTGATTTATTATTGTCACATGTACTGAGGTACAGTGCGAAGCATTGTTTTCCATGCTATTCGGACCAATCATACTTCCTGGGTCTTCCTGTGTGTATTTGAACTGACCCATTTACTAGTAAGGCTGAGCAATTTGTTTTGACTCAGACAAAAAACTCCTCCATTGTTTTATATGTGGGTACTCTTGTAGTAAAGGATTGTTTTAAGAGAATGTAGAAAATCTCACACAAACCTGTTAGAGGCATGGATTAATTTTACTTGGGTTATGGTATTGGTCTGTGTGAAATTATTCATTCACTACATTAGAGGACCTAGAGTTGGAAAGCATTTTTGCAATTAAGGCCTGAGTCACAGCTACCATGTGTGCCTTACCATGTGTGCCTCACCATGTGCTCTGTGAATGGTAGATCAGTATAGCTTGTCTTGCCCCCTTTCAGCAGGCCAACAGCCAAGGTTTTGTATTAAGAAAGACTTTCCTGTTAACTATTACCATATTTCTTTATTTTTCTACTTATTCTATGAAGGCAATGCTTAACTTTTTAACTCTGTTTCTTTTACTACTTTGTACCTGAGGTTTTTTTTATACCTCTGTACGTTTATACCTAAGATGGTGCCTTTTGTGGTGACATTATACACCTATTTTAACTGTACGCTTATACTTGAGTACATGTGACAATAAAATCTAAGTCTAAAGTTAAAAAGAGTTAAAGCTAAAACCTAAAATTAGTTTGAATCAACTAAGACAACAGATTTTAGGAGGGAAAGAAGATTCCAGGCTTCTGGTTCTGTAAGCATGGCACTCTGGGTGTCCATTTATGTTACAGTTGATTACTGGTTGTTTTAAGATCGCTCCCGCTCCCTCTCCCTCTCTTTATGTTCCTCACTCTGTCTCTTTACTTAGAGAGGAGCTTTCTTCTGAGATGGTGTCTCTCTTTTTTTGTCTAGTTAGCTGGCCTTTTAAAATCATTCTTAGCTGACAAACTAAAATGGCCACTGCTACTGAGTGACCAAAGCAGAAAAAAAAGCCCTGTTCTGTGTGAGTCATCAGCTTTTTGGAGAGAGTTCCTCTGCTACCTGTTGTTCCTAGCTTTCATTCCACTCCATGCAAAATATACAGTCCCATAATGAGTCAGCCAGGAACTTTGTTAGCTCCTAAGAGTGTCTATGCTTCTGGCTGTGTCTCTCTGTAATCCATGTAGAGTTGGCAGTGTTATATAGTTAGTGACTTGCAACAGAGTAGTGTGCTTACAGAAGTCTCTAATGCCGTAATTCTTTTGTTCATGCCGCTTGTTAATTAATTGCAATAAAACCACTGCTGATTGGAATTTAGAAAGTAATAAATAAAGTGTCAGAGTATCAAGATGATGGTCTTTTACTATTTGTACAGAAGGTTGCAAGGTAATTATTTCTTGGCATGCTTATGCTCCCAATTTTGACGTTTCAATGTTTCTTTTGGAGAGAAATGTTGGTAACTGCTGCACGATACATATTTGGCTGCTCTTAGACAGAGGTGTTGGAGCAAACTTACAAATGTTGCCCTTAAGATGAAATTAAATATTCTGAACCTCATTTGTAATGTAGATTTGTAATTATTGCTGATTTTTCTGTTTTGCAGTCCTCCTGCAGTGATAGAGTCAATCTGTTCACTTTCAACTCCGGTATTTCTTGCCCATTATGATATTGTCTGTCACTGTATACCATAATTTCAATTGGTTTTGCAGTCCTGAATGAATTCCAGTGGCCCCCTGTTTTATTTAAGCCAGTAGGGATAGATCTTGACTGTGTGATAATGTGGCATGGGCAACAATTTATATATACCACAAAAAGTAAGGGGCATGCTACTGAGCTCTGTAGAACCTCACTGGAAGCAGTCAAAACCATTGACTTTTACCTTTTGCCTCTGAGCACTGAGCCACTTTTGGATCCAACTTGCCACTTACCTTTGTTACTTTTCTGACCAGCTTTCAATGTGGGACCTTGTTCAAAGCCTTGCTAAAATGCATTTGAGTTGTACCAAACACATTGCCCTCATTGCAGTTTCTGGTTAACTCCTTTCAATAAAGAATGCCAGACATGACCTTCTCTGAATAATTCCATGCACACTCTCCTTGATTAATCCATGTCTTTTTTTAATGAAGATGTATACAGTCCCTCAGAATTTTTCCAATACTTTACTATCACTGAGGTTAGGCTGACTTGCCTGCAATTACTCAATCTGTAACTTTTCTCCATTTAAATAGTTGAATTGACTTTAATTTAGCTTGATTTACTTGAGTTTGGGATTTTAGTGTCACCTTATTCGATTTGTAGAGCATAACACTGATGGTTCTTTAAATACAAGAGCCTGATCTGAGATCAGTGATTAACCACATATCAGAAAAAGTTTCTTGTAGGTTTTATCAGGTGAAACATGCAAAAATGTTGTTTTTAACTTTTTGACTATTCATGAGTTGTAGGGTCATACGGCATCAAGTCTGCACCGATCTATCTACACTAATTCCATTTTCGAGCATTTGGCCCATAGCCTTGAATGAGATGACATTTCCAGTGCTGATCCAGATTCCTATCACCCTAGGGTGAAAAAAATGTTTTCCCTCATACCTGTTCTAAACCTGCTGCCCTTCATCTTAAAATTACGCCCCCTTGTGATTGACCCTTCAACGAAGGGTAAACAGGTACTTTTTGTTCACCCTGTCCCTTCCCCGTATAACCTTATACACCCCAATCAGGTTCACCCTCAACTTTCTCTGCTGTAAAGAAAATAACCACAGCCTGTCCAGCCTCTCTTCAGAGCTGAAATGTTCCATCCCAGGTAACATCCAGGTGAGTCTCCTCTACACCCCTTCCAGTGCAATCACATCCTTTCTATAGCCTGACAGCCAGAGCAACTTGATTTGCATTTATGTATAAACCATGGGGCCTCTATTTGCCACTTACAGGACTTTTGGTATTCCTCTCTTGTTGTCATTTCCCATTCAGTTTTACTGCAAATCTCACTATGCAGTTGCAGGTTCATACAAGGAACTTTTCCAATCAAGTGTTGGAATCTCTTTCTCAACTCCATCAGCATCGTGCACCTAATATGGATTTAAAATGGGCAGTGGCAGCAACATCCTGTTAAATATTGTGCCAGTAAATTTAACGTTTTGCCAACTTTGTGACTATTATCAAAGCACTTTGTGTCAGAACTCTTAACATTTACCACAGTACCTTTCACAAAGCTGTGTAAAGGCAAGTCCATTACCTCCACATTACAGTGTACTGTGGATTCATGTATCTATGGTCCCTTTTTGCTCCTGCCTGACGTTCCTACCTTGCATTGCCTGTATTCCTGAACTTGTCTGAAACTCTGCCGACATCCTAACACTTGTCAAATTCCATTCCTATTGCTCTTGTACTTCCTGAAATACATTGGCACCTGGTTTCAGCAATGCTTAAATTTTGAAATTCCCATCCTTGTGTTAGAAATATTAATATTATGTTAACCTTTATGGCAAAAGGATCTAAATACTGGAGTAGTTTTTTTTAGTTATTCATTTTGTGGGATGTGGACATCGCTGGCTGGTCAGCATTTATTGCCTGTCCCTAATTGCCCTTGAGAAGCTGGTGATGAACTGCCTTCTTGAGCTGCTGCAGTCCATCTGCTGTGGGTTCACCCACAATGTCCTTAGGGAGGGAATTCCAGGATTTTGACCCAGTGACAGTGAAGGAACTGCAATATGTTTCCACGTCAGGATGGTGAGTGGCTTGGAGAGGAACTTGAAACCGGTGGTGTACCCATATATGTGCTGCCCCTGTTCTTCGAGACGGAAGTGGTTGTGGTGCTGTCTGAGGATCTTTGGTGAATTTCTGCAGGGCATCTTGGAGATAGTAGACACTGCTGCTACTGAGCGTCGGTGTTGGAAGGAGTGGTTGCTTGTAGGTGTAATACCAATCAAGCGGGCTGCTTTGTCCTGGATGGTGTCAAGCTTCTTGTGTTTTGGGGCTCCACTCATCCAAGCAAGTGGGGAGTATTCCATCACATCCCTGACTTGTGTCTTGAAGATGGCGGACAGGCTTTGAGGAGTCAGGAGGTGAGGTACTCGCTGTAGTATTCCTAGCCTCTGACCTGCTCCTGTAGTCACTGTGTTTATGTGATGAGCCACATAAACACAGTGGCTATAGGAGTTTCTGATCAATGATAATTCCCAGGATGTTAATGGTGGGGAATTCAGTGGTGGTAACATCGTTGAATGTCAGGTGGTTAGATTGTCTCTTATTCATGATGGTCATAGCCTGGCATTTGTATGGCACGAATGTTACTTGCCATTTGTCAGCCCAAGCATTCAGATATGCCTGTTTCAGCATCTGAGGAATTGCAGATGGTGCTGAACATTGGCGAACATCCCCACTTCTGACCTTATGATGGAGGGAAGGTCATTGATGGAGCAGCTGAAGATGGTTGGGCCTAGGACACCACCCTGAGGAACTCCTACAGAGATATCCTGGAGTTGAGATGATTGACCTCCAACAACCGTGATCAACTTCCTCTGTCAATCACGGGAGAGTTTACCTCCCCAATACCCATTATTTGCTCGGGCTCCTTGATGCCACACTCGGTCGAATGCAGCCTTGATGTCAAGGGTTGTCACTTTGACCTCACGTCTGGTATTCAGCTCTTTTGTCCATGTTTGAACCAAGGCTGTAATGAAGTCAGGAGCTGTGTGGTCCTGGTGAAACCCAACTGGGCATCACTGAGCAGGTTATTGCTGAGCAGGTGCTGCTTGATGGCACTGTTGATGACATTTTCCATCACTTTACTGATGATTGAAAGTAGACTGATGGGGTGGTAGTTTTTATGTAAAGGACATACTTAGTCATAGGTACATAGAGATATGCAGTATGAAAACAGACCCTTTGGTCATATCTCATCCATTTCGATGAGATATCCTATATAATTCTAGTCATTTGCCAACATTTGGCACATTTCCCTCTAAACCCTTCCTATTCATATACACATCCAGATGCCTTTTAAATGTTGTAATAGTATCACTTCCTCCAGCAGCTCATTCCATATATGCGCCACCCTCTGTGTGAAAAAGTTGCCCCTTAGATCCCTTTTATATCTTTTCACTCTCACCTTAAACTTATGCCCTCTAGTTTTGGACTCCCCCACCCTGGGGAAAAGACCTTGCTGATTTCTCCCATTCATGCCCATCCTGATTTTATGAACCTCTATAGGGTCACCCCTCGGCCTCTGACACTCCAGGGAAAATAGCTCCAGACTATTCAGCCTTTCCCTATAGCTCAAACCCTCCAACCCTGGCAACATCCTTGTAAATCTTTTCTGAGCCCTTTCTGGATTCACAACATCCTTGCTATAGCAGGGAGACCAGAATTGCAAGCGATACTCCAGAAGTGGCCAAACTAATATAGAGCAACACTCGAAGTATATTCTCTCCATCTACCCGGTTTGTTCCCTTTAATACCTTGAAAACTTTGGTCAAATCATCTTGAAATTTTTAAATTCCTGTGTATTCATCTGTGGTTTATATAACCCTGATAGATCTCGCAACCTCCAAACCCATCCCAATTTTTATTATTCTGTCATTGGACCCTAAGCTCTAGAATACTCTACTTAACGTGCCATCTCGGTCTCTTTTCTTCACCTCTCCTAATAACCCCTCATAACTTCATGCCAAGTTTTATCAAATGCAGCTCATGTGGAAATGACCAGCCTTCAGTGATGTTGGTTCAGGGAGAAATTCCCTGCTTGTCATTGAAATAAGGCCTGAGGTACAGGCAAGGACTCTGTTTGATGTCTCACCTGAAAGATGAAACCTCTGCAGGGTACAGGAGAGGAGATCTAAAACTTTACACACTCCCCTCACCCTGCCAAGAAAATATTTGTGAAACCCTTCATGTGAGGTATCACCTCAGTCATGGTCGAATAGTTGCCAAAACCCAGTAGGATGTTGGGGGAAATAGTGCAAATTCACAATGAGCCTGTTTAGATCCCCCAGGCAGAAACCACAACTCAACGTGATGAATCACTTTCAAAGCTTCACTTAAATCCAAGACAAAGGAGCTTTCATCTGAAGGAAGTGATTTTCTTTTTGTCTCTGTGCTTGTTACCGTTTATTTCTTGAACACAGGTGGTTGGTGGATATTGTCAAGTAGACTGGGGCTCGCTGTGTATGATTTCCATGTTGCAAGCCAGAAGTAATTATCATCTTCCTGTGTCTGTTGTTCCTAGAATGGAAGCCCACAATGTTTTACGTACAATATGTGATATTACAAATTGGCATTTGCAAAGTTTGATAAACAAATCCCAAGAAGATGACTGCAGGGCTGAAATATTAGCACGTCGTTATCTGTTTTGCTTCGTATTCCTATTACCAGTGATTCAGATTTCCTAGCAGCCTGTACAAGTGTTTCTCAGACTGCTGTGAAGCCCACACAAATAGAAGTCATGTGCAGTATGTTCATTGCAGTATGAACAATGATACCATGTTCTTATTTTGAAGTGGGGCTGGGAAAAATGACAAAGATCAGGCAAGATCATGGAAGCATTTGTGTCATTAATATCAATGAATGAAACAAGGTGAAACTGATTTTTAAAACTATGTATTTCATGGTCCAATGCCACAGTAAGAAATAAGCCCTCAATTACATTCTGATGGGAATTTGCTCTATTATTTAACGACCTTCTTTGTGGTAATATTGTAATTCTATCACATTGTAGTTTGAGGGTAGTTCTATTTTCCTATCTACTTCTCAGAGTTAAATGTGATGAAGCTAGGGTTCATGTGACTATTGACCAAAAGTTATCAAAAATAAAATATTGTCCAGTGATTTTATTTTTTTTCTGTGGGGTCTGTGGATAATTTTAGGCCTTTTAGGTTATTTGCCTCCAAGAGGATTGTTGAATACTCTGTAACACAATGCTTAAGACCTGCTAGATAGCATGAAGTTTTGGTGAGTTAATTTTAGGATACAGCTGCTGAGTAGTTGATCTGAAGATTAAATGTAGCACAGGACTATGTGGCTGTATTTATTTGGACTCTGGGAGGTAAGCAGTGTGATGGAGGAGGCAGGACTACAGTCCTGAGCTGTGTCAGGCTAGTTTTCCCAACGGAGGAAGCTCCACTAGACCCTTCCTCTGTAGTGAGGAAGTGATGGCCTAGTGGTATTGTCACTGGATTGTGAATCCAAAGACCCAGGTAACATTCTGGGGACCCAGGTTCAAGTTCTGCCACAGAAGATGGTGGAATTTGAATGCAATAAATATCTGGAGTTTGGAGTCTAATGGTGACCATGAAACCATTCTTCTGAAACCCTTTATTCTGAGATTAAGCCCTCTTTGGTCTTGAAGGTCTGAGACTCTCCCACAAGGGGAGACAATCTTTCCACATGTACACTGTGAAGTCCTCTGAGAATCTTGTGTCAATAGGGTCGATTCTTATTCTTCTGAATTCCAATGAGTGCACTCCCATTCTACTCAATCGCTCCTCATAAGCCGGTCCTTCCCTACCTGGCACCAACCAAGTGAACTTCCAGTGCAAGTATATCGTTCCCAAAGCACAAAACCATTCACTGTATTCTAGCTATAGTGGGACTGTAGCCTTGTACAGTTTTATGAAAAACCTTCCTGCTTTTATACTCCATTGCCTTTGAAATAAAAGCCAACCTCTCGTGCGTCCTCCCTATTACCCACTGAACTTGGAGGCTAGCTTTTTGTGATTCATGGATGAGGATTCCTAATTCCCTCTGTTCTATAGCTTTCTGCAGTCTTTCTCCATTTAAATCACATTCTGCCTGTCAAAGTGCTTAACCTCACATTTCTCCATCGTATTCCATATGTCATGTTTTTGCCAACTCACTTATCTTGTCTATACCTTTCTGCAAATTCTATGTCTTCCGAACCAGTTGCCTTCCTGCCTATTTTTGTGTCAGCCAAAAACTTGGCTATTGCACATTCGCTATCCACATCCGAGTCATATATATTGTAAATAATTGTAGCCCCAGCACTGATCTGTGTGGCACACCGTCAGTTACAAATTGCCATCCAGAAAATGTCCCCCCTTTTCCTAAATTTCTGTCTTGTATTAGTTAGTTAATCCTCTTTCCATGTTAATATGCTACCTTCAACATGAGCTTTTATCTTACTCAATAGCCAAATGTGTGATACCTTATCAAACAACTTCTGAAAATCCAAATGTATTACATGCATTGCTCCCCTTTACCAATCCTGCTTGTTACCTCCTCAAAGAATTCTAGTAAATTTGTCAGGTATGTTGACTCATCCAAGCCATTTCTTGAAACCTACCTCTCTTGACTCAGTTTTTGGTCATCCACCCTGTTATCACTTTATGTGGCCCAATGTCAGTTTGCCTTGTAAAACTCATGTGAAGCATTTGGGACATCTTGTTATATTAAAGGTTCTATTTAAAAGTAAACTGTATATTCTGTTAGACTCCCTTTACAGTGGTATTGAAGCGTAAGTTGAACAAGTTTTATTGAAAAGATAGGAACCTAGAAGGAATGTAACAATGTTATATTTTAAGTGCTGTGTGATTCCTGATGATGTGTCTTCCAATGGTCCCCTTTCTGTAATATAGTGCACTGTTAATGGAGGATGTATACTGCGGAATAGTTTTTTTTTTGGAGAGCATGTATATCTCACATTGTCTCATTGCCATGAGAGGGCTCATCCTAGGTCCCAACAGGAAGATCGAGATCCATTCACAGACAACCCATTAGTGATGTTGACAGAAACAAGATGCATTTAGGACCATTGTTCATACCTAACATGCTGAACAACATTTTTTTAACCAGAGGCAGTTCTATGAATCTGAACACTGTACTGTGTAAGTCTAAAATTTAAGATTTAAAATCTTTTAAGATTTTAAAGCGTAGGAGCTCTCTTTCCCTGACTTATGTTCAATCCTAGAATTACAGGAAAATAATGACGTAAAAACCCAAAGTATTTCGGTTAATCAGACATGAGCTTTATCTAACTGTTCAATACCCAGTCTTACAATACAGTGCTCGCTACAGGGATTTTGCTATAAAATTAAAATACAATACCTCACTAGTTGCCTCTGGATATAACTTGTAATCGTTCATGAGAGGTGACCACAGCTTGAGCATAACCTTTGGGCAGTTGCTTAGATACCTTGGCTGTACCAACAAACCCTGGATTTTACAGTGACTGTATATTATTCATCCAGGTCAAGGGTTAAACTGAAATGATTCAATGAAGGATGGTGCCTATAACTTCATTGTTTTTGTTTCTGATTTCCAGCATCTGTAGTTCTTTGGTTTTGTTTTTGTTTAAGGAGGTAATGAAAGGCTTTTTCAAAGTGGTAGGTTTTAATGATTGCCTTGAAGGAGAAAGGAGAGTTGTAGGAAGGAAAGTCTCAAGCTTAGAACCTAGGCAACTGGAGGCACATCCACCTGTGGTAGAGTAATTAGTAATACACAAGAGGTCACAATCGGAGGATTGCAGATACCTCAGAGGGTTGAGGCAAATGAATATGGATTTTAAAATCAAGGCCTTGCTTGATCATTGAGGCATCTTGAGACATTCAAGAGGGCATTGATGATTACTTGGATAGAAATAGTGTGGAAAGGTATAGGAAAAAAGTGGGAGGTTGCCACTAGATAATGATGCTCGTTTGAAGAGCTGGTGCAGGCACGATGGACTGAATGGCCGCCTCCAGTGAAAATTCTGTGTTTCTGTGACAGTGAGCCATTATCATTCCACAAGCACAGGAGTGAAAGGGGAATAGGGCTTTCTGCAAGTCAAGACCTCAACAGCAAGCTTTTGGATGACTTCAAGTTCATAGAGGATAGAATGTGGGAAATCACCCAGCTGTGTAGTTGGGTCTGGAGATCACAAAGCCATGAATGGGATTGTTTCAGCAGCAGATGAGCTGAGAGGGGTGAGGCCCAGCAGCATTAGAGAGGTGGAAATGGGTTGTGTTACTGATACCAGAAATATGAGGTTGGGGATTGCATCCTAGGATCAGACATACTACCAAATGAACAAATTGGTCTAATTTCAGATTGTTACCAGTGAGGGGGAATGGAGTTTGCAATGGCTTCAGTTGCCAATATTTAGTTGGGATATTGTGTTTTGAATTGCAGATTATCCAGTGGAAATAGAATGCAGCTGTGCCAGTCTCCATGTGGCCTTGCATTCTGTAACTTGATGCAATACTTGATTCTGTTTTAGACGTGAACATTGAAAATCCCAGGACAATTATCCTTGGGCTAACAGACACTGCTATACAGTGTAGTTAAGAAAACAAAAACAGATGGTTGCTTTATGAAAGCTGCTGATCGCTATCAAAGTGAGCTTGGACCACGTGTTAATTACATTATTCTGGGGCTAACAGATGAAGCAATGTGTGACCTTGTTTACAAACAGAATATAATCACTCCTGCATCTGTTAAATTATGCTAGTAAAGTAAGTTGACGACCTCATCCATCAGACAGTGGTCAATTGCTTTATGTAATGACAAAAACCATTGCAATCAATATGTGTTTCAGACAAATAGTTGGGCCCATTTAATTTATCGACAATGTGCAACAGATTGTTTAGAGAGATAACGAGTGAACTACATACATAGCATGATTACTGCAGCAGACTGTCACTAATATTTGGTGGATTTCAAATATAAATTTCCTGAGCCAATACAAATAGCCCAAGAACTGAGTAAACTTTAAGCATATATGAAAGAATTTGATGCCCATTTTGGTCGTGAAAAGCAAGATTTATTTATTTCAGAGGTTACACTTATGAAAAAGAAGGCTTCAAAAGTTAAGGCATTCGGTGAAAGAAAGGGTTTGATTGCAGACTTTGTGTTAATGAACGTTAACTAACTTGAGCAATATTGAAAAGATAAAGATAGAAATACTTTGTTTCTGTTACTTGGTGATGTAGTGAAATTCAGGTTTATTGTCAGAAGAAAAGAAAGGGAGGTTAGAAGATTTTCTTTCCCACCAAAAGGTTTTTAAAAGGTGGAATACTTTACAAGATGACTGTTGACGCTCTTATGGAAAGGATTTGATAGGCTTATGGAGAAAGTACGCTATGAAAGGATGCAGGAAAAGGGCATTAAATAGAATTCAATCTGATATCTGGTTAAGGTGTTGTTGGGGACTGGTTCATGTTACAGAAGGCTTCCTCTGTCACTGTAATTTTTGTTAATTTTATCTTCTGGGTTGAGGTCTCTTTAACTGGGCTCGTCAGGGAATAATTGGCTGCTTTGGTCTGCTTAGAATAATCGTTACAGCTGTATCTGTGTGCGATGGCCGTAGTAATTTCTGGGAGCAGTTTAAGGCATGTGAATGGTAGCAAAATGGCCACAGAATGCCAATAGCATCTCTCTTCAAAAAAGTGATAACTACCTGTTCTGTAAATGTGGGGCTACCGTCCAGATTGACTGATGCTGCCTGAACTTGAGGTGATGTATGAAAGGGATCGGTGGGGTGGGTGGAGTCTTTCTTCACATTGGAGAAACTTGACTGCTAGAATTCTGTGCAGAATTTCGGCATTGATAATATATGTTGAAGGATATAGTTACTGTTGTTGTGTCTGTATATAGCATTGAGAAGCCCTCTCTGCCTGCTTCTGTCCAACCTTGTAAAACACTGGCAGCACTTTTTGCTGGTGAGGCAAGATGCCCATTGGTCCTTTTGGATTTGCACTATGTTGTAATCAGGGGTTTGCTGACTAAGATCTCAGATACTCCAGTCTGAGAGATTGTCGACCCTATACAACCCACTTAATTAGAGTCTAGAACAGTATAACATAGAATCGGGCTCTTCGCCCACGATGTTGTGCTGAACATGATGACAAATTAAACTAGTACCTCTGCCTGGCCTTGGTCCATATCTCTCTGTTCCTTGCATATTCATGTGTTCATCTAAAAGTCTCTTAAACACCCCTATCGTATCTGCCACCTCCCCTGGCAGCACATTCCAGACTCCTACCACTCTGTTTTAAAAAAAAAAAACTTGCCCCTCACATTTCCTTTGATCTTACCCCTCTCACCTTAAATGCATGCTCCTCGTATGCAATACCCAATCCACTTCCTTTTTTTAAAAATTTAATTCACTCACGGAACTTGGGCATCTCCAGCTGAGCCAGCATTTCTTGGCCATCCCTAGTTGCCCTTGAGAAAGTGGAGTTGAGCTGCCTTCTTGAACCACTCCGTAGTTTAAGGCCAGGTGGTCTTTTCAGTTTCATTCCTTTTTTGAGATTTTGTGATGATTGTTTCAACTGAGTGGTTTACTAGGCCATTTCAGAATGTCAACCGCATTGCTGTGGATCTGGAGTCACATGTAGGCCAGACCAGGTAAAGATGGCAGATTTCCTTCCATAAAGTGCATTAGTGACTTTTTTACATCAATTGACAAAGGTTTCATGGTCGTCATTAAACCCTTAAGCCCAGATTTTTTTAAAAATTTAATTCAAATTCCACGATCTACCAGGGGGACATTCGAACTCTAGTCCCCAGGATATTAATAGTCTAACAATAATACAATTAGTCCATTACCACTCACCCTCCTCTCCTTCTCGACCAGCAGGCAGTAGCAGCAGTTCTATCAATGAGTTAAGGGGAGATGGTGATCTAGTGGAAATTCCGCAGGACCAATAATCTAGCGATCCAGGCTAATGTTCTGAAGACACAATTCATATCATAACCATGGCAACTGGTGCAATTTAATTCAGTAGTAATTCTGTAGTATCAAACTAGTAACACTCACCATGGAATCTAACTGTTTAAGAACCTATTTTCCAAACCCATGTCCATTTCTGTCTGAAAGGAGATGAGCAGCAGCAGGCCGTGAAAATGAGAAGTAACGATAGGATTGGAAAAAGATGAAGGAACAGAAAACACAGTTTTAAAGTGTTAAGAAGCAGGTGCAAGGTGAGAGAAAAGCTCTCTCGCGTCAAAGATCCTCAGACAGCACCTTCCAAACCCACAACCACATCCATCTGGAAGGATAAGGGCAGCAAATACAAGGGGACACTGCTGCCTGCAAGATCCCCTGCAAGGGACTCCCCATCCTGATTTGGGAATATATTACCATTCATTCAGTGTCATGAGTCAAAATCTTGGGTACCCCCACGTGACACTGGATATGGACTACAACAGCTCACAGGTTAATTCGCAAGGGCAAATAGGGACAGGCATTAAATGCTGGCTGTGTCAGCGCTGCCCACGTCCTTTGAATCAATAAAGAAAAACTCCACATTGGTAGAAAATTGGGAACTGGAGGACACTGATTTAGGGCGAGTGGCAAGAGGATGAGGGCGGCACGGTGGCTCAGTGGTTAGCACCGCTGCCTCTCAGCTACTGTCCGTGTGGAGCTTGCACATTCTGTCTGTGGCTGCGTGGGTGTCCTCCCGATGCTTTTCCCCCACAGCCCAAAGATGTGCAGGTTAGGTGAATTGACCATGCCAGATTAAATTGTCTAGGGGTGTGCAGGCTAGGTGAGTTAGCTATGAGAAATGCAGGGTTACAGGGTTACGATAGGGGTGTGGGTCTGGGCTGTTTAGAGAGTTGGTGTGGACTCGATGGCCGAATGGCCTGCGTCCACACTGCAGGGATTCTATGAACCGTGGTGACATGAGGAAAGATCTTGTGTGCTACAAGTGTTTAGGATCTGAGAACGTGGTGGAGGCACATTCAATCATGATCAGTTAGTTATTATCTGAAAGGAACACTGAAGGGCTGCAGGGAAAGGGTGAGTGTATGACCAAAATTTTTCTTTCAACCTCACTGAAGTGCATTATTTAGTCATTAACTCATCAGTGTGTAATAGATTAGAGCATCTTATCCAGTAAATGGTAAGGCTCTGAGGAATGAGTCCAAAGGCACTTAGTAGTACAAGTAAATA
Source organism: Rhincodon typus (assembly GCF_021869965.1). NCBI lineage: Eukaryota > Metazoa > Chordata > Chondrichthyes > Orectolobiformes > Rhincodontidae > Rhincodon > Rhincodon typus. The sequence continues at coordinate 6,480,027 of NC_063359.1, forward strand.
GTTCATTGAAAGCAGCGTCACAGGTGGACTGGGTGGTTAAGAAGACATTTAGCGTGCTGGCCTTCATCGGTCAAGGCATTGAATGTAGGAGTTGTGATGTTATGTTACAATTGTACACGTCATTGGTGAGGCCACACTTGGAGTATTGTGTACAGTTTTGGTCACCCTGTTATAGAAAAGACATAGTTAAAATGGAAAGTGTGCAAAGAAGATTTACAAGGATGTTGCCAGGGCTAGTAGGCCTGAGTTTAGGGAGAGGTTGGCCAGGATAGGACTTTATTCCTTGGAACATAAGAGATTGAGAGGTGGCCTTATTGAGGTGTATAAAATCATGAGGGGCATAGATAGGATGAATACGTATGGGCTTTTTCCCAGGGATGGGGAATTGAAAACTAGAGGGCGTAGTTTAAGGTGAGAGAGGAAAGATTTAAGAAGGACCTGAGGGGCAACTACTTCACACAGAGAGTGGTGCGTATATGGAATGGGCTGCTGGAGAAAGTGGTTGAGGCAGGTACAATAGCAACATTTAAAAAGCATTTGGATTGGTACATGGATGGGAAGGGTTTCGAGGGATATGGACCAAACGTGGGCATCGGAACTAGCTGAGTGGGCAGCATGGACCAGTTTGGGCCGAAGGGCCTATTTCCATGCTGTTTTACTCTGACTCTTCATTTTTGACAGTTACTACAATTCAAAGAGCATTTCATTTGCTGTGAAAGTGCTTTTAGCACAATTCTCAGATTGTGGAATACACTCTATGATTGCATTTTTTTTCTTATGGCAAACAAAAGTCTGTAATTTTCTATGTCAAAGGAAGTTGGGAGCTTGCAGTAACAGTTTACAGCAAAAAAAATTATAATTCAGTAAATAATTTTCAATCCTTTTCCTTTGACTTGTTTTCTGTCTATAAATCTGCATGGTGACCCGTATTAGCAGAGAGTAACTACAAGCTCTTTACGAGTGACAGCGAAACAGGATGATAACATGTAATGAGTTACTGTGAAGAGATATAATTAACATTCAGTTAAAAGAAAAGAAAACTCCAGCAAATGTAAAATTCTGATTCTAATTATAGGGTACTTTTTCCAAGATGGAAGGTATTAAAATAAACAGGATGCTACCACTTAACAGGAAATTGCACATGTTCTGAGTAATATACAGAAAGTTGGCATTGAGCCACTTTTCTGGCTCTACCTTCATTCTCCGCCCAACCCCTCCCCCTGCACACCATCGACACCACCACTGTTATTATCACAGAAACCTTAATCCATATCTCACCTGAAATCTGGAGTATTCTAGTCTTGAGATATGGTGGATAAGACTTGGTTATGGAGGTAACGTTTCTAGCTGATACTATTTTTGCAATTGGGGGCAAGAGGACGGGGGTGTTTCACACAGTTGGGAAATTTGGTCTAAGGCAGGCCATTTGAAAATAGTGCTGAATTTAAACAGTCATGTGGGTGACACATGTACACATGAAATGTAAATGCACCTGATGAGTAGATTAGATCTGTTTGAAAGTCGTGATTTATAGTTACTTGAATCCTCAGCCATTTAAAAATGAAAAAAAATGTGCCTCTAAGTTAGAGGAAGAGAATACACAAGATGCCGGATTGCTCTGATTGACAGTCCACCTGGTATAACTTGGAAAAAAGAACATAGCCAACTTGTCCTGAAGTTTCAACAGAATTTACTGTTGACATTTTCCACCAACTATTATTTAAGCAGAGGTAATTATGAATACTTGACTGAGTTTCAAAAGGACTAAAACATACATTTCACGTTTTGACTGACCGTTTTAATAGGTTATAAAAGGATTACCTGTCTTTGACATTATTGAATAGAAATTTGTTTTCCGAACTGATCACCTGCAATGTAAAATCTTTGAACAGATTGCATGAATGAGTACTTCTCTTCCCCCTGCCAACCCTGTCCTATATCAATTATGTGAGTAAGGACTTTAATACATGGTTAGAAGTCTAAATTTTTTGATCTCTGCATGGCTAATGAGCTCTGTACAAAGCAGATACTGGGTTAGTGTCTTGGGTGTATGAGATGGTGGGAGAATAGAATGGCACAGGGCATTTAAGGTGTGTGAGGCATGGATGGCCCAGCAGCCCTTAAACAAACAGAGCTGAAGTCACACAGAAGAGTAGTGCACTTTCTAAACAACCTGACTCAGTACTTACCCACTCCTGGGGTCATCTCCAAACTGCTTCTGTGGTCTACTGGCCCCATGTTATTCTGTCCCTGCCTGCCTTAAGCAAAGTCTCTGTGTACCGTTGCCCTTTATATCAACTGCTGAGTTTTAAAATTTCTCAACTTGGGTTAATCTCTGCAAGCACTGAAAACCTAGTCCATTGATGTTTCAAGTCATTCACAGTATCGCAGCCGGTGCCATCCTTACACCCCTCATTAGCTTCACGCTGTCCAAACACCTTGTGGCCCAGGGAGTTAACTTTGAAATTCTTCCCACTGCTTTTAGAACATAGAACAGTACAGCAAAGTACAGGCCCTTTGGCCCACAATGTTGTGCTGAACTTTTACCCTAAACCCAAGGTCTATCTAACCTCCACCCCTACCTTATACTATCATCCATGTGCCTGTCTAATAGCCGCTTAAATGCCCCAATGAGGCCGACTCCACTGCCCTCTCCAGCAATGCATTCCATGCCCCTATCACTCTCTGAGTAAAGAACCTACCTCTGACATCTCCCCTATATCTTCTTCCACTCACTTTAAAACTATGCCCCCTCGTAAAAGCTACCTCCACCCTAGGAAAAAGTCTCTGGCTGTCCACTCTATACCTCTGATCATTTTGTACACCTCTATCAAGTCACCTTTCATCCTTCATTGTTCTAAAGAGAAAAGCCCTAGCTCTCTCAACCTTTCCTCGTAAGACCTTCCCTCCATTCCAGGCAACATCCTGGTAAATCTGCTCTGCACCTTTTCCAACGCTTCCACATCTTTCCTGTAATGAGGTGACCAGAACTGCACACGATACTCCAGATGTGGCCGAACCAGGCTTTTGTACAGCTGGAGCATAACTTCACGGCTCTTGAACTCAATCCCTCTATTAATGAAAGCTAACACATCATACACCTTCTTAACAACTCTATCCGCCTGGGTGGCAGCTTTCAGGGAACTGTGAATATGAACCCCAAGATCC
>NC_063359.1:6483294-6546245 GCF_021869965.1 Rhincodon typus
ATACTCCAGATGTGGCCGAACCAGCTGGAGCATAACTTCACGGCTCTTGAACTCAATCCCTCTATTAATGAAAGCTAACACATCATACACCTTCTTAACAACTCTATCCGCCTGGGTGGCAGCTTTCAGGGAACTGTGAATATGAACCCCAAGATCCCTCTGCTCCTCCACACTGCCAAGAATCTTTCCGTTAACCCTGTATTCTGCTTTCAAGTTTGTCCTTCCAAAATGAATCACCTCACACTTTTCAGGGTTAAACTCCATCTGTCACTTCTCAGCCCAGCTCTGCATCCTATCGATGTCCCTTTGTAACCTAGAACAGCCCTCCGCACTGTCCACAACTCGACCCAGCTTCGTATTGTCTGCGAACTTACTAATCCACTCATCCAAATCATTTACAAAAATCAAAAATAGAAGAGGACCCAGAACAGATCCTTGTGGTACACCACTCGTAACTGAGCACCATGTTGAATATTTTCCATCCACTACCACCCTTTGTCTTCTAAGGGTCAGCCAATTCTGAATCCAGTCTGCCACATTTCCCCCTATCCAATGCCTCCTTACTTTCTGCGTGAGCCTACCATGGGGAACCTTATCAAATGCCTTACTTAAATCCATGTATACCACATCTACTGCTCTACCTTCATCCATGTGTTTGGTCACCTCTTCAAAGAATTCAGTAAGGTTTGTGAGGCATGATCTACCCCTCACAAATCCATGCTGACGATCACGAATCAAACTGTGCCTATCCAAGTGATCATAAATCCTATCTCTCAGAGCCCTTTCCAATAATTTGCCCACCACTGACGTAAGACTAACTGGCCTGTAATTTTCAGGGTTATCCCTATTCCCTTTTTTAAACAAGGGAATGACATTTGCCTCTCTCCAATCTTCTGGCACTATACCCGTGGACAGTGAGGACAAAAAGATCATCGCCAAAGGCCCTGCGATCTCTTCCCTCGCTTCCCATAGAATCCTTGCATAAATCCCATCAGGCCCAGGGGACTTATTTATCTTCAAGTTCCTCAAAATTCCTAGTACATCTTCCTTACTAACATCGACCTCCTCTAGCCTACCAGCCTGTTTCACACTGTCCTCCTCTACAACTAGGTCCCTCTCCGTTGTGAATACCGAAGAAAAGTATTCATTAAGGACCTCTCCTATCTATTTAGGCTCCGTACACAAATTCCCTTTACAATCCTTGATTGGCCTTCCCCTTTCTCAGGTTATTCTCATATTCCTCACATACGTGTAAAAAGCGTTGGAGTTTTTCTTGATCCTATCTGCCAAGGTTTTCTCATGCCCCCTTATAGCTCTCCTGAGCCCTTTCTTCAGCTCCTTCCTGGCTAACTTGTATCCCTCGAGAGCCTTTTCCGTTCCTTGTTTCCTAAACCTTACATAAGCATTCTTCTTCCTCTTAACCAGTCGTTCGGCCTTTCTTGAGAACCAAGCCTCCCTCACTCGACCGCATCTTCCCTGCCTGCTAGGGACAAACATATCAAGCGCACACAGTGTGCATTCCTTAAACAATCTCCACATTTCAATAGTGCTCTTCCCTGACAGCATCTGTTCCCATTTTATGTTACCTAGTTCTTGCCTAACAGAACTGTAATTACCCTTCCCCCTATTATAAACCTTACCCTGTTGTATGTACCTATCCTTTTCCATGACTATTGTAAAAGTAACAGAGTTATGATCACTACCGCCAAAATGCTCTCCTACCAACAGGTCTAACATTTGGCCTGGTTCATTGCCAAGCAACAAATCCAAAGTGGCCTCTCCTCATGTTGGTCTATCTACGTACTGTGTCAGGAATCCTTCCTGAATGCACTGGACAAAATCTGCTCCATCTAAACTATTACAACTAAAAAGTTTCCAATCAATATTTGGAAAGTTGAAGTCACCCATGACTACAACCCTGTGACTTCTGCACCTTTCCAGTATCTGCCTCCCAATCCGCTCCTCCACTTCTCTGCAACTATTAGGGGGTCTGTTAAAAAAAAAAACCCCAACAAAGTGACTGCCCCTTTCTTGTTCCTGACCTCAATCCAAACTGACTCTGTTGACGTATCATTCTCAAACTGCCTTTCAGTAGCAGCTATACTAGCCCTGACTAGCAATGCCACTCCCCCGCCTCTTTTACCACCCTCCCTATTTCTTTTAAAGCATCTAAATCCCAGAACTTCCAAAAACCATTCCTGCCCCTTTTTAGATCTCCTCAGTACCTCAGTCCAGACCATCTTAGTGATCTCTCCCTATCCTGGATCCCTGTCTGAAAATAAAATAAAACGTGCATTCCCATAATGCCTTCCATGATTTTTGGGTGTATGAAAATGCTTTACAGGCAGCCAAGTACTTTTTTGAAGTTACTGTGTTACAGACCAGGCCAAACCTCCTTAAAATGTATCAAGGAGACAGCCTAGATTCTAACATTCATCTTATTTAAAGGCAAGTGTAAGAAACTGTGTTCCATTTGCAATTTCATTGGTCAAACTATTAGGCTTTAAGCAAAACACTTTTTATTCTTACACCACAGTTAAAATATAAACAAGAAAAAGAATTTGCATAACATTGACTCTATCAAACTACTGAACAAAATATTATATTACCTAACTATTAGTCTTGAACTGTTCCAATATAGCAGCATCCCACAAAGACACCCTCGACAAAGGAAAATTCAGGAAACCGGATTCACTCGTGTGTTATCTCGAGACCAGGAGAAAAGAAAAACTGAAAGAATGAATCTAGCAGCAGAGAGATAACTCAAGCTTTTCATAGCATCAGAGAGAGAGAGCTGTAACTAACAACTTTAACTCCAAAAACCCCAACTTCAACAGAAAGCAACTCTAAAATCCTGGGTCTGTGTGAGCCTGACTGCATCCACTCATGCTTCCTTTGTCTAATTTTAAACAAAAAAAAACACAAAGCTATTTACTGTGCTTTCTGTGGAACAGACACCTCTGCACCGGATTTACAACATTCCTCTTCAGGAGAAGCAGGACAGAACAAATCCCTCTTAAAGACACTTTTGTTACAACTGTTGTATTGTAGGGAAAGCAGCAGCAAGCCTGTATTCAGTGAACACCCAGAAATGGCAATGAAATAATAACCAGCTAATCTGTATTTTGTGCAGTTGACTGAGGGATAACTATTGACGAGGATGGCTGGGATAACTCTTCTGCTCCTCTTAAAAACAGTGTGTCAAAATATTTTGCATCTACCCATGCAGACAGTTGGTGCCTCAGTTGAAAGTCTCGTCTGAAAGACAGTATCTCTGTTAGAGCAGCATTCCTTCAATACTGCCTTGGATTGTTGGTTTTGTTTTTTTTTGTTCCCAAGCCCTGGAGTGGGATATGAACACCGAATTTTGTGATTCAGAGGCCGGTGTGCTACCAATTGAGCCACAGGTGACACTGTCCTGAATTACTCGTTCCTCTTTCACATCCCATGTTAAAATTTAGCAACTGCATCATTGTTCAGCTCCCGCTAGCTTTTCCAAACCTTGCTATTCAACCAGGCTTCTGGACCCACCATGTTAATTTCTTCCTTTGTCCCTTTTGGCCACACTTTTGGGAGGCTCATTCTTTGGGCCTCAATGTGAAACACACTGACGTGTCTTTCAGTACGTGACAGGGACTGCAAGAGTTCAGATTGTTTTGCGAATTGCAGGGTGTAGCATGGTCAGGATGTCTAACATGCTTCATCATTCTCTACTGAATTTACAATATTCAGTGTGTTTAAAGAGGAAGCTAAAGTACTTCTACTAATGTAAATGGCATTCGTTCAAGAGCTGGAAATATCCAAAACTACTTTAGATATTCTATTGTTCTGCATAAAGCAAACACAGCTTTTAATGGGTGTGTGAATTAAACTGAATCTAGTGGCCTGTTCTTTACCCTTTAGTGGTAATAGACATTAGTGATAATCCCATTACTGATAATACAGGTATGAAGATAATGTTGTTTTGTTCCAGTGAATAGAGAAGGACATGGTCTGAGTCTGCCTCATCTTATTTGAAGTGATTGCTGGGTTGAGACACAAATTGTTTGTTTATTTCCCAGGAGTGGGAACTGTGGCTCATTCTACAAAACTATGCTTTCAGATTTCTGAATTCGGTCGACTTAGAAAATATTTGTTTTCAAGCCATTTAAATTTTCATGACCTATCATGTCAGTACTTGTATTGAATAAAAACAACTTCAGTGCAGAATGGTCACCTAAAAGATTGTTTTAACTCTGGGTCTTCACTGGTAGTACTAACACAACAAATGGTGACTCTCGGAGGGGGATGGGTGCAGGCTGGGTGGCCGATTTCGGAAGTGCAGGTTTATTGAGATTTTTCAGCTCTTAAGGCGCAGATACACCAGCTGCCACTCAGCAGGAGAAAGCTGTGATCGGTTTTTATCCAAATCCCCAGCAGGATCTGGTGCTACTTCATCTACAGCAGGAGGAACTATTACTGTCTCCAATTGACAAGGTCATCAGCGCAACTCAATGATAGTTCTTTGGTGTCTGTTTCTCTCTCTCTCTCTCTCGCGCACGTACACAGACACACACAGACACAGATACATACACACAGCACTCCGGTTCACACGTGCAGGCACGCTGACACAGACAAACATATGTATACAACACATACGTATGCGCACACACAGATATACGCGTTACCTTGTTTCAATGATGACCTATATAAAACAGTTGCGTAGGTGTCCAGGTCCATGGTTCTTACATTCAAAACATCCCATTTCAAATGGATCAGTGATGGCATCCAGCCTTCTGTGTTATAATAAAATATTATGGTCATAATAAGTATCACATGGCAAAGCTGTTTAAACAATGGCTTTAAGAAAACAAGTATTTACTAAGGGCACGGTGGTTCAGTGGTTAGCGCTGCTGCCTCACAGTGCCAGGGACGCATGTTCGATTCCAATCTCGGGCAACTGTCTGTGTGGAGTTTACACATTCTCCCCGTGTCTGCATGGGTTTCCTCTGAGTACTCCAATTTCTTCCCGCAGTCCAAAGATGTGCAGGTTAGGTGGATTGGCCATGCTAAATTGCTCCATAGTGTACAGGGATGTGGAGGCCTGGTGAATTAGCCGTGGGAAATGCAGGGTTACCGTGGATAGGTTGTGTCCAGGTGGGATGCTTTTCAGAGGGCCGGTGTGTACTCCTTGGGCCGAATGGCCTGCTTTCAAGCTGTAGGGATTCTTTGATCTAATGAATTTACTTCTATATGGGTCAGCAAATGCTTTTGCTTGTATAGAGATCTGGCTTTTTCCATATGAACAAAGAAGAGTACAGCACTGAAGCAGGCCCTTCAGCCCACCGAGATTGCACCAACACATGAGGACGGTGTTTTCTTCTTTATGGAAGCTGACATTATTTCAGTAACATGCCGCTAACTTATTAATTCTAGTCCCCAGTTTTTAAAGGATGTACAGCCAGAGTTTATGTAAATGTTGCTGGCAACGTGTCTCAATACCTGGCCTCCAACCCGACTCTTTGGTTGAATATTTTACAAACATTTGTGCCTTTCAGATTTTGAGTATCCAACAACACTCCACCCAGAATCTACCATTGACCGTTCATTCTTCATTTCATATACATCACATTGGTATTTTATTGAGTCACAAGTCTCTTCAAAATGAATAGCACTCATTTTGTTGCTAAGCTGATCCTAGTAACCAGGAGATTTAGATTTACAGCTCAAAAGGTCATAGCTGTGTTGAGCTCATATCCATTCCCAAATGTGAGGAGCAAAACAAATTACAATACCTCAGCACGTAAAATAAATCCAGTTAAATTCTTAATTTGCCATTCTTGACTGTGTATCCTATTAATCAAACAATACTATGTTTGAATCTGCTTACTTCCATTCTAGTCTCCTCCTGTTGTTTCTGCACCTTCACTGCATAGTAAGTTTTGACCATGAGTCCCTTATTTGGTTTATTACTTCAGTCAGGCACACTGATGAAAATTTAGTTGCCCGAGCCCATGAATATAACAGAGCACTGCTCTTTATTAAATTGCATTGGCTGTTTTATGAGCTCGTTCCTTTAACTTATCAAATTAGCTAAGATTGGTATTGTCTTCATTACCAATTGTTGCAGAAGTGGTCATTTCATCTCTGTAAATACTATAATGCTGTCAAAACATTAATAAAAATAATGAACAGTAAAAGACTGAGCACGGACCCCTGGGTTTTAAAAAAGAGACAAACCTTGACTTTACCCATGGCCTGAAATGATGGTTAAGGCAGAAACTCTGATAACATTGAAAGGATGTGTTCTTACGAAGTGTATAGAGCAAGAGTTGGAAAGTGGAAGGGGGTTGGGTGCCTACTTACCTGCTAGCACAGACAAAATGGGTGGAATGGCCTCCCTTGGTGCTGTAAATTAATATAATTAAGACAACACTTGATGCATCTTGATTGAAGTCCAGGGAATTGAGTAGCACCTACATTTTAAAAAAAAATCTGAAACAGTGATGCCATTGAGCATTTTGTAATTCAAGTCTCGTATGTGCACTTGGACTTGCTGTTGTTCATTATTCAATTTCTCCACATTATCTGCACCTTCCTCATTTTTTTTTTACTTAATTTAAATGATTTAACACTTTCACCCTCTTTTAAAGTTTGAAAAGTGCTTGTATTAAAAGAAACGAAAGCTTACTTCTCCAAAAAAAGTCTTTATTCAACTGGTAGGAGTACAGTGCTATCACCCTGCTGTTAACATGCCAGTGCCACCTATTCCCATACTGTAAGCTTTTTCCCCACAATTCTGGCCAGTTTAGTCTTTACTGGCAATTATGCAGGGACCAGAGTCCAGCTGAACTCTTTCAAGTGAGGCTAGAGTGGGCAGTGGCATGTAGAATTTGGTTTCTTGTCAGCTTTGTAACCGCATTCCTAAATGCATTGCACCATGATTAATATAAGTGTGCGATTCACAAGGGAATAATATGGAATTCTGCATTTGATTACTGAAGTACAATGAAACTGAGCAATGAGATAATTTATTTACTTGAGAGCCTCAAATCGGTCACTGATTTAATTTTCACAGTCATAGAATAACTTGATTGTATTAAGATTTGCTAAATATCCTGCCATTTCTTCTTTAGTTATGGCCTCTCCCATTATCTGTGGGCAGGAAGAGGGTGGATGGTCCTGGACCAACAATTGAGTGAGAGGTGTGAGGCACGTGAGGAGCAGACAGTTTGCTTAAGAGGGTAGAGTGCAGAGAGAAAACTCCCCTGCGCTTGTGATTCACATGCACCTTGCACTTTGCTATTTCACCCAGCAGCTCATCTCCAGTCAGGATTTTCCAAGCTGCAGGCAGCTGTCAACTTTAAATCATGTTCCTGATTGCACAGCAGGAGCCTGCTGTAAGCCTTACAGAAGAGCCATAGAGATTTTACAGCATGGAAAGAGACCGTTGAGACCATTGTGGCTCTGCTGGTCATCAAACATTTATCTACTCTAATCCCGTTTTCCAGCACTTGACCCATAGCTTTAAACGCTGTGGTATTTCAAATATTCTGTGGTATTTCAAATATTCATCTAAAAAGTTCTAAAATGTCTTCAGGGTTCCACCTCCATCACCCTTTTTAGGCAGTGTGTTCCAGAAACCCACCAGTCTGGGTGAAAAGGTGTTTTCTCAATTCATACTTAATACCTTAAAACTGTAACCTCTCTACTATTGACATCTACTTTTCTCCTTACCTACCCCGTCTGTACCCTCAGAACTTTGAACACCTACTGCCTCACCCAACCCACCCACCAAGCCTTCACTGCTGTAAGGGAAACAACTCCAGCGGCCCTGGTCTCTCTTCACAGTCGATTCACTCCAGCCCAAGCAACATTCTAGTGAATCTCTTCTCTACCCTTTTTAATGTAATCATATTCTTCTGATAGTGTGATGACCAGAACTGCACAAACTACTCCCAACTGTGGCCGAAATACCGTCATGTACAGCTCCATCATAAGCTCCTTGCTCTTGTGTTCAGTGTCTTGACTAATAAAAGCAAGTTTCTCATCTGTCTTCTTCACTGGCATCCCAATAGAAGACAGAGGGTGGTAGTAGATGGAAAGTCTTCAGCCTGGAGCTCGGTGACCAGTGGTGTGCCGCAGGGATCTGTTCTGGGATCTCTGCTCTTTGTGATCTTTATAAATGACTTGGATGAGGAAGTGGAAGGGTGGGTTAGCAAGTTTGCCGATGACACGAAGGTTAGTGGAGTTGTGGACAGCGTGGAGGGCTGTTGTAGGTTGCAACGGGACATTGACAGGGTGCAGAGCTGGGCAAAGAAGTGGCAGATGGAATTCAACCCAGAAAAGTGTGAAGTGATTCATTTTGGAAGGTCGAATTTGAATGCAGGATACAGGGTTAATGGCAGGATTCTCGGCAGTGTGGAGGAACAGAGGGATCTTGGGGTCCACGCCAATAGATCCCTCAAAGTTGCTACCCAAGTTGATTGGGTTGTAAAGAAGGCGTATGGTGTGCTGGCTTTCATTGGCAGGGGAATTGAGTTCAGGAGCTGTGAGGTTATGCTGCAGCTCTATAAAACTCTGGTTAGACCACACTTGGAATATTGTGTTCAGTTCTGGTCACCTCGCTATAGGAAAGATGTGGAAGCTTTAGAGAGGGTGCAGAGGAGATTTACCAGGATGCTGCCTAGACTGGAGGGCAGGTCTTATGAGGAAAGGTTGAGGGAGCTAGGGCTTTTTTCATTGGAGTGAAGAAGGATGAGAGGTGACTTGATAGAGGTTTACAAGATGATGGGAGGCAGAGATAAAGTAGATAGTCCGAGACTTTTTCCCAGGGCGGAAATGACAATTATGAGGGGGCATAATTTTAAGGTGATTGGAGGAAGGTATAGGGGAGATATCAGAGGTAGGTTCTTCACAGAGAGAGTGCTGTGTGTGTGGAATGTGCTGCTGGCAGTGTTAGTGGACTCGGATACTTTAGAGACTTCTAAGTGACTCTTGGATAGGCAAATGGAGGATAGTAAAATGTAGGGTATGCAGAGTAGATTGATCTTAGTAGGATAAAAGGTCAGCACAACATTGTGAGCCGAAGAGCCTGTACTGTTCTATGTTCTATATTCTATGTTCACCACTTTATCTACCTGTCCTGCTGCCTTCAAGGATCTTTGGACATAAACACCAAGGTCTGTCTGACTTACTGTACTTCCCAAGGTTCCACCATTTATCATGTACTCCCTTGTCTTGTTAGTCTTCCCAAAATGCACCACCTCATACTTTTCAGGATTAAATTCCATTTGCTACTGTTTAGCCCATCTGCTCCATCCTGTAGCCTAAGGCTTTCATCTTCACTATTTACCATACAATAATTTTTGTGTTAACTGCATACTTACTGGTCATACCTCCTACATTCATGTCTCGACGTTAACGTACGCACCAGGCAGCAAATGACTTAGCACTGAACACTTTGACATGCCCCTAGACACAGCAGTCCAGTACACAAAAACACCCTTGGACCACCACCTTCTGTTTCCTGCCACTGAGCCAATTCAGGATCCAAATTACTTAGATCTCATGTGATCTTGGCTTCCTAACTAGTCTATGACGCAAGACCTGGTCAAGAGCCTTACTGAAGTCCATATGGACTGCATCAACTGCACTACCCTCATCTACACACCTAGTCACTCCTCAAACAACTCAGATTTGTTCAACACGATTTCCCTCTTACAATGAGGTAATCTGTCGCTGTAGGGTAGAGCTCTGACCTGCCCCACATCCACAAAACTGAGGTAACTGCTTTAGCAGTAACCTGGAGCTGTCTTAGCCTTTATTGTTAAGCCCACCCACCACCCACCATTCCTACTCCTCTCCCAACTGCTGGGTCATTTACATTTCACCTCAAAAACGGAGTCAGAGGAACTTTTTATGTCACCCTGCCTACCTTCTGCATGATTAGATCATTGCTGAATGTAAGGCACACTTGGACGCTTTAGCTTATACAACAGCAAAAATTCACATTTGTATAGCCTCTTTAACATGGGTAAACATTCGAAGATGCTTCACAAAGGAAATATTATGAAACAAAGCTTAGAATTCACAGAGATGGGGCAGATGCTTTAAATCTGGCCGATATTAATTGCTCCATAATTTTGATATTAAATGTCAATTTCCTTGTTTTTTTTTCTGATGGTAATGCACAGTAGGCCGTGATGGTACCTGCGTTGATAACCTGTCAATGTTATTTCCCTTGTTCTTTTTAAGAGCCCAGATGGTACAAGTCAGCATCTGTCTGATTATTGGGCCTCAATGTCCCAGCCCGTCCTCACAGAATCAGAGAACTGTCACAGCACTGTAAGAGGCCGTTCAACCTATTGTGACTGCTCTGCTGTCTGACCATTTTGATGGGACGTTTATTCCCCATAATTGTGCACACTCATGGTTATTTAAATAGAAACAATGCTGTCTCGAATGTCTCAGTTGAAGCTGCCTTTGGCACATTTCCAGTCAGTGCATTCTATCGCCTAACTACTCACTGCGTGAGAGTCTTTTTTTTTCTCAACTTACATTTGCTTCCTAACACCTTAAAACTGTGCCCTCTGGTTCTTCATCCTTTTACAATGCTGTCATTACTTCTCATTTATACTCCTCGCTGAGGGTCACTGAATAATCTGATGAAGGATAATTGAAATATGGAACTCTATATTGCAAAAGGCTGTAGATTTGGGGACAATTTAGATAAATGCAAGGTGTTGCATTTTGGGAGGTCAAACCAGGGCAGAGTCAATGGTAATGCCCTGGGGTGTGTTACAGAACAAAGAGATCTCAGGGTACAGGTTCATAGCTCCATGAAAGTAGAGTCACAGGTGGACAGGGTGGTGAAGAAGGCTTTTAGCATGCTTGCTTTCAATGTTCAGAGTGCTGAGTACAGGAGTTGGGATGTCTTGTTGCAGCTGTACAAGATGTTGGTGAGGCCACATTTGGAGTACTGTGCACAATTCTGGTTACCCTACTATAGAAAGGATATTATTAAAGTAGAAAGAGTGCAGAAAAGATTTACTCAGATGCTACCTGGACTGGAAAGTTTGAGTTATAAGGAGAGCTTGGATAGGATAGGCTGCAACTTCTTTCCCTGGAGCATAGGAGACTGAGAGGTCCTTATAGATGTCTATAAAACCAAGAAAGGCATAGATAATGTAGATAGTCAACAGTTTTTCCCCATGATAGGGGAGTCTAAAACTAGAAGGCATTTAAGGTGAGAGGGGAGAGATACAAAATTGACTAAAGGGGCAAATTTTTTCACACAGAGGGTGGTGAGTGTCTGGAACAGATTAAGGATAGCAGGTCAGGATTGAAGAAAATCTGAATAAGAGACAATAGGAGCTAAGTGTGAGAAAATGGGTTAGCTGTACTGAATGCAACCCATATAATGTGAATAATGTGAATGTTCTGAGGAAGAGTCACAGGACCCGAAATGTTAACTCTGTTTTCTCCTTCACAGTTGCTGCCAAATCTGCTGACCTTTTCCAGCAACTTTGTTTTTGTTCCATATAATGTGATAATGGGCCTAGCAGTGCATGGGAATGGGTGACTGAGACTGGGTACAGTGATAGGTATCAAAACACGGAAGAATGGAATCAGGCTCTAAAGTTATTTCTTCCTACCTTTACTTTAAGTTTTGCTCATCCTCACTTTGAACAACTTCTCCTTTAACTTCTCTTGCTTCTTTCAGGTTAAGGGGGTGACCACAGTACCCACGTGGGCCTCAGTTATGCCTGTCTCTTTGTGGGGTACGTGGAACATTCCTTGTTCCAGTCCTACTCCAGCCTCCACCCCAACTCTTTCTCCAGTATGTTGATGATATCATGGGTGCTGCTTCCCTGTCTTCTTTGGAATTGGAAAAAATTGAACAATTTTGCCTCTAATTTCCACCCCACCCTCACCTTTATCTGGTTCATCTCCAACTCCTCCCTACCATTCCTTGACATCTGTTTCCATTTCTGGGGATAGGCTTGCCACCAATATCCATCACAAACCAACAGACTCCCCCAGTTACCTTGACTGTACATCCTGACACCCTGCTTCCTGTAAGGACACCATCCCATTCTCCTAGATTCACCATCGACAGATGACTGTTCGGAGGACACCACCTTCCAAGTGGCGGGGGTGTGGGTGGGAGTCGTCCGAAATGGCCACCATTTTCCTCAGCTGAGGACTCCCCACCATCACAGTTGACAGGGCCCTCAGCCATGTCTGACCCATTTCCTGTACTTCAGCCTTACCCCTTCCCTCCCTTCTTCCTGCAACAATGGTGTGGTCCCCCAGGGCCTCACTCACCACCTCACCAATCCACTGGTTCTCCTTTGTCTACAGCACAAGTTACTTCTTTAAAAACTCCAAGAACTAGTTAAACATAATTTCCTTTCGACAAAACTATGTTAGATCTGCCTGAATACCTCGATTGTGCCTTATTGAAGCCGACGTGTTGAAGTTTTGATTGGTAAGTACCAAGCCTGATTATTTGTTGCAATCCGGTTGGTTGTTGCTTCCATTTGCTAGGATTTGTTCATTAGGAAGTCCGCAGCAATGCTAATGTTTTCCCTTAAACATGGCTTGTTTAGTGCACTTTGTGGTACATTCTAGATTGCTGTGTGGCCAAGTACCCACACCACTGAGAGAGAACATTGGTTAGTGATGTGAACACACACAAGGCATGTTTCTGGCATTAGCCAATTTATAAGCCTCAACAATACCTCACTTGGTGGCAGCTTTCACTTTTCCAATGCTATTCCAGCCCTACTGAACACTCTTATGTGTATATCCTACCATCCCCCACCCCCCACCAATCAAAATTGGTTCTTCAAATGCCCTAATTTTTATCCTAGTTTTTAAACTAGAGAAGTGATAGTGATCATTTCTCTGAACTGGTTATCAGTATTCCTACGGTGTTCTTCTGAGGGTGTGGATTTGATTCTTCCCATGACCAGTAGAAAGATTTGATGTCAATAAAACCTGGAATTAAAATCTAGTCTGATGGTAACCTTGTCATAATAGTCCATCTGGTTCACTAATGTTCTTTAGAGAAGGAAGCCTGCTCCTCTTCTATGGTCTGACCTAATTGTGGCTCCAGACCAACAGCAGTGTGGTTGAATTTTCATTGCTCTCTGAAATGACCTTGCAAACTACACAGTTCAAAGGCAATTGAGAAAGGAAATGTCTGTTTTATCAGTGACAGCCACACCTAATGCAAGATTAAAAATCTCTTCATAATCTCTCATCCCTGCCCGTGTCTAACCTTGTCCAACCCTACAATCCTTCCCCTAATGTTCATCTCACAATGGTGCCTTCTGCCTTACTCTTTTTCCAGTCTATCGTTTGTGTACATGCCTGAGCTACCCATGTCTTCTGCTCTTGATTTCCTCCCTTGACACTTCTGTCTCTTTCCTCTCTTTAAGATCCTTCAGCCAAGAATTTGGCCCCTCATCCATTTCTTTGGCTTAGCCTTCATCTGTTAGACAGTGTTTCTGTGGATCACCTTCTTTAGGGCAACAGGGTTTAGAGGACAGTTTTCTGAATAGGCAACTTGTGGTTATCATGCAGAATTGTTTATATGTGCATATGCTTATGAACAACAATCTAATTGAGCTCTTAAAATGATGTATTCAATGAGTAATAGATTTATGAGTGTGATTACAAAGCAGTAATCAGTACATAGTCTTGGATCAAGGTACAGTTTACAACTTGCCCATCAAATTCAGACATGAGTTCACTTTTAACGTCACTGCTGTTTGTATAATGTAAATATTATGGGATGTATATCAGACTGAGATTGACACTGACTGTCTGCATGTTATATTTCACTAATGATGGACTTGCCGAAGAATTAGTGATTTCAACGTAATTATGATGAACATATTCCACATTCATTTGCAGTTATTTCACATTGAATTGCATTATATAGCTTGTGTCCAATTTTGTTAGATCCAGCTGCGCATACTCTGAATTTCATGTATAACATAAAATTCAAGCAAAACTCCAGTTGATTTCACTGATGCAAGCAATTAGGATGACAGTAATGAGTTGGTTTGAAGTTATTAACTCTTTAAAGTACCAAAAATGAAGCTGTTACCCTGAGAGCCATCCGTTTCTCTTCATCTTTACTTCTCTCCCAACACTGCTTCCTAATATGAGAGAAGAACTGTACCAGGGTTTTCAATGCTAAGCTGAAACCAAGTTTGTAAATATGTGGAACTGGCTTACAGTAGCTTCCCCCCGAGCTGCTTATCCTTTCCCTTCTTTCTACCAATGTGGTGAAGCACATTCATCCAGGTCAGTGTCTTTCATGGCAAGATTGAGAGTTATGTTAGGAGCCATCAACAAAAATCCTGTTCTTCCATCCCTATAGCATGGGACTTTGGCTGATACCATTTATGTCACAATTCAGATTGTATCTGCATGCAGCAAGGTTTCAAATCCCTGCATTAGGTTTGACTGGACAAGCTGGTTATTGCTGAGTTTTCCCAGCAATTTCTGTGTTTGCTATAATCAGCTCTGAAGAAGGGTCTCTGGACCTGAAAACTGCGTTTTCTCCACAGATGCTGTCAGACCTATTGAATTTTCCCAGCAATTTCTGTTCTTATTGTTGTTGAAGGTGTTTGTCTTATTGCTAGATATAGCCGATAGAAACTACTGTTTTCAAAGCACCTTTTAGAATGTGGACAAGACAGAATGATGCAAGCTCCCTCAATGTATGAAGAAAAGAAAGACTTTCATTTAGGAAGTGCCTTTCTCAATCTCAGGACTGCACTTTTGCAGGGCAGTCATCATTGTATTGTAGGAAACATGGCACCCAATTTGCTCCCAAAATACTGCAATGTGATGATGACCAGGCAGTCTGTTTTGTGATGTCAATTGAAAGATTAAATGATTGGTCTGTATTCCTGGAAATTGCCCAACTCATCTAATGGAATTATGCCTTGTGAGCTTTTGTGTCCACCTGAGAGGTTCAATACAGTCTAGGTTTATCATCTCCTCTCAAAGGGGCATCTCTGACAGTGCGGCACTCCCTCTGTATTTATGGCTTCAAGGCTTCAGGTGGAATTCTACCAACTACTGAGGCTTTGAAGATCTGCATTTGGTTGATACTGGTCACTATCTCCTCTGGAATTGTGCTGTCACTGATTTCTTCTTTGACAGGCAGTTATTGGACGTGGTTGATGGTAATATCATGCTCAGTGACCTGGTGCTCAAGAGTGTTTCAAAGTGTTCCAACCAGTACTTCAGGACTTAATCCTTGTTGGTGTGTTGTGTCTTGCCATCAGGGAGTTCTAACTTTGAGATGCTGTTCCATAGACAGATTTTACCACTTGATAGAATTTCCTTATGCCACTAGCATCATGCTTGTATACACATATGAAAAGATTCAAGAATGCTTCTTCCCTGCTGTTATCAGACTCTTGAACAGACTTCTCAAATGTTAATTCTGATCTCTCTCTCTGAACCTTCTCTGTGGCTATAACACTGTGCTCTGCACTCTGTTCTGCTATGCTGATGTGCTTTGTATGGTATGATCTGCCTGGATAGCATGCAAACCAATACTTTTCACTGTATCTTGGTACATGTGACCATCAATCAATCAGGATTACCCTGTTTTTTACCTGCAGTATGTACAGATGATGTGAACCCACCAAATATGTCGAATCACCAGAGCCCCAGAGCAGCGAATCATTGCATTGTGCTCAATGTGTGACTGACATAATTAACTATTCATAGAACAGAGGTCAATATTGATGAGCATTGTGAAAATTCATCAAAAGCTTGTGTATTTTCACGGTGAATAATTTTGTCAAATAGTTAATTCAGGTGCCATCGATTGTTTTTCAGGTTTTCCGCCTTTGCTTTGGGTCATATCCTTCTACTGTGGACAGTGGGCTGGATAGTGAAAATTGGGATGCATTCAATGCTGGAGAGAAACTATTACAGATTGAGGTAAGGAGGACTTCAGGTGGCATTCTTGGGCATATCAGTGGGAGTATGAAGGTAATTTCCTCCCCTGTTCGAAGTTGCAGATTTTAGAGATACTAAGGAATATGAAACAGCAATTTGAAGCCACGTCTGTCCTGCTGCTTGAAGATTTACATACTGCTTGATGTAAATATTACAAAGTCCCTCGTGGTTTTGTGTGGCAGTCAGTGACATGATATTTGTGACTGATATTTGAGGTAATGAGTTGTACAGTACTTCCAGTTGAGGTGTTTACTATGAGAAGTATACGTGGGAGGGTCAGTGGAAAGGAGATGAGCAAACTGTGTCACTTGTAAGATAACCAAACCTGAACGTGTGAAGTTAGTAACTGAACTGTCCAGTTTTGGATTATATTAGTTTGTAGCACTAAAGAAGTTGTGATGTAAACTCTCACTGTCTTTTCATGAAGCATCCTCATTGTCTGAAAAGACATGCACAGAAAAGACAATAAATATTCAGCTTGTCTGGCAGCATCTATGGAGAGAGAAACAGATAATATTTTGAATCTGCCTTGTGCTGTTGAAAAATAAAAAAAGTAAAGGTAAGGGATAGGGCAGAGCAGAGGTGAGATTAAATAATAAATGTTCTTCTTCCATTTTCACACAAAATCCATTGCATTTCTACCATTCTTCAGTTCTGAAAAAGAGTCATAGAGTCATACAGCACAGAAACAGACCTTTTGGTATCCAGCCAATCCATACTGAACTTAATCACAAATTAAACAACTCCCATCTGCCTGTGCTTAGCCCATATCCCTCTAAACATTTCTTATTCATGAAATTATCCAAATGTCTTTTAAATGTTGTGACTGGACTCGCATCCATCATTTCCTCTAGAAGTTCATTCCACACATGAACCACTCTCGGTGTAACAAAAAAATGCCCCTCAAGTCTTTTTAAAATCTTCTCTCACCTTAAAAATATGCCCCCAGTGTTGAAATCCCCCACACTAGAGAAAAGACACCTGTCATTCACCTTATCTATACCCCTCATAATTTTATAAACCTTTGATTAAACCTCTGTTTCTTTCTCCACAGATATTGCCAAACTCGCTCAGTATTTCCACCACTTTCTGTTTTTTATTTCGGATTTCCAGCATCTGCAGTATCTTGCTTTTATCTCATTGACTGAGGGCTGTTGATCATGATTTGGGCTATATATCATTATTGGGCTCATTCAGGAGTCAGGCCCCAATCATTTGGTAAGAGGTTTGAACCCCATTGTTCTGCATCACACTGTGGCCATTTTGCCAACTGACCTATTTGATCCCTGTCAACAGATTACCCACTGGGTTTAGCGGAACTGTGTAATGTGGCAACAAACTTTCATAGTTGTCAGCTGACATCGATGCACCAGTGAATTTCTCCAACACCATCTCCTTCATGTGGGGAATACAAATTCAAAGCAACAGAAATGATATGATAGAATTGTTTAAAGTTAAGAAAGGGTTGCACGGAGTAAATAGAAACAGACTGTTTTCAATGATGATAGAGCCTAGAATGATAGGACATAGATTTAATTTGAGAAAATCACAGTGTAACATATTAAAATCTCTGTAGAAAGGATGGGAATCCAGGCTAATAGTTAATTTTCTGTGTGCGAGAGGCTGACTGGCAGCCATTAACATTTCTCGCATTGCTGAGAGTGTTGTGCTCGCACTAGTGATGACAAGACTTAACCTTCTGCAACATGTTTATCGAGCAAATAATCAGCAAGATCAGGAAGTTTATTTGCAAAAAGGGAAACTGCGTGCATGATGCAGTTTAAAAAAAGAACTAATAGTGGAGTGATGAAATGTTACACTTTCATTTCTAATCATTCATCTGCTTCTCACCTGAACCTGTTGGACCATTTGCACATAAATTACAGCGAGTGCTGTTGGCCTTAGCATTAAATGAACATCAAATTGTGGCCCAATTTGGACCCTTTTTATCTGCTGTTAGTTTGCTGACTGCCAGTTTAGTATTGGCAGATTTATTTCATGATTTGAAGAAAGTGTTCTTCCCCAGAAGAAAGGTGTGTACACAAGAAGTTAAACCTTGGAGTTTGTTCCTTTGTTTTGCTGGATATCTTTGACAATAGGTCTTGAAACGCCTGTAAGTAAAACTTATCTATTTTTCTCAGCTGTTCAGTAATTCAGTAGCAATTTGTAAGATGTTGAGTTTTCTGCATACATTTACTTCTTAATACATTCAAATAAAAGTCATGCAAGACAAGGCTGCGCAGATGAAATAAACTTTCTGAGCATATTTGATCATGACTGCAAGCATCTCACATATGGTGTTGGCAGGGCTGGAGAGTGGAATGTTATTGCAAATTTTTGCACCAAATATGAAGGAGCATTTACCATTTTACTTACCATTCCTAGCGTCAGCCCTGACTTGAGCAGCTATGCTAAAGGTGAGGTGAAGGAAGCATAGAGGCTGTATTCAGAGCACTGAGATGCAAAGTGATTGGAGCAGAACTTCCATCAGCTGGTGGCAATGATGAGGGAGGCAACTGAGCAAGGTAGCTTGAAAAGTTGGGTGGTCAGAATGGAAAGGTGTCTTTGTGGGAGCAAGGCCTTGTAGTGGGAGAAGGATCAGACGGACAGTCAGATGCAAAACACAGGCTTAATCCTAGTAAATGCCCTTACATTTACAGCATGAGTGAGCCGGATGGTAGTACTATGACTGAGACTATCTTCCATTTCTAGATTTATTTATTAAATTCAAACTCCATTGGCTGTTGTAGTGGGAATTGAACCCATGACCCAATGCTTGTCGTTCTGGTGCAGAGGCATTACCAGCACCATCTTCCCCTAAAGTGTAGCACATTCATCATGGTAAAATATCCTGAAGTAGGTAATGAAACAGTATGAACACCGCTGAATGAAAGGGGATATGTTAGCTACGGTGAGCAAAACCTTGGCTAAAGAGGAGAGTAATGGTAAGAGAGGAGGAAGAAATTCCAGAACACAGCTCGATACAGATGTAGACACAGTTACCATTGTGAGGGTGAAGGATGTCATGGAGATACAAGAAGCCAGCACTGGAGGATCCGCACCTTTCTGAGGGCTGATTGTTGAGAGGATGTCATACAGGAAAGAGAGGTACAAAGTGACAGAAGGATTTGAACACAAGGATGTGAACCTCAAACCTGAGGCATCCTTGGACCTGGAGTGAAAGTAGGTGAATGAGACTTGGAATAATTTAGGATAACAAAGCATTGGGTGTGAAATAGGAACATGAGAGCAACAACCTAAGAACTGAATTCAACCGCGGCAGCGCCTTTTCACTCTGAGGATGGGATTTAGGTCCGGGACGGCCCATCATAGGGTCTTTTAGATCTTTTCCATTATCTACAAACAACTTCGTGTGTATTGGTTATGTTTCTTCCAGCATTGCAGAATGCTGTCTTCAGTATAAATTAATACAGAGTTCACATCACTTGCACTGTTACAGATTTACCATCATTTGAAGCATTACTGCAGTAGTGACTTGTAGCATATGAAGAAAATGAATTATAGCTGGAATGATATAATCCTCCCAAGTACTTTGCCAGTGTGTGCTTTTCTTCATATCTTAACTTGACGGTATGACACTGTCCGCCATTAGCTCACCAAATCAATTCTCTTGTGGTAAAGGTTATCAACACAAATGAAGCATTTCTCTACATTGTGTTTAGAAATTCTATGAAAACTCGTTCAAAAAATTGATCCGAAGCACATTTTAATGTGGTATTTATTTTGAACACTGTTGATATTATAAGTGATTTGGACAATTACAATATCTTCATTTTGTCAACTGCGACTGAACAGCTTGTGGCGTCCTTGCAGTTTTGGTGGTCACTCTATTGCCCTGGAAACTGCATGTAGAATGAAACTGATTCCCCGTTCTGATGGCTGTACTGACAGGTTCATTGGAAGGAGGGTGTATTTTTTGTTGCAATGGGGATTATAATTCCTCGTCCTTGACTATGTCATTTTATGATTGTCAGGAAGTGATGATTTCAGTGAGTTACCTCTAAACGCACACGTGTTGCAGCTTTCTGCACAAGATATTTATGTTTCTGAGTGAAACATTGTAAATGTGTCACCCAAGGAGCTGCACAGAACAGCAAGTTTGGTCCTTGATGTGTTTTGAGTTTCCTGACCTAACCTGAGGGGACAGTTGGGTTGCTGACAGGTAAAAGTCCCTGTGCAGACAAAGTTCCATCTTCACACTGCAGGTTTCTTCTCTGTATGGCATTAGCATTGTATTAAACGGGACAGATTCAAATCAAATCTTACATCCTTCAAGCCACCACAGTCTGTATTCTCATGGCCTAGCGTATGCCTAACTCAGTTATTATCAAGCCAAGGGACCAACTTTGGTTCAATGAGGTGTATAGGAGAACATTGCAAGAGCAGCACCATGCATGTCTGTAATTGAGGTACTAACCTGGCAAAGCTGCAACATGGGACATACCTGCATACTAAGCAACAGAAGCAGCATGATGGAGATGAAGCTAAACAATCCCACAACCAACAGATCAAATCTAAGCTCTGCAGTCCTGCCACAGTCAGTTGTTAATTTTTTTTTTTAATTCACTTGTGGGACATGGCCAGCATTAACTGCCTGTCCATAGCTGCCCTTGAACTGAGTGGCTTGCTAGGCCGTTGAGAGTCAACCAAGTTGCTGTGTGTCTGGAGTCACATGTAGGCAAGACGAGGCGAGGATGGCAAAATGCAAGTTTGACCATCTGCCACAGTGGGATTTGAACCCAGGTCCACAGAACATTAGCTGAATTTTTGGATAAATAGTCCAGAGATAACACCAGTAGGCTGTCACCTCCCCAACAAAGGAAGGAGAGAGTTCACAGCATCCCAAAGCCGTTGACCCCTAACTGTCTCCTGGGCAATTAGGGATGGCTACTAAATGCTGGTCCATGTCTTGTGAATGAATATTTTAAAAAATTATGAACAATGGAGAATAGGCTGAACTGGTTGCAACTACCTTCAGCCAGAAGTGTTGAGTGGATGATGCATTTCAGACTCCGACGTTTTCAGCATCACAGATGCCAGTCTTCAGTCAAGTCAATTAGTCCTCCACGTGATATCAAGATAAAGCTGAGTGCACTGGATAAGGCGAAGGCTGTGTGTGTTAAGAACAGCATGACTGTGGTATTTTCTGAAGAAGGGTCTAGACCCGAAACGTCAGCCTTCCTGTTCCTCTGATGCTGCCTGGCCTGCTGTGTTCATCCAGGTCTACACCTTGTTATCTCAGATTCTCCAGCATCGGCAGTTCCTACTGTCTCTGACTGTGGTATTCAAGTCTTGTCCTTTAGAACTAGCTGCATCTCCAGTCAGATTGCTCCAATTAAACACTGACATCCACCTAGCAACGTGGAAAATAACCCAGCTATACACAAGAAGAGCAGGATAAATCCAGTCCAGCCAATTTCTGTCCCATCCATCTGCTCTCAATCAAAGGCAAAGTAATGGACTCTGTCATTGATAGTGCTATTAAGTGCCACTGACTCATTGATAATTTGCTCATTGACCCTTCAGTTTGGCCTCTGCCAGGGCCACTCAGCTCCTGACCTCATTACAGCCTTGGTTCAAACATGGACAAAAAAGCTCAATTCCAGAGGTGATGTGAGAGTTACAGTCCCTGGCGTCAAGGCTTTCATTTGACCAAGGGCAGCATCAAGCAGCCCGAGTAAAACTGGAGTCAGTGGGAATCAGGAGGAAAAGTCTTTTCTGGTTGGAGTCATACCTGACACATAGGAAGCTGATTGTGGTTGTTGGAGGTCAGTCATCTCAGCTCCACGACATGGAGGTGTACCTCAGAGTAGTGTGCTAGCTCCAAGCATCTTTAATGACCTTCTCTCTAAAGTCCAAAAGCAGGGATTTTTCGCTGGTGTTGGACAGTGTTCGATACCATTTGTAACTTCTCACATATTGAAGCATTCCGTTTCCACAACCAGCAAAACCTTGACAACATTTCAGCTTGAGACGATAAGAACAAGTAAGATTCACACCCTGCAGGTGCTGGATAATGACCATCTCCTCCTATAAGATGTAGGAGCAGATAGAGTTGTACAGCATGAAAACAAATCCTTTGGTCCAACTCGTCCATGCCAATGTAGACCATTCAGCCCATTGAGTCTGCTCTGCCAGTCAATGAGATCATGGCTATTCTGATAATCCTTGCCTCCACTTTCCTGCCTTTTCTCCACAACACTTGACTCCCTTATTGATTAAAAATCTGTCTCTCAGTCTCGAATATACTGAACAACCCAATCGATACAGCCCTCTGTGGTAAAGAATTCCACAGATTCACTATCCTCCGAGAAGTTCCTCCTCATCTATAGATGATTTTCTATACTTAGATCTGCATAATCTATACCACAGAGAGTCAGGTTCTTGTTGAGACAGATATTTTGAAATGCATTAACGGCACTGTTTACACTGCTACAATATCACAGACTTGCACATAGTCTGTTTTCTGTTCTTACTGATGTTACTGTTACATACCCATTGCTGACCGACTGCAGACTCTCGACTGAGTTCATTATACACAGAGAGTCACTGAAGGTGTGACAGGAGCTTTGATATCATACATGATGTCACAACATGTGACTTTAACTGTCTGAAATGTACAGGCCTGTCTGGCTTGGAATCAATATCATTAATACAATTAAGGGAAGAGGTCAGAACGTTGGAAATGTCAAGTTTCATAGTACAGTACATTTACTGCTTTATCCTCAAGCCTCCTGAGACACACCCTCAAAGAAATCCATCAAATTCAATTGACCTGATTGCTACTTTATGAACTTGTTTTTACCATTTACCATTTATCACTGTTAAGCACGTTAAGGTCAGATGTGTAACTGCTTAGATCAGGCTTGATGTTAATATAAACTGGATTATTTCTGAACAACCTGTACAGAGATATTATTTATACCTTCTGGAACAAGTGAGATTTAAACTGGGCCTCCTGGCTCGGGGATAGGAACATACGACTTTACCACAAGATGCTTAGACTATCCACTATGAAAAGTGATGGCATCAGTGTGGCAGCAGTAACAGCAGGTTGTGTTACACTTCACCTTCTTCATTAATTACATTCAGTGGCAAGGCAGTTCAACATGTAGCTGTTCAGAGGCTTGTCACCCAAGCACTTAAACATAACATGTCACTGCTTATTTCAAATTTATGGGCAGTGTTAAGTTAATATCATATTTCAAATAATCATGAAAATAAATTACGATTAACAAGAAATTAGCCACTTGACCTTTACTAAGTCTTAATTTGTTTTTGCTGAGAACAAGAGGGGAAAAAATGAAAGATTTATTTAAGGATCCTGAATTTCATACTGTAGTAAAATTTAAATAATGTGGTTCAAAGTCATACTGCACCTAAATTTTAATTGGCATTTTGAGTGTGTGGTGTAACCAGTTCTTCCAATAATGATATTCATGACAGTGGAATAAAAGTGGTAGGAGCTCTAAGTGAAGCTGTAAATCAATCACTGCTCTTCCAATCTAGAGTCTGGATTAATGTTTAGGAAATGGAGAATTCCTGTTCCATGTCTGTACATAAAGATCCCATCTGAAACGAAGGCGTCGTCCTATGACGAGAGGTTAAGTAAATTGAGCTGATGTTCTTTGGAGCTCAGCAAAATGAGAGATGACCTCATTGAGTTGCACAAGATTCTGGCTTGAAAGGGTAGACACTGAGAGATTGTCCCTTGTGTTATAGATTCCCTGACCTGCAGAAACAGTGTTTCAGGATAAGGGACTGATCAACCAGGGTTGAGATAAGGAGAAATTGCTTCACGCAAAGTGTTGTGAATCTTTGGAGTTCTCTCCCCCAGAGTGTTATGAATGCTCCATCATTAAATGTGTGGGATGGATTGCTTTTTAGTGCCTCAGAGAATCGAGCTATATCGGACCCAATAAGCCTGCTAAACCATCTAATATGATCAAAGCTAATTTTGGGCTTCAACTCCACTTTCTGCATACCAATGCCTAATCTCAACTGTGCCAACTAGAAACCAAATGGAAGCCAAGTACTTCCCCAGGCAACAGAAGGTTAAACTACAGATCGGCCATTGTATTAATGAATTATCAGTACAACTACACAAGCCATTGAGTTGGAGGCAGTGTGGGATTTATAGCCTGACTTGCAGTAAAAGGTCTTTTTCACTGTAAAATTGTTGCATGATGTAAGTTATGTTAATATTGGGCTCACACTCAGTCGACTGAAAAGCTTCATTCTATGTCACACCATGCAGCGTAGATGGGGGCCATATAACCCTTTGTGCCTCTGTCAGATCTTTGTAAGTTCTACTTAATTAACCTGGTCTAATGACAACTCATATCTAATGAGTTACTATTGGCCTTTTCAAATTTAATCCCCATTCTTAAGAAGGTGAGTTATTTTTACTTGCACTGTGAAAAACAGTTGATGCATTGGGTCAATAGCCTTTTAATAGAACTGAAAGATATCAGCACTGATCGACATTGAAGCAAGTATAGAGATTGGGAGAAGGGCATCTAAGAGGAGGATGTGTGGGCAGGTGTTTGAGGTGAGGCCTCCTACTGGTACATTTCCTGCTGTGAACTTGTGCAAAAGCTATTCAACTCTTCAAATCTTCCTTATTCTGTTGAAAGTTTATAAACCTGATTCGTTAATTCTGTTTCTGTCTCCACGGATACAACCTCACCTGCAAAGTATTTCTAGAATTTTATACTATTGTTTCCAAATTGTTTTTTGCATTATTTTTGATGTGGACATTATTTACCTTTATGTGAAAATATTTGACCTGGTTGTGGTGGTGACAGGGGTGGAACAGGAGTTATGGAGGCTTTCTTTGAACATGCTGTGGAGTTTTACCCCAAGGTGTTAGTGAGTATTTTTTAAATAGGATTGGCAGCCAGAAAGCCAGTAGGCCTGTCCTTTAGGTGAGGAAGGCTCAGGAAAAAGACTGGAACCTAACAGCGGGTAGGTTTGTTAGATTTTTGGGGTAAGTGGTCAGGTGGGATATTTAATGGGTACAGATGATGTGACAAAGGGTCGGGGAGAGCTGGAGATTGTAGGGTAGATTGGGACATGTGAAAATAGACACTGAAGGAGAGTGCCTGGTGATTTTTGGAAGGGATGGGAGTGTTCTAGGAAAGTGCAGAGGGATACGGGGGGGGTGGGGGAGGGTGAGGATATGGGGCTGTGCGCTCATTACAGGCTTAGTTTACTGGACTTGGAGGAAGCACTCATTGTTCTCCTGATCCTTAAGCAGTGCTTTAGAGACAGTTATCCGAAGGGGATGATCTTTCTTGTGGGTTTTACCTGACAGGTTTCCCAAGTTGGTGAGGGAAATCTGGCTAGCATGGGTTGAACAGAGATTCCCTGTTAAAATGAAGACAGACAACCTTTACAATGTTTCAACAGCTCCCTGGGGTTAGATAGGTCTCTATCTTGCACCCCTCCAGCTCTTCATTCTGTGTCTGTTAGAAGTGGACTAAACCCAAACTCACTCATTTTCCAATGGAGTTGATATTAGCATTCTAACTGCATGTCCATGGTGATGTAACTGCTTTCTTTCTGTATGCCTGCTGTTGTTTGGCTGATAATGAATGAATTCTTTTGCCAGAATTGAACACGACTGCCAAAATGTTGCCTGATTGCAGTGTGACAGGATTGGTATGGATTGTAATTGCTAAACATGTTTTCTTCCCAGTCTCAGTTTTTGAATCTCTGTTCTATTCACCTAGGTTCAAACTGGTCACCAAGAAAAGAAATATGTTATTGATTTTGTATAATTAGTGTCACTGTTGCTGATAAAGCTTAACTGACAAATGAGGAATTAGTGTATTGTAAGCATAGCAGATCAGCAACATACTAACAACTTGTATTTTAATGATTTCCTGAAGATTTTTTTTCCTATCATTTGCGATTTACTGGTTTCACAGTAACATTAGCTCCATTCTGAGACAGGTTGCGTTAAAACATTGTCTGTTTACAGAGTGTGGAACCATATTGGAAGACTAGAGAAAGCTGGAAAGAATTTACAGAGTTTGGTATTGCTTTCATCTTTCTTGCTCCCTTCATAACAGCTGTACAGGGACCAATTAAACAGTTACTTTGGAGGGGCAACATGTCCTCTTGAGCCTTCTGAGAAAGTACACATCTACCTAGAATGTAGGATCAGAAATGTGCTTACAATAATTCAACATTATGTAACGATGAGTGATATTTTTCTTCAGAGAGAACATGGGAGTAGTCTAAGAAATGTAAATGTATTCACACAGTGGTTTAATAAAGATTAAAAATTTAAAGCCAGTGAAGAGAGGAAGTGGTGAACACTCTCATGATATAGAGCAGAGAGTATAACCTTGTATTTAACATTGACTTGATCTTCGTGCCACTGCATAGCAAAAAATGGTGACTATTTGACCATCCATATTTGCACTAGTTTAACTCTTAATTTTAAGGAATTTACTCCCGTCCCCTAAACATGGCTTAGTGTAGAAAGGATACCTCTGGTCCAAACAATTCATATGTTCAGCATCTGTTACACTGATATAATGTATTCCCATCCAGGATTCAGAACAATGAATAATGTTCAGTATTCTGCAGATGTTCTCAAAGTTTGCTTTTTGCCTTGTTTCCAAAATGTGCAAAATATGTAGGTGAGGAAATGAGAACCAAATGAATGCATGCTGAATTTATTGAGACAGAGTTTTGTGTTTCAGGAGCATCTCCTTGGAGGCTGGAGGAAGCTTGAAGGAGGACTGATTCATAAGGCGCTGAGTGACCCAGAGAAAGTGGCATACAGACAGACACTGGTCCAGTTGTTGGCCCATGCACTTGGCCTGGCAGGATCCAGTAACTCCACAGATGGCTATAACCCAGAGGCATTGGTTAGAGAGATGGAGGTAAAGTAATAGAAAGATGGGTCAATGTTTATGTTTTTGTGTGTGAAAAGTCAATGATTTCTTTTCAAAGTTAAATTACGTATTGAATTGTTTGATAATGTCCATTCTGAGGCTGTGATTGGGAGCTGCTCTGAAACCTTGATAAGTGCTAGTAACTCTCTGAAAATGAGTAAGCCATCATAGCCTAGAATAATTGCAGGGGTACGTGAGGCCATGTGTCATGGGGGGCCTTATGTACATTGCTTATAGATGGAGTGGAGTAAGTGACTTTTTACATCACAACTTCCTCCACACTTAACCTCTGCAGAGCAGTATGTACCTCATGACTGTAGGAAGCTTGCGAGACAGTAAAAAAAATGCTGGGATTGGCCCAATAATAAATCATTTAACACAACAGGTTACTGCTGTAATAACAGAGTCATATGTCAACCAATTTCTGTAAGCCAGGTGGTTTTTTGATGACTGAATGCTTCATCCTGTTGATCAGTCACATGAGTTATTTAGGTTTGAGGGCACTGAGGTTTTGTCCCTATCCCCACCTCTTCATTACATCAGAATGCAGAGTGTGATTTGATCTCCATTCAGTAAATACGTCTTTCATGTGAGATCATTTGTATTGATGTAAAAGAAAATAATGCCTTTGTCAAAAAGAAATCGTGTTTCACCAATTTATTGGAACTGCTTAAAAGTGTAACCTGCACTATGGATAAAGAGGAGCCTGTAGTCATACTGTACTTGGATTTCCAGATGGCATTTTAACAGTTGCCACATCAAAAGGTTACTGTGCAAAGTACAAGCTCACTCAAGGTGTAGGTGTCTGGCATACTGGCATGAGTAGAAGATTGCCTGGGTGGCAGAAAACAAAGAGTAAGGCAGCTTTTATTACCCATCCCTAATTGCCCAGAGGGCAGTTCAGTGTCACCCACGTTGCTGTGGGTCTGGAGTCACATGTAGGCCAGACCAGGTAAGGATGGCAGTTTCCTACTCTAAAGGACATTAAGTGAACCAGATGGGTTTTCCGACAATCAACAATGGGTTCATGGTAATCATTAGGTTCTTACTTCCAGATATATTTATTGAATTCAAATTCCACCATCTGCCATGGTGGGATTCGAACCCGGGTCCCCAGAACGTTATCCGGATCTCTGAATTAACAGTCCAGTGATAATACCACTGGACCATCGTCTCCCCCCTAGACTGGATAATAATCTCCAAATAATGGAGATTCATATGGATAAATGTGAAGTTGTTCACTTAGGCATGAAGAATTTAAAAGAAGTATTACCTAAATAGAGAACTGTTTCAGTGTTCTGATGTGCAGATGTTGCTCTAGGTGCTCTAGTGCATGAGTCACAAAAGTTACACAGATATAACAACTCATTAAGGCTAATGGAATACTATGCTTTATTATAAAAGGAATTGAACATAAAAGTAAGCATGCTATGCTTCAGTTACACAGAGCACTGGTAGAACCACGTCTTGAATACAGAATGCAGTTTTGGTCTTATTTAAGGAAGGATGTAAATATATTGGTGGTAGTTTAGAGGAGGTTTACTAAACTGATATCTGGTTGTCTTATGAGGAATGGTTGGACAGAGTGACCCTGTTTTCACTGGAGCTTAGAAGAGTGAGGTAACTTGATTGAATTATGCAAGATGCTAAATGGTCTCAACGAGATGGATGTGGAAAGGATTTTTCCTCTTTATGGGTGAATCCAGAGTTAGGAACTGTGTTTACAGATCAGGAATTGCCCATTTTAAGGTAGAGAAGAAGAGAAATTATTTTTTCTGAGAGCTGTGCAACTTTGGGACTGTCTGCCTCAGAAAGTGGTGGAGACAGAGTAATTGACCTTTTTTTAAGACAAGTGGATAAATCTTTTTCAGGCAAGGAAATGAAAAGTTATTGGGGACAACTGGGAATGTGGAATTGGAAATACAAACTGATCAGCCATGATCTCATTGAAAGGTGGAGCGGGTTTGAAGGTCTGAATGGCCTGTGTCTGCTCCCAGTTTGTGTGCTCATATGAAGAGAGAGAGTTTTGATGGCCAAGGCTGTCTAAGTTTGGGTTCATACAGGGAGTTAGCTGGTTCAGGACCCTGACATCAACAATGATGAGCAACAAATACAGACCTCACCATTAATGCCCAAATCCATAGATCAATTGAAAAAAATAGTGCTCTCCTCACACTTTTGTGTTGCGGAAATTTTGTCAACTTGCTGATGAATATTAAGATCCTTGCACAATATCATCAACACTGTCTTTGTAAGATCCTGCGAATCAATTTAGAGACTGAAAAGCAAACAATAGCTTGCTCATGTTATGAGTGAATTCCTCCATTTTCATCTGTACTTAAAGACTTAGTGTCATTGGTTGTTTACAAGCGTCAGGCTTTCACCTTTACTGTATAATATCCAATTGTGCTCCAGGCTTATAAATACTAAATCTCTTCATTGTATATACTGGGAACTGTGATCCTGCCTCATGAGCATTGTCATATTTTCCAGATGAGTACACTAGTGTACAGAGGCAAACTGTGAGAGCCATTACATTACATTGCATTGATGAGTATAATACCATTTTTCCAGGGAGCAGTAATGATCTTTCGCTCCTTGTAACACAAAAAATAACAACCAGTATTCACTCTGCTCCTGAAGCATGCTAACTTTGGAAGTGAGGCCATTTCATCAAATTCCATGGAATTGTTCGGGCACATGGACCTTTTATTTGTTCAAAAGCCAAAAGAGTGCTCGGGACTTTTCTCAAAGTTGTCACATTTCTTGTCCCCAACATCAGTACTGGATGAAAACCGAAAGAACTGCGGATGCTGTAAATCAAAAGCAAAAAGAGAAGTTGCTGGAAAAGTTCAGCAGGTCTTGCAACATCTGTGAAGAAAAAAAAAATCAGAGTTAACGTTTCGGGTCTGCTGACCCTTCCTCGGAACTTGGCATGCCTAGAAGAGATGTGGCAGTGAGTTAAATATTAAATAAAAACTGAAAGAACTGGGTGAGCAGATATGCCTTCTGATTGAGTACTAGTTAGACTGAAGACATGTGTCTCATGCCTGGTCACAAGTCTGTTCCTTCGTCATGGACTCCATTCCTCCAACTAGCAATTATCTGAGACTGAACTAGCTTGTTTGCAACATTTTTTTATTCACTCATGAGGTATTGGTATCACTACTGGCCAGCATTTATTACCTGTCCCTTTCTGCCCTTGAGATGGTGGTAGTGAGCTGCCTTCTTGAACCATTACAGTCCATGTGTTGTAGGTAGAACTTTCATGTTGTTTATGATCCCAAGATGAGCTTACAATCATATATTCATGCCGTAACTAATACTGCTTATATTCACCTTTTGTGACACCTGTCTCTTGGCGTCTTTGCTGCTGAAACCCTCCACCACTACTTTGTTTCTTCCAGACTTGATTACTCCAGACATTCCTTGCTGGCGTCCCATTTCCCACTGGCCTTGGAGTTGAGGTCAATTCAGAACTTTTCTGCCATTTTGTTTTTGCTCATGGGATGTGGGCCTCACTAGCTGCCCATCCGTAATTGCCCAGAGGGCAGTTAAGAGGTACCCACATTGCCGTGGGTCTGGAGTCACATGTAGGCCAGACCAGCTAAGAATGGCAGATTTCCTTTCCTAAAAGGCTTCAGTGAACGAGATGGGTTTTTATCATTACTGATGGTGGTTACATGATTGTCATTCTAGATTTTTATTGAAGTCAAATTTCACCATCTGCCATCTACTCCCAGAACCTTAGCCTGAGCCTCTGACTTAGTAGTCTAGTGACATTACCATCATGTACACCATTGGCAACAATGCCTTCAGCCACTTATATAAAACATGGGAATAGAAGTAGCTCATTCAGCCCATCGAGTCTGCTCTGTCTTTCCCCTAGGGCCCATGATTCCATTACTGTTTAAAAATATGTCTATCCCCAGCCTTGAATATACTTAACAATCCAAACTTACCGGCCTTCTATGGTAAAGAATTCCGCACATTCTGAGAGAAGAAATTCCTCCTTGTCTCTGTCTTAAATGTGGGACCCTTATTCTGAGATTATGCCCCCGGTCCTAGATTCTCCCACAGGGGTAACAACTTTTCCCATCTACACTGTCAAGTCCCAAAGAGTCTTGTATGTTTCAGTAAGGTTGTCTCTCATTCTACTAAGCTCCAATGAACATAGACCCAATCTGCTCAAACTCTCCTCAAGAGACTGTGTTCTGTACCTGGTATCAGCCTTCTCTGGAATGCCTGCAATGCTACTAAATCTTTCTGTAGATAAGGGGCATAAAACTGTTCACAGTACTCCAGTTGTTGTCTGACTATCTTAAGCTTTGAAATTTCCTTTTGTAATCTCTCCATTTCTTTAATTGTCTTTTCTTCTTTAAGGTAGTTCTTAAAAACTTCTTCACCAAGCTAACACACACGTTATTTGTTAACTCACCAGTCACAACTGCTACCTCAAAGGAGGAATCCCTCCACCTCCAACCCTTCAACCCTTGTGTCTATGGCCACAGCATTGTTTCTGACCTGCTGATTGCTTGATGTGCCCATGAATTTGCTCAGAAATCACACAACACCAGGTTATAGTCCAACAGATTTATTTGAAAACACAAGCTCTCAGACCCTCACTCCTTCAACACCCACTGGTTAAAGCACTAACAGTTATGGTGCTGTAATGGTGGTGTGCTAGTATTATGGAGAGTTTATCTTTACTTTTACAATAGTTGAATATTTGTTAACATGTAGAGGCAAATGAAATGTCTAAGACAATTGGCAGAGAGCAGAGCCCAGCAACAGCAATATGTTGATGACCAGATAATCATTGTTATTAGGGACACAGTTGAGCAGTAAATATTGACCAGAACATCAAGGACCAAGTGCCGGCTAACACTGAGGGGGAGGGCAATGAGAATTGCCTGCCACCTTGTGAATCAAGTGTATTAAAACAACCATGCAACAGCAATAATTAGTTGGAATGTTGTAAAGTTTGGTAACAATGTTCTGATTGGGGTCATGGTTAGGGTTAGAGCAGTGAATACCAGAATGATAGTATTATTTGGCTGTTTTTTTTTTTGGAAATGGGATGAATTGCTTATTATATTCTGAACTTTGACAACAACTTCTCTAAGATGTACCTGTTTTCTTCCTACTGGA
This sequence comes from Rhincodon typus, assembly GCF_021869965.1. Classification (NCBI taxonomy): domain Eukaryota; kingdom Metazoa; phylum Chordata; class Chondrichthyes; order Orectolobiformes; family Rhincodontidae; genus Rhincodon; species Rhincodon typus. Next base: position 6,515,355 of record NC_063359.1, read on the forward strand.
CAGGTGTGTGGATCTTCAGGTATTTCCTTCAGCCTTGTTCTCACTATCTCTTGAGCAGGATTCTCTGCTGAATATGCTTGGCAGAGAAAACATGTTTTTCTCTGATTTGTGTGGATACCATTTACATACTATAAAAAAATGCTAATTTGCTGATCTCGTGTTTATATAAGTTGACCCCTTTTCAGTCATGGCATTCTATACTCACATTAGTAATCAGCTTCCAAGGTTTTGTGGTTTACTTACCAATACCTCATAACTGGGCACAAGGGGATCAGGCCCAAGATTCAGGGTGTGTTATGAAGGTGGAGGAGTTCCAGGCACATTCACTCACTTGGTCAGATGTTGATGGTATTTCAGAATGGTGATCACCCAAACTGGAGACTCACTTTTGTAAATGGGGTGTAAGTTGGCCACGTTCTTAGAGGGATATTTGAGGCTTCAAAGGCCAACTTCTGGATGGACAACTATGATAATCATTGTACGATATTGCAGGGCAATCCTTTCCCAATGGATTAATTTGATTGATAGTTTAATGAATCTAGAAACAATATAATTGTGACTGCTTTTGCTTGAGATAATCCTGAAAGCCTGGTGATTATGGTTTTTCTACCAAAATGGGCATTTAGAATAACAATATCCAATTGCTCTTGGCCTTTTGAATCGAATCCAGCAATTGTGCTAATTATGTGCTGCCTGCTCTTAATGATTACTTCTGCAGCCAGTACTCCACTTCTTCATTGGCTACAGGGAGAAATGGAAGCCCAATACCATTATGAGCTTGTACTAATTAAAAGCTAGCTCTCACCCATTCAAGGTCAATTGCATTGTGGCTGGCGTAGATCCACGAGAGTCATATTACATATGAATCTGACATGGAAAAGCTATTGATGTAAGAGAGCAAGTACCCAGGCTCTCGCTCTCAGTCTCAGTCTTGAAATTAGCGTCGGTTTCTGTTTCCTGAATAAGTTGCAAAACCTCTCACAAGGCAACAGACACTTCTACACTTGCAGAAACACCAGCAAATTCTCTCTCCAGGCCACCTTTATGACTTGGAACAATATCACCACTTCTCCAGTGAATCCTGGAACTCCCATTCTAACAGAATTGACAATAGTAGTTCTAGAAGACCTTCACTACCACCTTAAGGGAAATTAGGGATTGGAAAAAAATATTGGCCTTGCCAGCTGTGCTCACAGTTAAAAGGAACAACATCTAACATGGAATCTATATTTCATACACCTTCCCATCCTTTCTTGGAAACATTTCCTATCTATCTCCCCATGTTTGATGTGTTGGAATCTTGCACTAATCTCTCCTTGCATCCCAGTTCAAGCTTGTGCTCTGCAAATACTCCTCCATTCAAACCTCCTCTCATTTCTCCATTGATCACATCTTTCATCACCTCCAGTTCAAGATGGCCACTTTTCCTCTGAATTTTCCTCCTCCTCCTCTTAGTGCTGACCTTAACCCCACCCTAAAGTGTTGCTTCCCACATTTCACACTTATCCTCCTTCTTACTACCCCCACCCCTTAATTTTCCCTTTGCTTTGTTACATTTCAAACCTTCCCTTTTTCTTTTAATACCACTGTCCAACATTGCCTCTACCACATTCTCCTTCATTTTCATCTTCCTCCTCTGTTGCATTGTCAGCATTCCTCCTTCAATTGAGTCATGATTCCTTCCCACCTTCCCTATCCCCTCAGTGTTGTTCCCTTTGTGCTCTACACAGTGAAGATGGAGGTGTGTATTTGTCCCTGTTCAGAGGCTGGAAGCACTGCCATTCACAGTAAGACTTGCTTCAGAACTGAGGAACAGGAAAGCCAAAACAGATTATCTCTCCTATAGTAGCAGCATTTGGGTCTAAGATGATTATCTTTCTGAAATTGCCCATCTGCTACAGGCTTTGCAGTGGGGTCCCAAAGAAGCAGGAAATGGGAAGCATTTTTATTCTGAATAACTTCATATTGGGTTTCAGAGGAAGCTTTCATTGATTTGCTGGACATTCCTTTATGTAGAGCCCACAGAGAGGTTTGTCAGCTCTATTTGCACATGTTCCAGGCAGATTCATAACATTAACCCACGTTTCTGACATTGGACATTCAGCACATCCGTACTTGTCATTCCATTGGGAAAATAAACATATTCCTCGCTATTTGATTGAATGCTTCATGACTCTTTAATGAGAATAGACCTTTATCCACCTAGTCCAATATTTTGTATCTAATAAGCAATCATTCAAACAATAGAAGAAATGTATTGTTTATGTTCTTATTATTTTTATGCTTGGGTTGATTTGCAGTAGTGCACAAGAGATTATAGCTTCAATTCTTGGAGAGTCCAGACCCTCTTGGCACATTTACACAGGAAGGCAAATGATTCTCTCATCCCAACAGCAGGATAACAAAGCCAGTTTGGCAACTGGTCTTTGTTAGTTCAGTGCCACAATCTAGAGAGAGCCTGATTATCATTTGATAAGATTATATCATGTCCGTTTGAAGGCCCTGATAACGTCAAGGGCCAGAAAGAACAGTGGGACTAGACATGGTTTTTCTGTTTGTGCTTTCTAAAGAAAAGCTTTAGTGTTCACAGCTTGTCAACACTAGCTGTTGGACCAATGTTGATGGCTATTCTAAAATAAGATGCTTATTTTGCTTACAACTGTTCATTATGTGCCCAAGTTTAGATGAAGTTGAACAATTGAAGGACTTCCACTGTGTAACATTTTTTGACTCATCTTTGTATGTAACTGCACAGCAGGAAATTCCTGGCTAAGCATTCACTTCTCCAAAAGTGTCCACGCAGTGGGGGGAAGGGGTGAGAGAAGATATCCTGAAGAATATGTCCAGTGTAGTCGACCTACATTGTGCAACCTCCTCAAGATCCAAGAGCCCTTCTTCCATTTAAGGAGTCTGTGATAACATTACAGCAAGGGAGCTGGACTTCTTTACCCTAAAGCACATTGCTTGCATTGAGATATTGTGAAACTGTCTCAAAAGAGCACTTGGAAGAGTTGGTGATGGCTTTAAAAACAATTGTGGATCTGCAGTGGTCAAAATATGAAAAGTTTTTCAATCACTTGTGGACCAGCCTTTCACTGGGGCAAGCTGAGCATGATTACGGGATATTAAAATTATTTATGTGGACATTTGGTAGTGATTCTTTGTCAGACTGATACAAAAACCATCCCAAATCCAATTGGGAAGAAGGGTCTAGACCTGAAATGTCAGCTTTCCTGTTCCTCTGATGCTGCTTGGCCTGCTGTGTTCATCCAGCTCTGTACCTTGTTATCGCAAATCCAATTGTGTGTGTAGTGATTGCTAGTCTGAACTGGGATCGCCTGAGTGTGAAAGGATTAGACAGGGTAGAATTTTTAAAGTGCATCCCGGAGAGTCTTTTGTGCCAGTATGTAGATCATCCGACTAGAGACAGGGCTGTGCTAGGAAATGAGGTTGGTAAAGTGGTGAAGTGCCAGTGGGCAAACAATTTTGGGATTGTGACCATAACGCTATAAGTTTTTAAAGTCCATAAGACATAGGAGCAGAAAATAGGCCATTCAGCCCATTGAATCTGCTCCGCCATTCAATCATGACTGATAAGTTTCTCAACCCCTTTCTCCTGCTTTCTCCCTCTTCCCACAACCTTTGGCCCCCTTAACAATCAAGAACCTATCTATCTCAGTGTTAAATATACTCAATGACGTGGCCGCCACAGCCTTCTGTGGCGATGAATTCCATAGATTTCCCACTCTGACTGAAGGAGTTTCTCCTTATCTCTGTTCTAAAGGGTTTTTCCTTTACTCTAAGGCTGTGCCCTTGGGTCCTAGTCTCTCCTGCCAATGGAAACATCTTTCCAATGTCCACTGTATCCAGGCCTTCTGGTATTCTGTAACCCCTCTCCCCCACCACCACCCCCCACCCCCATCCTTCTAAATTCCATCCAGTATAGACCCAGAGTCCTCAAACCTTTCTCGTATGTTAAGCCTTTTATTCCTGGGATCATTCTTGTGAACATCCTCTGGATCCACTTCAGGGCCAGTACATTATGGAAAGGCTTAAAGATTAGTGCAAAAGCTAAGAGGCTAAATTGAGGGAGGGCCGATTTCAATATCATTAGACAGGATCTGGCAAACATAGACTGGGAGCAGTTGCTTGCTAGTAAGTCTACATTTGGAAAGTGGGAGTCTTTTAAAATTGCATAGTGAGAATTCAGGGCCAAAGTGTTCCCCTAAGAGTGAAGGGCAAGGGCAGCAAGAACAGGGGACCCTAGATGTCAAGGAAAGCCGAGAGTTTGATAAAGAAAGGAGGAGGCATATGTCAGGTGTAGTGCATTAAATACAGCGAGCCCTACACTAGCGGAGAGAGTGTAGAAGGTTGCTTAAAAAAGAAATTAGGAGGGCCAAGAGGGGCCACAAAATGTCTTTGGCAAATAGGATTAAGGCAAACTCCAAGGCATTTTATATGTACATTTAGTGCAAGAGGATGACTAAGGGAAGAGTGGGACCTATTGGAGATCAAAGGGGCAATCTGTGCTTGGAGCCAGTGGAAGTGAGTGAATATTTCTCACGTATCCACAGCGGAGAAATACATTGTAGCTGGAGATTTCAGTTGGAATGAAGTTGTACAGCATGTTAGGATGAATAGGAAGGAGGTATTAGATGTTTTAGAGGGCATAAAGATGCATAACTCTCCAGGGCCTGATGAAATGTATCCCAGGCTGATATGGGAGGAAAGGGAGGAGATTGCTCGGGCCCTCGTGGAGATTTTAATACTTCGCTGGCCACAGGTGAAGAGCCAGATGACAGGACAGATAATGTGGTTCCTTTGTTCAAGAAGGGCAGCAGGAATAGGCCAAGTAATTGCAAACCACTTAGTCTGATGTCAGTGGTAGGGAAATTATTGGAAAAGTTCTGAAGAACAAGATTAGCCAATACTTGGGAAAGCAATGATTGATCAGGAATAGTCAGCACGGATTTGACAGAGAGAGATCTTGACTGAATAAGTTAATTGCGTTTTTTGAAAAGGTTACTAAATTTATTGATGAAGGTAGTACAGTTGATGGCATTTGCATGGACTTCAGTAAGGCCTTTGTCAAGATCTCAAATGGTACAAAAAGTAAGAGTCCGTGGGATCCAAAACAAGTTGGCAAACTGGATTCAAAATTGGCGTATAAAGAGGGGTGAAAAGTCTCAGTTATGAGGAGAGACTGGATAGGCTGGGTTTATTTTCCTTGGAGCAGAAGAGGCTGAGGGGGATCTAATTGAGGTGTACAAAATTATAAGAGGCGTAGACAGAGTAGATCATGAGAATCTCTTTCCCATGGCAGATGTATCTAAGACCAGAGGGGCGTAAGTTTAAAGTGCGGAGTAAGTGGTTTAGAGGGAACCTGAGTAAAAAAATTTTTCACCCACAGGCTGGTAAAAATATGGAATGCACTGCCTGAGAAGGTGGTGGAGGCAGGTATACTAGCATCATTTAAAAAGCATCTGGATTAGCACTTAAATTGCCAGGGTATAGTGCGCTATGGACCAAATGCAGGTAAATGGGATTAGTGTAGTTTCATGTTTGTTGGTTAGCATAGACATGGTGGGACAAAGGCCCTGTTTCTACGCTGTATGACTCTATATGCTATCTCTGTACCAGAGTGGTGTTAGAAAACACATAATGTGTAATTTCAGCCTTAGCTCTCTTTTAGTCATATTGTCATCCAGACAGTTGCACACTCGAATGGTTTTCAATTTGTCACCTGGAGTTGCAGCTAGTGTTGTATCTAAATCATCCATGTCTGGAAGTCATATGACAATTCAAAAGAAATGAAAAACAAACTGAAAGTCAATCTTCAAAGATGGAATTTCTTCTCAGCCTGATATCTGATGATACAGACATTGTTCACCTTACTTACCAGTCTCCAAATTAATCTACTCAGAAATCCATGTAAAATAAGATATGCACGTTCTTCAGAGAAATATCCTTCAATATGTGAGTCCAGGTAGTTTAAGCATCATCTAGATGGAGCATAGAAGCCCTAAGTTTGCCTCATAGAATCACAGAATCCCTACAGTGTGGAACCAGGCCATTAAGTCCATCAAGTCCACACTGACCTTGTGAAGACCATCCCATCCAGACCCAACCCACCCAACCCTATCCTATCCCTGTAACCTCACATTTCCCGTGACTAACCCTGGACACTTTTTGGGCAATTTAGCATGGCCAATCCACCTAACCTGCACGTCTTTGGACTGTGGAAGGAAACCAGAGCACCCTGTGGAAACCCATACACACACCAGGAGAATGTGTGAACACCACACAGCCAGTCACCTGAGGCTGGAATTGAACCCAGGGCCCTGGCTAACTACTGAGCCACTGTGCTGCCCTGTTACAGAGATACTGCTCGAGTTGAATCAACTCAAACCATATGGTCTAAAGGAACTCACTATTAGCTAGCCAACAGCACCACACTCAGAAGGCATGGTTGTTTTTATATTGCATCTTGCACAGTCTTAAAATGCTTTACAACAAGTGTTTTCAACATGTAGCCATTGTTGTAATGTAGGAAATGTGGCAGACAATTTCCACACATCAGCATGATAATGACCAGATAATCTGTTTTGATTATGCTGGTTAAAAGATAAAAATTGGCCAATACACTATGGAGATCTGCCCAGCTCTTCCTCAAGGTCCTGCATGGGATCTTCTTTACCTACCTGAATGGGCTAGTGTGGGGCTTCAGTTGAATGTCTCCACTCAAACGTGACATGTACAACATGTATCAACTTAGATTCTGCTTCAGGAATTAGCTGTCGATTTCTAGTCACACAACAGGAATTATTTATAATGAGTGTGAAGCGGGACTCCTCCAGGACTCCTCCGTTCTGATGAAGAGTCATGCCGAACTGATGCATCAACTCTTGCTACTGTCTCTACTGATGTACCCAAACCTGCTGAGTTTTTCCAGCATTTTCTGTTTTTATTCCTATTGGGATAAGCATACGTATGGGTTCAGTAAGGGACGTTTGATTGTAACTGTCAGTATGTATGTTCAAATAGTTTCTGTAGAATACTGAAGCCTAGCAATTTAGACCTGGCCTCAGTTCACTGAATGGTACAGAAAGGTTGGAGTTGTGCTCATATAAATATGACAGTCCAAATCACGAGGTCATTTTTTAAAATCCATTATTTACTTCATCTTATCATTTTGATATTAAATAAAGCAGGCACCTCTTGCTGTCAGTAAAGATACAGGAGTCACTTAAGGGAGTCAAGGAGCTTCAAAGCTCTCCATGGCCATTTTACAGCATCCTCTTGCCAAACATCAGCAGTGACCAATTATATCGCTGCAGTCATAGTCAGGTATACTCTGAAACCACCTGAGCTGCTTCCTTTATTGAAATGAGTTTGGAAGTCTGTTTCAACACAAGAACAAAGACAGGAGTTGCAGGAAAAGCTCAGCAGGTCTGGCAGCATCTGTGAAGAAAAATCAGAGTTAACGTTTCAGGTCCGGTGACCCTTCCTCAGAACTGATGGTAGCGAGGAAGATAGGGTGGAGGGAGGGGGTAAGCAGTAAACGATAGTTGGGAATAGAACCCAAAGAGACAGGAAGTTGGAAATTGCAGCATTCCCAGAAACTATCTCTCTAGTAGAGGGGGAAAGAGCAATCGAGGTAATCTTGTCGAACTGCTTTTATCCAATAGTGATTCTCGGAGTATGGACATTGCTAGCAAAGAAGAGAGATATTTTTGCCCTGAAAAAGCCACTTCCTTGAATAGTGGTGAAGCCCTATATTTTATGTTCATATTCGGTTAGGAATGTCCTAATTTTGAACTGGAGGCCATGACAGAATGGCCATATAAAAGGCATACATTTTGGATATGATGTGCTGTAAAATGTAAACCATGTGACTGAGCATAGATTTCACCCATAAGACACATATTTTGAAAGTGCATGCAAATGACTTGTGGTGATATAAAATTAAATCATCATACAGTATTTATCTGCTGAGACTGAAGACTACTGAAATTCATCCAGTTTATAGTTAAATAAAATGCATGGAACAAGCAGAATAAAAACATCACAAAAAAATTCACTTTATAAAGCCCAAAAGGAGCACAGCAAAGAGGTGTGGTTCCTTTATCTTTAGTCATCAACACGATAGAGCTGAATTTTCCTTTCCTGTTAGTTTTCTGCATGCTGATCTGTCATCATTAGCTGCTTGTGTGAGACAGAAAGGACCACCTGATGATAGACTCCTGGGAACCAGCTGTGCCAGTCTTGTTGAAATGTTGGTCAAGGGCATCTGAAGTTGTGCAACATTGCTCCCTCTGGAATATTCAAATGACAGATAATTATTATTCATATAGATATTGCCAACCAGAGACCAGGAAGTAAAATGGTCAAGTTATAAAGAAAAGTATTTTTTGTTAGAATTTCTGACCTTTGAGCAGCTTGGATTTGTTTTGCGTGACATATTTTGATCATTTGTCTCTGTTACCCGATAAACTTCAGAAAATGTAATTAGTGGGTCATTTCACGTAAGTCAGCTTTTTTTTTGAGGTCACCTATTTTCATGGTTGAGCTGAAAGTCTCCCAGCCGTTGTTAACCTATATAAATCCTTTGCCTTGCATAATATTTTTGAGCTGCCTTTATCCAGCAATAGCAGTTGCACATTATCTAACAGATGCTATGATGTGAAAGTGGGGATGAAGATTGATGAAGTAAGAGCAGGAGACTGAGTTCACCTCTGTCCCACTTACTCTTCAAAGGCTGTTGGGGGTTATGGGACAGCCACATTCTTTTTCAGGCAGTTTACCAGACTACTGTCTGGTGGGCAGTCAGTTGAATTGTAACATTTACATTGATTTCCTCATCTTTAAAGGAATTGTGATGGTTCTGTATGCTACTGAACAAGAGTCACCAGACTCAACACAGACTGCCAGACCTGCCGAGTATCTCCAGCAATTTCTGTTTATGTTTTAGATCTTCAGCGCCTGCAGTTCCTTGTTTTATTCTACCGTTCAAGAAAGTCATCGCTGTCTGTCTGCCATAACCCTTAACTCCGTTGTCCATCAAAAATACAACTCAGCCTTGAATAATTCAGAGAGCCAGCCTCCACTGCCCTCTGGGCTAGAGAATTCCATACTAATGATCATCTGGGAGAGAAAAAAAAACACTCACCTCTACGTAAAAAGGGAGGCCTCTTATGCTTAAATTGTGTGCCCGTGTTGTATTTGCACACCGACTTCTTGTACTTCGTGTACCAAGGTACCTAAATCCCTTGATATCACGAATGTTCTGCACTCACTTTCCATTTAAGTAGTATGCTACGTTTCAGAAGTTCTTGCTTCTTTTTCTTTGAGTCTTTAGACCACTCACTTAGCCTATCTATATTCCTTTTCAGAAACTCTATTTCCTCTTAGTAACTTCATTTCTTAACTATCTTAGTGTTATTGGCCAGCACGGCTACCTTATATTTGATCTCTTCAGCTAAGTCATTGATATAAATTGTAAATGATTGAGACCCCATCATTGATCCCTCTGTCACTCCACAATTTTCACCTTATCCACAAAAGGTACCCATTTATCCCCACTCTCCACTTCCTGTTACCTTAACAATCCTGTATCCCAGTGCTTCTCAACCTTTTTAATATCAAGGAACAGTTCAAAGAAACACAATTTCCGCAGCATGCCTACTTTTTTCAGCTGGATTGATTGCTGATGAACATTACATTCACTTGCATTTCCTATGTTTATGGTCTTACCAGAGAGGTATGCAACATAGTGTATGCAACAAGCTAAAGAAGGATCAAGAGCATTCATGTTTCAAATCCACCAGCAAAAGTACACTGCCTTTGTGAGCGCAGACATATTTTCAAAATCTGCTCAATTCAGCTGACATTTTACCTACGATGTTTTCATGTGCAGGTGTTATTAAGGTTTTGGCAGTGACATGTGCTTTCTTTGATTTTGTTGCAAGTTCCGTCACCAGGTAACTAGCGTCTTAATCTTTATCTGCTATCCACGCACACTCCATCTGAAGTTGGATCTGCTTGATGTTTTGTTCTCTTAACCTCTTGAAGTATTCAATGTGTTTTATTGCAAGAGATGGAGGTTTTATTTGTAAATGGTTGCTTCTGCGTGGGCTTCCTCTGGGTGCTCTGCTTTCCTCCCGAAGTCCAAAGATGTGCAGTTCGGTGGATTAGCCATGCTAAACTGCCCATGGTATCCAGGAATGTATAGGCTGAGTGGATTAACCATGGGAAATATGGGGTTTTGGGTGGAATGCCTTTCAGGGGGGTCAGTGCAGACTCGATGGGACAAATGGCTGCCCTCTCGGGATTGTGTGATTCTGTGAACTTAGTTGGGACCATTACGGTGTTTGCCAACCTCTCACTACAGAAGAGAAATTCAGATAAGGGGCAAGTGGCATTTCCTGATCATGAAAGTCCAAAGACCAGATGCCTCTCATTATACAGTCTCTGAACAGTTCTTACTTTTTAATCTTTGGATTCACATGTTTCATAATAATATAACAGAATAAGCAGAGGAATCGCTGCTTTTGACCAAGAAACCTGCCCATTTCCTCTTAGAATCTACCCTTAGACTTAGATCAATGGCTTAACTACAAAAAAATTCCAAAAATATTCACCTTAATATCTGCGCTAATGTGGAAACGGGTCCAGGCAGGCAGGCCAATAAACTGCTGTTCAGAAACATTGCACGCATCTCTTGGCCACAGTTGAGCAGTTTCTTCCCATCCCAGAGATGTGATCTTCAGTCATTGTGCATGCTCAGACCAAGTGTTTGGACCTGTGCGCGCACAAGCAAGCTGTGTAATGAGTAGATTTCCCACCTTCTGCACATATGCCGTGCCAAATCTCTGCACATGCGTGGTGTTGGAACATAGAACATAGAACGTTACAGCACAGTACAGGCCCTTCGGCCCTCGATGTTGCGCCGACCTGTGAAAACCAATCTGAAGCCCATCTAACCTAAACTATTCCATTATCATCCATATGTTTATCCAATGACCATTTAAATGCCCTTAAAGTGGGCGAGTCTACTATTTTTGCAGGCAGGGCATTCCACGCCCTTACTACTCTCTGAGTAAAGAACCTACCTCTGACATCTGTCCTATATCTATCACCCCTCAATTTAAAGCTATGTCCCTTCGTGCTAGCCATCACCATCCGAGGAAAAAGGCTCCCACTGTCCACCCTATCTAATCCTCTGATGATCTTGTATGTCTCTATCAAGTCACCTCTTAACCTTCTTCTCTCTAACGAAAACAGCCTCAAAACCCTCAGCCTTTCCTCATAAGACCTTCCCTCCATACCAGGCAACATCCTGGTAAATCTCCTCTGCACCCTTTCCAATGCTTCCACATCCTTCCTATAATGCGGTGACCAGAACTGTACGCAATACTCCAAGTGCGGCCGCACCAGAGTTTTGTACAGCTGCAACATGACCTCATGGCTCCGAAACTCAATCCCTCTACCAATAAAACCTAACATACTGTACGCCTTCTTAACAACGCTATCAACCTGGGTGGCAACTTTCAGTGATCTATGCACATGGACACCGAGATCTTTCTGCTCATCCACACTACCAAGAATCTTACCATTAGCCCAGTACTCTGTATTCCTGTTACTCCTTCCAAAGTGAATCACCTCACACTTTTCCGCATTAAACTCCATTTGCCACCTCTCAGCCCAGCTCTGCAGCTTATCTATGTCCCTCTGTAACCTACAACATCTTTCTGCACTATCCACAACTCCACCGACTTTGGTGTCATCCGCAAATTTACTAACCTATCCTTCTACGCCCTCATCCAGGTCATTTATAAAAATGACAAACAGCAGTGGCCCCAAAACAGATCCTTGAGGTACACCACTAGTAACTGAACTCCAGGATGAACATTTCCCATCAACCACCACCCTCTGTCTTCTTACAGCTAGCCAATTTCTGATCCAAACCGCTAAATCACCCTCAATCCCATGCCTCCGTATTTTCTGCAATAGCCTACAGTGGGGAACCTTATCAAACGCTTTACTGAAATCCAAATACACCACATCAACCGTTTTACCCTCATCCACCTGTTTGGTCACCTTCTCGAAGAACTCAATAAGGTTTGTGAGGCACGACCTACCCTTCACAAAACCGTGTTGACTATCCCTAATCAAATTATTCCTTTCTAGATGATTATAAATCCTATCTCTTATAATCCTTTCCAACACTTTACCCACAACCGAAGTAAGGCTCACTGGTCTATAATTACCAGGGTTGTCTCTACTCCCCTTCTTGAACAAGGGGACAACATTTGCTAGTCTCCCGTCTTCTGGCACTATTCCTGAAGACAATGACGACATAAAGATCAAAGCCAAAGGCTCTGCAATCTCCTCTCTAGCTTCCCAGAGAATCCTAGGATAAATCGCATCCGGCCCAGGGGACTTATCTATTTTCACACCTTCCAGAATTGCTAACACGTCCTCCTTATGAACCTTAATCCCGTCCAGTCTAATAGCCTGTATCTCAGTATTCTCCTCAACTACATTGTCTTTTTCCTGCGTGAATACTGACGAAAAATATTCATTTAGCACCTCTCCTATCTCTTCAGACTCCACGCACAACTTCCCACAACTGTCCTTGACCGGCCCCAATCTTACTCTAGTCATTCTTTTATTCCTGACATACCTATAGAAAGCTTTAGGATTTTCCTTGATCCTACCTGCTAAAGACTTCTCATGTCCCCTCCTGGCTCTTCTTAGCTCTCTCTTTAGGTCCTTCCTGGCTAACTTGTAACTCTCAAGCGCCCTCACTGAGCCTTCACGCCTCATCTCTACATAAGCCTCCTTCTTCCTCTTGACAAGAAATTCAACTTCTTTAGTAAACCACGGTTCCCTCGCTCGACCACTTCCTCCCTGCCTGACAGGTACATACTTCTCAAGGACACGCAGTAGCTGTTCCTTGAACATGCTCCACATTTCAATTGTGCCCAGCCCCTGCAGTTTCCTTCTCCACCCTATGCATCCTAAATCTTGCCTCATCGCCTCATAGTTGCCTTTCCCCCAGCTATAACTCTTGCCCTGCTTTATATACCGATCCCTTTCCATCACTAAAGTAAACATAACTGAATTGTGGTCACTATCACCAAAGTGCTCTCCTACCTCCAAATCTAACACCTGGCCTGGTTCATTACCCAGTACCAAATCCAATGTGGCCTCGCCTCTTGTTGGCCTATCTACATACTGTGTCAGGAAACCCTCCTGCACACATTGGACAAAAACTGACCCATCTGAAGTCCTCGAACTGTAGCGTTTCCAGTCAATATTTGGAAAGTTAAAGCCCCCCATAACAACTACCCTGTTACTTTCGCTCCTATCCAGAATCATCTTTGCAATCTTTTCCTCTACATCTCTGGAACTTTTCGGAGGCCTATAGAAAACTCCCAACAGGGTGACCTCTCCTTTCCTGGTTCTAACCTCAGCCCATACTACCACAGTAGACGAGTTGTCATCAAGTGTTCTTTCTGCCACCGTAATACAGTCCTTGACTAACAATGCCACACCTCCCCCTCTTTTACCACCTTCCCTGATCTTACTGAAAAGTCTGCGCCAACTGCACTACTTCCCAAGAATTTTGTGTCACACTTCTGACCTTGTGTGCCAAAGTGTACTGGGCTTTACCCATGCTGATATGTGGCAATTTGTCAGCCTTAAGGTCTAATAGTTTTCCCAGCTCCTTGTCTGTGATGATTTTAAAGCATTAAGTTCACCCCTGTCTAACGACACGTGATTTTCAGTTATCTTTGGGAAGATTTCTAAACTTCCTACAGTGAAGAGGCACAAGATACTCATTCAACGTCTTGACTATGTCCTTCTTTCATTAACAATTCCCCAGACACTTTAGAGGACAAACACTAGCTGTAGTTATCCTTTCTTGTGTAAATGCTTGGAAGAACTTGATCTGTTTTTAATCTGACTCACTCGCTTTCTCTCATACCTCTACTTTCTGTTTAGCTATTGTTATTTTTAGTCATTCTTTTCTGGTTCTCAAAATCTAACAGATTTTGTGACCTACCACTGGTTCTTACAGATTCGTATAGCATTTCTTTCAATTTGATAAGATCCTTAACTTGCTTACTTAGGCACAGATGATGCATCCTTCTCAAAGAATCCTTCTTTCTCAACGGCATATATTTTTGTTGAGCTATTTAACAATTGCTAGAAAGTTTTCCACTATATCTCTACTGTCCTACCTTCAGACATAATTTCCTAGACTTTGGCCAGCTCTGACTTCATTTCTTTATGGATATCTTTATGTATTTTTAAAACACCTGTTTGAAACCTGAACAACGCTCTCAGACTGAACAAGGAATTGCATCATGTTGTGATTGCTGTTACCTGGAAGTTCCTTTACCAAAAGATTATTGATTAATTCTGTCTCATTGATACTTTCAGCAACTAGAATAGCCTGCTCCCTGGTTGGCTACAGAATAATGGCCTAAGGACTTGTCCGAAATATGATCTCTCAATTCACTTTCTAGCCTAACTTTGACAGTCAGATTGAACTAATCCACATGTAAATTAAAGTGCTGCATGATTATTATGTCACTTCCATTTATTTCCACCTGTAATGCTCAATCCTACATCTTGCCAACTGTTTGGGAGGCTGTAGGCTACACCCACAAGTGAGCTCGTACCTTTTTTATTTCTTATTTTATTGATTCTACATCTTTGCCTTTCAAGCTAAGGTCATCTCTCACTGCTGTACTAATTATATTCTTTATTAACTGAGCTGCCTCGTCACCTTTTCCTAGCTTCCTGTATTTTCAAAATGTCAAATATCTTTTCATATTCAGGTCCTGGCCTTGGTTACCTTGCAACTATATCTTTGTAGTGACTATCAAATCATGCATATTTATTTCTGTCTGCATTAACAATTGAGCCATTTTGTTATGCATATTACATGCATTCAGGTGCAGAGTATTTAATTGTTACCCAGTTTACAGTCTTTGGCCTTGTGTAAGTGTACTTGGGGTTTGTACTCTCTTCCTTTCCTGTCCCATCTGCTCATCATTATCCAAATCGTTACCTTTTAGTTTCCCTTTGATTTACTGCGACTCTCCTCATATGATTCCTTTTGCTCACTATTTAGTTTAAAGCCCTTTCTGCAGATTTCTTAAAAATTCATTAACAAGATGAAGGTATCACTGGCTAGGCCAGCATTTATGCCCATCCCTAATTGCCCAGAGTGCAGTTAAGAGTCAACCACATTGGAGTCATACGTAGGTCAGACCAAGCAATGATGGCAGTTTCCTTCCCTGAAGGGCATTAGTGAACTAGATGGGGTTTTTCCTGACAATCAACAATGGATTCATGGTCATCTTTAAACTCTTAATTCCTGATTTCTATTGGATTCAAATTCCATCGTCTGTCATGGCAGGATTCAAACCCATCTCCCCAAACATTACCTGCATCTGTAGATTAATAATACCAGCAATAATACCACTAAGCCATTCCTCCCCAAAGTTAGATGATTCACCAGGACACTCATCCCTGCACAGTTCAGGCAAAGAATGGTATAGCTCCCATATTTCCAGTCCCGTTGTGTGTGTCCCATGGATTGAAATCTATTTCTCCTACAGCAAGTTTTGAATCCAATTTCTTGTTCATCTCTTTAATCACATGTATCCATGCCAACCTACTCATGGCTGAGATAATAACTCAGAGATTTTAGTTAATCAAACCCCGAATTGTTCAGAAACGTTTTCCTCAGTCCTGTCTCACCCCCACCACCAAAAAAAAGCCAAATTTTATTACAGCCTAAAATGGTCAGTTTGCCTGGCCACGTTGCATCCCCTGCAGTCATCTATTCAGACTACACCAAGCTCAAACCTATTCGTCAACTGCAAATGCTGAGGCTCCTCCACTTCTACCTCTTAGTCCTCTATCTGCCTCAGTGCAGTTACACCCCACTGCCCCTGATAAAGGACCAAATCAAATGAACTTATCCATAATGTATGACTGCCTCCTAGCGCAGCATGTGCAGGTAGCTTTTCCCCAATCTATGATGCACCAGTGCATCTGCCGCACGGTCTCCAGCTCTTGGTGACACTGACCTGAAGCTCCTTGAGTTGCCAACACTTACCGCAGCTGTGGTTGCCTTGGATCACGCTGGCATCCATCCATATCCACACACACTCTCAGCCACCAATCCCCTGTCATCTTTGTTGTGCATGAATTAATATTCCCAAGAAGTTTAACGTCTCGTTAGCACAACAGCACTGCTGACAGTGTAGCACACCCTCGGTACTCCACTGGAATGGCAGCTTTGATTGTGTGCTCAAATCACTGAAGTGTGGCTTGAGCCTTTACCTTGCAAGTTATGAGCTGAAAGCACTGCCTGATAAAATACAGAATGAATAGGAACCTTCAGAAGGGAATTGGATGTATCCTTAAAAAAGGAGACATTTGCTGGGCTAAAGGTAAACAGCAGAGGATTGGGACTACTTGGATAGATCTTTTGGCATGGCTATGATGGGCTGAATGGTTGTTGCAGTGCTGTTTGATCCTGTGGATCTGACGCGTGGTTTTAAGAATATACTTACCAGCCATCTATCTTTAACAATTCAAACAGGAACGTCTTGTTTTATCATTTGAAAATATAAATTCAAAACCTGACAAAATAGCTTGAAATGAAATGTACAGATCTGAATATATTTGAAATTATAAGTTCCCCACCAACCCCTTAGGCGAGACTGATGCCATTGGAAGTGTCATGCAGACAAAAAATTATAATGGCAAACATAACATTTCATCAGGGAATGTGGTCTCCAATTTGAGAGCAAGAGCATTTTTTGTCCCTGTAACACTTCCAATGTCATCAATCTCGCCTGGGAGTAGTTGGGTTAAAATTTCAGATGTATTCAAATCTGTAAACCTCGTTTCAAGCTATATTTGTCAGGTTTTGAATTTACATTTTCAAATTAGTAACAACACCAGGGTGAAGAGTTTGCTGAGGATGTTGATGAAGAAATGCATCAGTATTCATAAGATACAGACCTTATCACCAAAAAGATTATTGCTGAGGACCTTCTTCAGCTGGAAAGGATTTTTTTACATTTCCCCATCAGCTCTGTGCTCAGTGACCTACGTTACCTCACAGACTGACAACTCCAGCAATTTAAAATTCTCATCCTGGTTTTCAATCCCACTGATGACTTCACCCTTCTTTATCTCAATAACCTCTACTAGACCTACAGCACTCTGAGATCCCCACACTTCTCTAATGATGAGCTCTTGCTTCATCTCTCATTTTCATCACGGACTCCACCACTGACAGCTAAAACTAAAATTCTCCCCGCAACAAGCTACACAAACTTTTCCTCTTCTCTTAACCTGATCTTTCTTTGTGGCTTGATGCCAAATTTTATCTGAGAGCGTCCTTGTTGAAGTGCCTGATAAACACCATATAAATAGGGCTGTACGGTGACTCAGTGGTTAGCACTGCTGCCTCAATGCCAGGGACCTGGGTTCAATTCCATCCTCGGTATGGAGTTTGCACATTCTCCCCAAGTCTGTATGCGTTTTCTTCGGGTGCTCCAGTTTCCTCCCACAGTCCAAAGATGTGTAAGTTAGGTGGATTGGCCATGCTAACTTGGCCATTGTGCCTAGCAATGTGCAGGCAAGGTGTTTAGCCATGGGAAATGCATGGTTACAGGGACAGGGTAGTGCGGGTGGGTCTGTGTGCAGTGCTGTTCGGAGCGTTGGTGTGGACTCGATGGGCCAAATAGCCTGCTTCAACACTGGAGGGATTCTATGATTCTATGAAATGGAAGTCATTATTGTAATTTGTTCGTAAAGTACCTGGAGCCACAAACACGAATGTTTAAATTTGTAGAGTAAAAAGTATAGAGCTAATAAAGGTACCAGACTGCAACATTAAACAGAATAAGCTATGTAAATGCTGCTGTGTATGTGGAAGACATTGCAAATACAAATGATAAACTGAATGAATCCTATTTTAACATAGTAGGACCAGGTAATGCTTTAGATTTATTGACTAGGTCAGAAATTCTAATGCAAAACAATTGCAGATGACTTTTGTAGTCTTGTTGCTGTACTTAATTTCCAGCCAATAATGTTTTACTCAATTAAGTGGCTTGCAGGGTGGAAATGGAATAATATCAGACTTTAACAGTTCACGTCTCATGTTCACTACACTCTTATTTACAAAGACTCTAAACATCAAAGAACAATGCAGGAGAGGAGCAGGCCCTTGGCCCTCCCAGCCTGCATTGACACATTTTGCCCTTCCCCACTAAAACTGTCTTTGCTTACAAGTTCCCTATCTCTCTGTTCCCTTCCTATTCATGTATTCATCCAGGTGCTTATTGAATGCTGCTATTCTGTCTGCTTCCACCACCTCCCCTGGCAGCGCGTTCCTGGCACTCACCACCTTTTGTGTGAAAAACATGCCTGGCACATCTCTTTTTGAACTTTTCCCCTCGCACCTTGAACCTCTGTCCCCTAGTAATAGACCCCTCCCCGCTGGGAAAAAGCCTCATACTTTTCACTCTATCCATGCCATTCACAATCTTATAAACTTGTATCAGGTCGTCCCTCAATTTCCTGCGTTCCGGTGAAAACAAACCCAGCTTATTCAACCTTTCTTCATAGCTAAAGTCCTTCATACCAGGCAACATCCTGGTAAACCTTTTATGTGCCGTCTCCAAAGCATCCACATCCTTCTGATTGTGTGGTGACCGGAACTGTACCCAATATTCCAAGAGTGGCCTAACTGAAGCTGCAGTATAACTTTTCTATCCTTATACTCTCCCTCTCTGTACCTATCTCTCAATTTCTCTCTCTAAATTCCTGTCTCTCACACCCTGCCTCCATCACCCTCTGTCAAGACAAGCATGCCATAGGCCTTTTGCACTACCTTGTCTACCTGTGCTTCCATCTTCAGTGATCTGTGGACCTGCAACCCCAGATCTCTCTGCATAACAATACTCCTAAGGGTTCTGCCATTCACTGTTTAATTTCCACCTGTACTTGACTTTCCAAAATGCATCACCTCACATTTGTCCAGATTAAATGCCATCTGCTATTTTTCTGCCCATGCCTCCAACTGATCTATATCGTGCTGTAACCTCTGACAATCCTCCTCACTATCCACAACCCCACCAATCTCAGTATCATCGGCAAGCTTACTAATTAGACCAGCTACGTTTCCTCCAAATCGTTTATGTAGATCACAAACAGCAGATCCCTGTGGAACACCACTAGTCATAGTCCTCCATTCCGAAAAACATCATTCCACCGCTACCATCAGTCACCTATGACTAACCTATGAGTAACAAGAACTGAAGTTATTCTAAGCCTTATTAGAGAATCTATTTTCAGGGGGAAAAAATATTCATTTCAACATGCGTATTTGGGAGCCAGTGGTATTGTGGTGATATTGCTGGATTAGCAATCCAGAACCAGACTCAATTCCTGCCATGGCAATGGTAAACTTTAAATTCACATGAATAAGAGCGTCTGGGATTAAAAGCCAGTTCACCTGCACATCTGCCAATGTGGTATACTGCATCTCGCTGTACCCGGTGTGGCTTCCTCCTACATCGGGGAAACCAAGCGGAGACTCGGGGACCGCTTTGCAGAACACCTACGCTCGGTTCGCAACAAACAACTGCACCTCCCAGTCGCGAACCATTTCAACTCCCCCTCCCATTCCTCAGACGACATGTCCATCCTGGGCCTCCTGCAGTGCCACAACGATGCCACCCGAAGGTTGCAGGAACAGCAACTCATATTCCGCTTGGGAACCCTGCAGCCCAATGGCATCAATGTGGATTTCACAAGTTTCAAAATCTCCCCTCCCCCCACCGCATCCCAAAACCAGTCCAGCTCGTCCCTGCCTCCCTAACCTGTTCTTCCTCCCACCTATCCCCTCCTCCCACCTCAAGCCGCACCTCCATCTCCTACCGACCAACCTCATCCCGCCCCCTTGACCTGTCCGTCCTCCCTGGACTGACCTATCCCCTTCCTAACTCCCTACCTACACTCACCTTTCCTGGCTCCATCCCCGCCTCTTCGACCTGTTTGTTTCCTCTCCACCTATCCTCTCCTCTATCCCTCTTCTATCCGCCTCCCACTCTCTCCCTATTTATTTCAAAACCCCCTTCCCCTCCCCCTTTTCTGATGAAGGGTCTAGGCCCGAAACGTCAGCCTCTCTGCTCCTATGATGCTGCTTGGCCTGCTGTGTTCATCCAGCCCTGCACCTTGTTGTCTCAGTGAAGGACACTGTTGATTGTGGTAAAAATGCATCTGGTTCACTAATGCCTTTTAAGGAAGAAAAACTGCCTCACAACTTGGTCTGGCCTACGTGTGATCCAGACCCATAACAATGTAGCTGACTCTTGACTGCCCTCAGAATTGGCCTGGCGAGCCACCCAGTTCAAGACTAGTTCGGGATGGGCAATAAATACTACGTGAATGAATGATGGGAAAATAATCATTCTTGCCCATTACATTTTAGGTTAGATGTCTTTGTAATTGTTGATGCTTTGACTGTAAATATCGCAAGTGGGTTCTAAGAGCCTTAGACTGATGAAAACTGGACACACACACCAGTACAAACTGATGAACATTTACACTGTGGTCTTTACACTGTTACACTCTGTGTATAGAGGCATGATAAAGCAGGATGTCATTGGAACCTTCTTCACTGGGCTCTTCATTCTGAGTGATATTTATCTTTAGCCAATTTGTTCAGAGATGTTATTAAACGCTGCTGGGACAGGTGGTATTGAACTTATGTCTCCAGACTCATCGGTAAGGACACTACCACTGCACCACAAAGCACCTTCATTCTTAGTGATCTGAGATCCCCAAGATGCTGCCCAGCTGTTAGCATGTAGCTTTGAATCCCACATACTATGGTCACCACGTTGGTGTTTTGCCTGAGGAAATGTAGGAATGAGCCTGTTTAACACTGAGTGGAACTGGGAATGTAAGGCCAAAACAAGAGACTGTAGCATCCTCTGGGCTGTCCTCCCAAGTTGAGAAATGAACACTGTTGGGCGGTGTTTCAAGGTCAAGGGTCATGAGATGTTAAAACATTGTTTTCATCTATTGATCAAGGTTCCCGTTAACATGAGGGAAAGGTGTAGTTTCCACAAGTTGATAAATCAGTGTACTGTGGCCTGGCTCTCAGCTCAGCTTATGCAGCAGCAGGTCGGTGTATTATTTCTGATTTTCTCTGTCACACCTGATGAAAGTTTTAATTCTGGTTTCTAGAATATATTGTTTGCACCCAAAGTATTGGAGTACCTGACTTGTAACGATGAACAGGATGATCTGCAGAAGATCCTCACAATCCCTGCCTCTCAGAAGGTTCGGCTCAGCAGTTACCGGGCAGCTGTGTGTAACACCACCGCCAAGTTACAGAAGGAGCATTTCCGGGAACTCGCCAATAAACTTCAAAGCCAAGTGGACATCCAGAAAATTGTGGAGAAGGTGAGTCAAATTTAGATCTTATCTTCAGGAAACAAAATCTTTGACTCATTCACTTTTAATTTTACTACTTGTTCTATGTCTTTCATTTCTCCATGTAGGAGATCTGGGTGTCTTCACTCCTGCCTAATTTTTTCCCATCATTGTTACCATGTTAGCTGTTCTCATCTTAAATGAGTCTCTCTTTGTGCAATGTCTAAACTAGACAAAGTTGCACAACAGAAAACGTGCATTTGATTGTCTATCAAGGTATCTAGCTATGCATTAAAGGATCATGGAGCTCTGGTCTAGTCTTGTCATGAGGTTACTGAGAACCACAATGTTCCTAATTCCCTTTCTATATAACTTAGCGAACTATAGCATATGAGAGAGGTGAAGTAATGTTCCAAAGACGCAAGACCAGTGGAAAGGCTTGTTCACCAATTCTTGAGAAATATTTGTTTCTGGTTAGGCTTCCCCTGTAGTATTCTGTTGAATTCTGGTCACATTAGAGAAAATATTATGGCTTTGGAAAGGGTTTAGAGTCATAGGGTCTGTTTCTGGTCCAACCAATGCCGACCATAATCCCAAACTAACTTAGTCCCACCTGCCTGCTCCTGGCCTATATCCAAACATTTCTTATTCATGTACTTACCTAAATGTCTTTTAAACATTGTAACTGTACCACATCCACCACTTCCTCTGGATGCTCCTTCCATACTCGAACCACCCTTTGTGTAAAGAAGCAGTCCCTTATTTCTTTTAAATCTTTCTCCTCTCACCTTAAAAATATAGTCCCTAGTCTGAAATCCCCCAAACCAGGGAAAGTACACCTGCTATTCACCTTATTTACTCCCCCCATGATTTTATAAACCTATATAAGGTCACCCCTCAATCTCCCGTGCTCTAGTGAAAAATGTCCCAAACTATCCAGGCTGTCCATAACTGAAACCCTCCATTCACGGCTACATCCCTGATAAATCTCTTGTGAACCCTCTCCAGCTTAATAATATCCATCCTGTAACAGGGCGACCAGAACTGGACACAGTACTCCAGAAGAGATCTCACCAATGTCCGGTACAACCTCAACATAACTTCTCAATTCCTATAGTCAAAGGTCTGAGCAATGAAGGCAAGTGTGCTAAGTGCCTTCTTCTTAATCACCCTGTCTGTATGTGATGCAAACTTCAAAGAATTATGTACCTGAACCCCTAGGTATCTCTGTTCCACAACACTACCCAAGGCCCTATTTTATTTATATAATTCGTGCACTTGTTTATTTTACCAAAATGCAGTACCTCTCATTTATCCAAATTAAACTCCATCTGCCACTCTTTAGTGCATTGACCCAATTGTTCAAGATCACTTCGTAATTTTGGTAACCTTCACTGCCCACTATAGCACCAATCTCAGTGTCATCAAAAATGGACCCATTACCAATTCCTGTGGAACACTGCTGGTCATAGGCCTCCAGTCTGAAAAACAACCTTCCACCATCACTCTCTATCTCCTGCCATAAAGCCAATTTTGTGTCCAATTGGCAAGTTCACCCTGAATCCCATGTGATCTAACTTTACTAATTTGTTTACCATGTGGAGGTTTACCAGAACGGTGTCAGAAATGAGGGACTTCAGTAATGTTCTGGGCCTGGACAAACATGCACCATACGTAGAGCAGAGAATATGCAAGTGAGATTTAATGCAGCCATTGAAACACTTGAAGGATTTTGATGGAGTAGCTGGAGAGAAAATGTTTTGAGGGTAGAGGTGACAGTTATCAGAGGACACAGGTTAGAGTTTATTGTCAACTGAACCAGAGGAATGATTAGAAATTTGATGCAGCGAGTTGTTAGGATAAGGCATGTATTAATGGAAATGGTTGGGGCAGCTTTCATAAATAAATTGAATTTGCACTTGTACTGTAAAAATTGTCAGACAATCGGGTAAAATATGGAGAAAGGAGCTTCTTAGATTCCTCTTTCAAAGAGCCAGCACAGAGATAATGTGCTGAATGGCCTCCTCTGTGTGGTATGATGTATGCAGAGGGATATAAGACCGACCTCAGAGTTACAATTTCCCACACATGGCACGTTTCAACTGTTGTGTTACAGAACGTGGTGAGCTGAGGGAAGGCTATTCTCTGAAGATGAGAAGGAAACTGGTGTAGAGGATCTTAGCAGAATGCCCTCTAGCACTATTAATGACTCTTCTGGTGTGAAGAACTACAGGTTGTGTTTTCTTTCCAAAAAGTGGCCTCATGTTGAATTATTTGCTTTGATAGATGAAGTTTAATAACAGTTGAGATTTGATAGAACAAGTGGCTGATACAAATAACATGTTGATGAGAAGGAAGTTGTGACATTTGATGTCTTGTATCTTTGTTGGCTGTAAACCATTTTGGAATGTTCTGAGGTCATGTAAGGTGCTATATAAATGCACATATTTCTTTTGGCTCATGAATTGTTGATTTTTGTAAAGGGGAAACTTCTACTGTTTTGAGATTTTATTCTCTCTCATTTACCTTTACTCCTGATGTCCTGAGTCCAGAGAGCAGGTGCAGAGGTGAGCTTGAAGCATTGCATGGGGCACTGCTGAGCTTGAGAATCATCGGGTGGAATTAAACAGACTCCAAAAGATGGCTTGGGAGGCAGGAGAGTGTGTTATCAGGCAGGACGGTGGGGAGGACACCACCTTGTAGCCTCTGACCGGGGGGAGGCCTTTGTATATGTGAATATTTTAATCAACCTGTTCAGATTTACTTTTAGCTCATTTAAGGGATTTGGATGCTGCCAGCTAAGCCAACATTTATTGCCCATCCCTAATTGCCAAGTCGGCGTTTAAGAGTTGACCACATTGCTGTGGGTCTGGAGTCACTTGTAGACCAGACCAAGTAAGGGTGGCAGTTCCTTCCCTAAAGACATTAGGGAACCAGATGAGGTTTATTTGGTAATTAACAATGGTTGGATGGTCATCATTGCACTTTTAATTCCAGATCATTACCATTTTTAATCTGCCTTGGCAGGATTTGAACCTGGGTCCTCAGAACATTACTTGGGTCTCTAGATTAATTGATAATGTCACTCGGCCATTTCTCTCCCTCTAAGCAGGAGGAACTCAAATCCAGGCCTTCTGCTTAGAGGGGTGTCCTAGTGGTATGATCCCTAGACTATTAATATAGAGATGTACAAGTCTTCCGAGCTATTTTCTCATCAACCTGTTCAGAGATATTACTACATAGCTCTGGAGCAAGTGGGATTTGAACCAAGGTTTCTTGGCTTGGAGGGAGGGGCATTGCCACTGTGCCACAAAAACCCATCAGGAACTTAATCAGGCAAAGTCAAAGGAAGTGGGGGAGGGTTTTTGCTGGCTCAGTAGCCAGTGGGAGAGACCTCCATCATCTCGATGAAATACTGTCCATAGAGCAGAACAACGCAAGAAGGTCCCTCGGCCCATTCAGTCCAAGACAGCTCCTGTGAAAGGAGATGTAGTTCCTCCCATCTCTCTACTTTAACCCCACACCCCTGCAATTTTTTCTTCTTGCATCGATTTATTCAATATCCTGTTGAAGGCTTGTACAGTAGTGAATCAGTTATCACCATCCTATCACATAATACATTCAAATCCTAGCAAGTCATAGAGAAAGTACGTTTCCCCAGCCACCTCTGGTTCTGTTGCCAATCACTATTAATTGTGCATGCTTGTTTTTGTTTCTAATGCTAACTGAATTCGTTTCCCTATATTTCCTATGCTGAAACTTCTTATGATTTCAAAAATCTCTACCAAGTTTCCTCCGAGTATTCCCTCCCCGAGGGAGGACAACCCACATTAAGAAATCATTCTTTACTACATGTTAGATTTATTTATAGAGTGAAACATTACAAATATGTTGCTCTTAACTCTATATCCCACCATTAGTGTTCCTAAGTGTCTCTTTATGTGCTTAAGTAATTATACAATGAGTTCTCCTGCCACCTGTAAGTACTTAACTTTTAATTAATACATTTAATCACCTCAGTTTGCCCAGGTAACTGTAATATCTCATCTCTGGGACCACTCTAATAAAGCTCTTCATAATAATCACTTTCATACGCAGTGGAAATAAGGATGACATTAAAGTCAATTAAACTACTTGTGTTGGCTCATTCTGCAGGAGCTGATGCAACCTTTTGAAAAGATGCTGTTTATGGTTCACATACAGACTGATGAATTTTGAAAGATTTGAATTCCCGGTGACAAACCTAAAAGATTTGTACGTGCTTTCATGCTTTAATGTTTTTAACTGCAAAAGAAAAACTGAAATCAACACGACTAATTACATTATTTTGTAGACAACTAATAATCTAAATGCAAAAAGACACATCTCATTTTAATGTCTTAACATTACCAATAGTTATACAATACACTGCACTCTTTGCAGAATTATATTTTTAAAGGAGTAAATTCAAAGTTATTCCCAGCTTCCAACAAAGTCATCTACCCTCATTTCATTGAGTCATAACATCCAAATACATTTCCAGTTTTCTGAAAATTTCCCCAGACCGACTCCCAGTGGTGAAGGGCCACTCCTCTGCTTCCTTCTCCTGGCCTTGTCAGGGTATGACCTCATGTGGCTTCAAATTTACCCAGATTCCATTGTCTTCACCAGGAGATAAGCTCTTACCAATGTTCTGCTTGATCGCTAATAAAGAATGTGTTTATTCCCTTTGCCTATCTCTCTCTCCCTTGGTGACCAGGGTGTTAATCGGACTGTCTTAAAAGTCTGTCAGTCTAACCATGGCAACTTTTCCCGTGCTTTCTGTTGTTAAACCTGAGGCATGAATTTCCACAACAGTTATCCTGTGGCCTGTATCCCGTTGGTCATGCAAGGTCACATAGGCTCATCAGCGGGCTGGACGAGGAGCAGGTTGTGTGTCCCTTTCCAGCATTGCATTTTACATCAAATTAAATAAACCCGTTAAAACATAAGCATATTATAAAACCTCACATTCATAACAATACCCTGAAGAAAGAGGCATTCCAGAAACTAAAGAGCCAGTAATATTTGGAAATAAGCATACATGTTATACTACATTTTGAAGTCTACATGATGAGTCAGACTTATATTGCTGCTTTTTCTTTCTGGGATACATTTATAAATTCTCATTTGTCAAATACAGTCCCTTGTGGTGGAACAATCTCACACTAAAGCCAAGTAGAGAGAGATTGTATGAGATGATGTGCTGCAGACTTCAACCCTGAAATTGCACATAATGCTATCCTGCTTTTGTGCCAATGAAAACTAAGCTACCACCAAGAACTTGGCATGTAGGACTTCACTAGCACAAATCTTGTCCCACCATTCCTTTTTAAGGAGGTTCTTGTATTGGTGCTCCATTGCCTGGTAACCTAAGTAGTTAGAACTCAACAAAAATACATGGCTCCCCTTTATGTTGTAAAGAAATTCATGTAGCATATTCTGTGCGTGGGAACAATGACATCTCAAGGGATTTGGAGAATGTCATAAATCGCGAGAATGAATTTGGAATGTTTGTTATCATCTGAACTTGAAAATTAGAATGACTTTCCAATGATTCATCTCTACCCTGCCTCTGACTCATAACCTTCTACCAATTTTTCTTACAATGGGGAAAACAGAGTGGAATTTGGCTTTGGACTGCTCTCTATTAACAGTCAGAACAAGGATGCTCCCTTGAGTAGTTGTAAGGATGGATCCAGTACTGAAAAAATTGGTTTGTATTACAGTTACTTCAAGCCTTCTGGACTGAATCAAATCCAGTAACTATCATTGCTCTTTATGGTACACGCTCATAAACTATACATTGGTCCAAACAAGGACAAAAGAGATTAAACCAAGAGTTGCAGTGAGAATGACTGCTGTTGACATCAAAGGCAATCCTTCACTGTTGTTGGATCAAAGCTCTGAAACTACCGGCAACACTGTGGATATGCCTACACCCCATGGACTGCAGCAGTTCAAGAAGGCAGCTCATTACCAACTCCACAAGGGCAATTAAGGATGAGCACCAAATGACCCATGTTCCATGAAAAAAATATCACATCAGAATTTGCAAGTAACAATCATACTTTCTGGGCCTTTTCATGGCACAAAAGGGAGTAAAGTGACATGTAAATAAAACCATAGTGACAAGGCAGGGAAGTACCCTGGGCCTGTCGTTTCTCAGTTGTTTTGGTTCAGTGTGTCAGACAAGTGAAGCTGTTATTGTATCTGTTAGAGTCCAAACACACTTGCTAGCTTGTTCAGGGACAGTATCACACACTTCTGGAGCAGGCAGGACATGAACCCAGACCTCCTGGCACAAAGGTGGGGACTCTACCACTGTACCACATGCTTGTAACTTATCCCAGTCATCCATTTGTCTGCACATTATAGACTGCAGCAGCATTCATAGTGTAGAATGTGTTGCCTGTGATTATCACTTAACGTTGGCCATGAGATCAGTACTATTCATAACTGCTTTCGCATTTCAATTTTATCTTGTTGAGTTCATTCAAGCAACCGTAGAATACTCCTACCCACCTGCTTGATAACATGGCTTCGTGAAATAATGGGCAAAGTGCAGCGTTATCAGTGTGTATTTTAGCACTCGTTTTCTCCACAGACTCCCTCCACCATGACAGCACTTCTTTGCTGGTCTACTTTGATTTTCCTGAGCTTTTGTAATGTTTGTAGATGTTGTGGAGGGGCCTGTGTGCAGGCTGCACACAAGATGTGGCTATGAAGGCAAAAGCCCTTGATTGCGGAATTAGGTGAGGAAGAAAAATTGTAAACAACTAAACACCAAACTGAATTAAATAATGGGTTGAAAACCATTTAATGTTAATCATGCTCTTATTGACCTTAGTCTAATTTTAAATGCAAACCTTTGATTAAAATATCTGTCTTGTTGAAGGGGACATGTTGGAAAGAATAATTGAAATCAATAGTTTTCACATAATGTACTGTTGATGAGTAATCTGGAGGAAAAGAACAGTGGCTGGATGTTCAGGTTTTACTTTCAGTTAGTTTACCTTCTGTTTGTGTACCAGGTTCAACAAACTGTTGTTCATAATTCAACCACATCCCAGGGAGTGGTTTACTTCTTGGCTTGAAGGAGTTGATTTTAAAAAAAGACTGAATATGGCTAATCATCAAATATCAAACCTGAAACATCAATTCACGTTGACCCTTAACATCACCTTGTGACTGTGTTATCTTGTGCATTGCGGGTAACTACTGCACTGATTGTAATCTTCTGCTATTACAGAGTAATTATTTTCTTTCCCATGTGCAGCTCAAGTTGAATGAGGTGAACAGCACAGCCGTTCAGCATCACCTTCAGGCCTTACTTGAAGACCTCATTGAGGTGGAAAAAATCTTAAAGGATGTAGATGCCTTATCGGGACTTGCTAGGCTGCTCCCAAAGGGGGCTTGTGCAGGCAAAAGCCCACCTACTGCTGCCAATACTACCAGCTGGAACAACAACTTCACAACCACCAATGCCACCTCGGAAGAGGACGAGGAGCCTGAGAAGGAGAATCCTCACACCCAGTTTTCTGCTTTTGTTCAGCTCTGGGCTGGCCTTCAGCCAATCCTGTGTGGGAATAACAGGTACAATTACAAGCTAGTAACATTCTGCTGTTCCATGGGGAGTCATGGATGTAAGAAAGACTTTCACAGCCAAGTGTTGACTTTATCATTCTCTAGTTCATTTGTGGACCAAATTCCATGTCCCGTTATGCCCCACTAAGCACGCATCACTACCGAATTGGCTTCAATTCATCTCAACACAAAGACATTGTTGATTAATTTGTACGTCAGCATTGACCTTAAACAACTTTTCATTTCCTTTCTTGCATTGAGAACTACACTTAAGACATTTTCTCTCCTGTGTTCTGACATTAGATAAGATCTATTATTTCCAACATTATTTTTTGTAAAGTGCTTGTTATTCTGTGAAATAATTAACACGTAATATTAGAAACCAATACTTTTTCAGCTGTGGGATGATAGAAGTTCAAGTTGCCGTTTTCCTTAATTTCCCTATTAACTCACTTGCTGTCTTGGGTTGAATCTTCCACAGTTGACGATACAGACTGGAGCCTCTTCTCTGACAGAGGTTAAAGAATGAACAGCTGCATGAACCCAGCTTGGGCTCACTTTCACACTCTCTATACGTGCCAGCTCCCCAGCAAATGGACCAGCAAATTTATTGCTTTGAAAGCAAACACACTTGGTCCCACTAGTTAGTGATATGTTTTTCTGAGACAGTTTGTGAGGGCTTGAGCTCATCATGCCACATCAATGTTCTTCCCTTGGGAAAGCCTCTCAACATGCTCTGGACCCCACCCCAGCTGACCCTCCCAGGAGGGTGCTGTTTCTTAAGGGCATGGGACAGTTTTCACTAGATATTTTAGGTGCTAGAGAGCATCCAAAATGCATCGCCACTTTAGCTTGTGTATGGTGCAAGATGTCATTTTATTGAAGGAGTTGAAATGCACACTTGCAAGTAAACAGTCAGGATGGAATTTTCCTGGGAGCCCTCGGCATTGACTCTGGGCCCTTGAAGTCTCGCTTCATCTGTTTAGACACGTGCAAGGTGACATCTTGCAGATTACCAGTCGCTCCCCGTCCCTTCCCACCACACGCACCACCACTGCCACCGCCCACCCACCCACCATCTCAGCTCCTCCATGTTGAACAACACTTAGAGTCATCCAGCACAGAAACAGACCCTTTGGTTCAACTCATCCACAGCAACCAGACATTCCAATCTGACCTAGTCCCATTTGCCAGCATTTGGCCCAAATCCCTCTAAACCCTCCCTATTCATATACCCATCCAGATGCCTTTTAAATGTTGTAATTGTACCTGCCTTTACCATTCCTCTGGCAGCTCGTTCCGTACACACACTATCCTCTCTATGAAAAAGTTAACCCTCAGGTCCTTTTTTATAAATCTTCCCCTCTCATCTCAAACCTATGCTTTTTAGTTCTGACTCCCCTGCCCGAGGAAAAATCCATGCCCCTCATGATTTTAGAAACCTCTATAAGATCACCCCTCAACTTCCAACGCTCCAGGGAAAACAATCCCAGCTTATTCAACCTCTCCGTCTAACTCAAACCCTCCAACCCCAACAACATCCTTGTAAATCTTTTCTGCATCCTTTCGAGTTTAACAACATCTTTCTTGTAGAAGGGCGACCTGGGAAAAGAACTGAACATAGAACAGTACAACACAGTACAGGCCCTTCGGCCCACGAAGTTGTGCCGACCTATTATCCTACTAAGGTCAATCTACCCTGCATACCCTACATTTTACTATCCTCCATTTGCCTATCCAAGAGTCACTTAAGAGTCTCTGAAGTATCCGAGTCCACTCCCACTGCCAGCAGCGCAT